>NC_085063.1:6588655-6914808 GCF_963662255.1 Cinclus cinclus
TCTCCATCTATATAAAAAATAGCTGCTGCTTTGGTGCAACTCTCTAGATTTTCTCATGTTTCCTGTTAGAGTTTCGGAGTCCAGACACAAGTCAAGGTCTGCAGCAAGTTCAGTGGATGTCCATTAATCTTTCCTGGCTCAGGCACCCAGTAAGCTCAGTAAAACTCAAGTCCAGAAAAGTTCCAGGCTGTCAGAGGGATGGACTGTTGCAGACCATACTGAGACCCTGTCCCAGGCCTGCTGCAGGTAGAGTCCAACAAATCACCTTTCTGCAGGGGGCTGGGTATGCAGGTGTATCCAAGGGCTCCAGAGACTGAATGAAGCTGGTTAATTAATTTCCAGCATGGAGCAGGCTGATGTCCCTCTGTCAATAGCATGTACAGACACCCTGTGGCTCTGGGAGGTTGTAGGGATAGAATCCCGTGGAGTTTGTGTCCCCGCTTTTCTCCTCCTGCTCAGAGGAGAAAGCTCACTTTCTCTCCCTCCACCTCATGAACTGGCTCCAGGGAGAGGCAAGGAAACTGGGACAGTTGATGGCACAGGGATGGGAACAGCCAATGGGATGGGAAGGAAAAGCCCAAACCCCTCTGGCTGGAGCAACCCCCTCCCATAGCTTGGGGAACAAACACACCAGTGAGCACAGAAAGCACCAGGAAATAACAGTATTAAGGAAAGCCCATGTATTTAGCATTAAGTCTTTGCCACTGAGAAACACAAGACCAGGCTTTTGCGCCTGCCCTAATTTAGCTCTTTCCCTCTGGAAAGGACTATTTGTGAAAAGCTTTGTGCTCATGTCCCCAGCATTAATCAGCCCCTGTCAGCCACCAGCTCCGTGGATCCCCCTGCACTCACAGGTGCGCTGCTCTATCCCACCCTCTCACGTGGCAGTGGCTCCAGCCTTCCACAACAGATATCCAAGGGGCTCAAAAGTGCTTGAAGATTTTTCTTTTAATTAGAGGAGCTCTGGAGACATGCTATATTTGTATATATTTCCTTCTATTTTTTTAATTTATTGCCACATCAGCTATTAAAAAAAAAAAAAGGCAAAAATAAGAAAGGAAGGGAGCTGCCACAAGCTGAGCGCCTTTTGGGATGACTCACTGCAGCACTGAAATGGCTGCTGGCTTCAGACTCACCCTGCCTCTGCGATTTGCTTCCAGACTGCAGAAGAGACCACGGCAAGAGGTTTTGCCCCCCGTGCCTGCGTGGAGGATTTGCCATGTGGTTATCGACATAATCCGCTCCGGTCTTGGGCAGGCAGAGACTTGCCTTCCTCAAGAGAGGAAGATGGGGGGAGACATAAAAGGAAGAGATGGCGAGGCATTTCCAGCTGACCTGATTTTCTGCTTGTTCCTATCTCCACGTCACTGCCAGTTAGCTCAGGAGTGGCAGCGGGGGGCACGGGGCCGGCCCGTGCAGTGGGGAGCTGAGCCTTGCCAGGGGCATCACAAACACAGCTGTGCCAAGGAACAGCCCTTACACCTCAATTTGATGGAAAACAGCCTTAAAATGGGAGTCTCCCTTTCCTGCTACAGCTTGCCAGTGTCAGTGTGAAGGCAGGCCAACAAGCTCTGGTTGGCTCGCAGCAGCGTCAGGCCTTTTGCCTCTGAATTTGTGGAGAAAAGGGAAAATTCACCTCAAGTGCCATTGATGCAGCAGCCAAGTCCCCTCTGAAGGATGCCATGATGCCAGCACAAACCTGCACGGGGCCTCTGCAGCCTGGGAAGCGAACTTCCCTTCTCTGCAGTTGCTTCCAGCCAGAGCCTTGAGCTGCAGCAGGAAACATGGAGGTATCTCCTCTCCATCTCTCCTCTCCGTGTCTCCCCAGCCCCTTTCCAGGGTCCTCCCTCCAGTCTGGGGGCAATAAGCCCTGGCAACTCCCCTCCTACTCACAGTTCAACTCCTACACATGGTCCAGGGGCACTTAGCAAACCTCCTTGTACTGGGAGAGCTGATTTTGGGGGGACAGGGCTGAGTTCTACTCTGTAGTAGAGCATAAACAGGGCTCTGGTGCAGACACAAAGTGCCAGATGGAGTGGGCGCCCTTGCAGCGCCAGGCACAGCTCCTTCCCTGAAAAATGGCTGGATGAGAACTATTTTCAGAAGGGAAAAGAAAATTCACCCTGATCACCATATGTCAGTGACAGGCAGAGAAAACCCCACGTGGGAGCCAGCCCTCCTCCTGCCCCGTGGGCTGCACCCCTCTAGGGCTCAGCACCCACCATCAGCCAGGCTCGCAGCTGCCTGGAGCAGACAAAGATGGGCATGTTTATCTTGCAGCTTCCAGGGATGCTCAGCCATCTCTAATTGCCATAAAAATAAATGCTTTTTGCTTCATATCACAGAACAGAGGAATTTCCCTCAGGTTTTTTTCTTTTTCTTTTTCTTTTTCTTTTTCTTTTTCTTTTTCTTTTTCTTTTTTTTTTCTTTTTCCCTCTTTTCTGAGGCCTCCCTCAAAGTCATCCCTTCCTCCTCCCTCCGCTGCCTCCTTGCCATGTAAACAAGCGCAGGCACACGCAGTCTGACACATCACACACATGGAGACACGCTGATGGCCCTGCAGCGGCCAGCGCTGCCTGGCACAGGGACAGGACTGGCAGAGCACGCGGGAGGCGGGCGTGCGGGCAGGGGGAAGGATGCTCGCCACCAAAAAGAGCTCTCGGTCCGCCTCGTGCAAGCTTGGAGAAGGCTGAGAGCCCTCAGGCTCCAGCCCCTCGGACTGCAATCAGCCAGCCGATGGAAGGGATGCAGGGGGTGCTGTGAAGTCTCGCCCCGTGTCTGTCTGACACGGCTGCTCAGCGCTGGCTGCCGGAGCAATGAGCCATCGCTGCGGGGACATGCGGCCCCGGCCGTCACCCTGGGAAGGTCCCTTTCCCACCCTCTCCTCCCCACCCCTCTGCTTCAGCAGCTGATTTCCGGGGCTGTTGGTGCCCTCGCAGTGCTCCCCGGGCTGTCTGGGGATGGCCCCGGGCGGCGGCGGCAGCTCGCTGACCTGAAACCCAGCGTGTGCCATGCCCGGGACTCGCTGCCTTCACCCACCTCCCAGTGAGCCTTTAAAGAGACACCGAGGAGCTCAGCGAGCCAGGGGAGCGCTTCCCCGCGGGGCTGCCCCGGTGCCCTGCACACCCCCAGTTCCAAGGAGCAAGATGGAGATGGATCGCATGGAGGGTGACAGCGAGGGCAGAGGAGCATCCTGTGCCCGGCGCAGGGCGGCACCGCTGCCGGGGCCCTGCTCGGCCTGAACGGGCACGGCCCGGGACAGCCCGGCACTGCCAGTTCCGGGGGCTCAGCCCCAAGGGCAGCGCTTGCCACCCGGGCAGCTTCGCAAAGACCTGGGGTAGCCCAGGACCGGGTGAGACGGGTACCCCCAACGCGGCTGCCGCAGCCATCCTGTGAGCTCGCCCGCCTTCCAAGGGACTTCTAGCAGGTAAGTCTTCAGGGAAGCCAGGGGTACCCTCGCCTGGTCCAGATTCCCGGCTCGGATCCGCGTGACAGCTGTGGTGGTGCCTTCGCAGGAGACGCCGCCAGCCTCGCACGGAGCTGTGCCGACCTGTCAGCCAAAATCAGGTCCCTGGTCTTGCCCGGTGGGCTGCCCCCGGGGCATCCTTAGCCCTGTCCCTTATACAGAGCTCGGGAGGGGCTAGTAGGAGGCAGAGGCAGCCAGGAACCGGGCACCGGCGCTCTGGAACCGGGGACTGGGGAACCGGGAATCGGGATCCGGGCTCTCCCCGACTGTTCCCGCTCCGCGGCGCCGGCGGGCGGGCGGAGGGCGGCACCGGGAGGGGAGCGGGCGGGGACCCCCCGGCCCCGCGGAGCTGCCGCCGCCGCCGGCCCCGCAGGGCTCACGGCTCCGCGCCGGGCGCGCTCGCTGCGGTGGGGGCGGCGCCGAGGCAGGTGAGCGGCGGCGCGGGGCCGGGCTCCGCCACCGGGGTGCTGCGGGCACCGGCAGCGAGGGAACCGCGGCACCGGCACCCGGGGCGGGCGGGGACGAGGGCAGCGGCATCCCGGGGCGGGGTGGGGACCCTCGGCATCGGCATCCCGGGGAGCTGCAGGCACCGACATCCCGGGGACCCGCGGCACTGGCATCCCGGGGCGCGGCGAGGACCTTAAGATCGGTAACACAGGGACCGGGGCACCTGCGACCCGGGTACCCGGGGTACAGGAACCACCGGGCATTGCAGGGGTCAGCACCCTGGGGTGCGTCGGGGGCCCGGGGCATCGGCATCCCGGGGTGAGAGGGCAACCGGAGCAGCGGCGTGCAGGGATGAGCGGGGAAGCGGGGCACCGACATCCCGGGGTAAGAGGAGAGCCGCCGTGCCGGCATCCGCACCCCGGGATGCTGCTGGGTGCCGGGGCGCAGGGACACTCCACCCCGTCCCTCTGCGGGCGGGTGTAGGGGAGTCCCTCGCCCCGGAGCCTGCCTCTCCGGGGGCTGCATTCCCCCTCCCCGGGTAACGGAGCACGGAGGTCCCTCTGGAGAGCTGTGCACGCACAGCGTGAGACCTGGGAGCGGAGGCTGGCACAGCACTGGGGTCTCGGTTATCACCCTCCTGCACCCGAGGCGAGCAGGGAGTCCCCCGTCATCTCCATTTCCAGCCCTGAGCGTTTCGGTGGCCTTTCAGCGTACAGCAGCAGCTTGTGCTCTGCCTGCAGGGAGCAGCCAGTAGTGGGAATCCCCCTCCCATTCTCCCCACTGCCTGCCTGGCAAACCCCCCCCCCCCCCCCGCCGCCCAAGGCAGGGCTTGGTCCTAAGCATCTTCAAGGCGATGAGCACAGAGACGTTAAGCAATGGGCCTCTGCAGGGGCAGTTTTGGATGAACAGAAAGCAGATGTCTCCCTAGTCCTGTCCCAGCATATGGGGACACCACCCTGCAGGAGCTGGGACACCACCCAGCCCCACTGGCCCCCGCAAGTACGCAGCAGGGGACCCCCAGTCCTACCCCAGTCCCATGGGTATCCTGCATAGGATCTCAGTGGTTTGCAGCCACCACTCCTGCACACCTGGGACATGCACAGTCACAAAGCCCCGGGTGACACAGGGCGTTTAAGTCTAGGCTACAGGCAAAGGATAAGAGTTCCTCCTTCTCTACGCATTTCTAATGGCTCCTTTGAGACAAGCCACACGACTCCCTGCTGGGAAGCCTCGCTGAAGCTGTAAGTACAGGGCTTTTTATTTGGACTGTTAATCTAAATCCATTGTACCTGGTTGGAAAAGACCCTGTGTGCAATGCTCCCTGCACTTGCTGCATCCTCACTTGAATGTCTATTAGCACCTTGCTTCCCACTCCCTTGAGTTCCCTCTGCCAGGTAGAATAAATATACATAACTTCCATTTGAAAGCCTTTGAGCTTTCAAAAAAAAAAAAATGTTGTCAAGGGAAATTCTTCTGGCATTTCTTATAGACACGCTTGATCTGTTTTATATTTTATTTTTACTGTCATAAATGCATATATCAGGGATTTTTTTCTCCACAAGATAGATATTAATTTGAACGCCCAACACCCAGCTCACACTGGGCTTGTGTAATTCTGACGGTTGTCTCAAAATAGCTTACAATGTATTTCAACATTTATCAGGAAGAGACTGGCTTTATCTGTTCCCCTTTTCCAATCACTCATGGAAATTTTGGGTCAACTAAAGGAAAATTTTGCAAATTCACTTTATCCCAGACAGACACATTTGTATTCTCTGTCCATTGTGCTTTTAAATAAAAATCACTCAAGCTTCCCAAAGTAAGCTTCTGTTTCCCAGCTGATTTCTCTGCAAATCTGAATGGGGTGCATGCTTTGATGGTCCAGCAGGGGAGATCACACTGGGTCTCAGTTCAAAGCCCAGTTTTTTTCTAAAGCTGAGCTTAGCTATTTGTGAAACAAATAGGCAAGAGAATTATGAAACTATTAATTGCTGCTTCATATTCCTAGATGAAAGCTGTATGTGGACAGAAATTATTTGGTTTATTCATAGGCGAACATCAGAGAGGAACATCTCTGGCAGCTCATGACCCTTCTCCTCACTCTGCTTCCAGTGCAGGAGGGATGGAAGGATACTCCTGGGGTAAAAAATTTCCGGGGTCCTGACATCCACCTTTTAATTTTGAGCTGGGAGAGAGGTAGAAGCCATCTCCCTTCTGGTTGTCAGGGTTTGGCGTGTCTCACCCAGAGCTACAGCCGTGCACTGGGGATGGTCTGGCTGAGCTGGAGCAATGCTTCAGGCTTGTCCTGCCATCCTGGGCTGTCCTGTGTCCCAGCCCAGCCCCCAAACCACCTTGCCTTTGATTTTGGTGGCATTTGGCCTGACTTTTCAGAGAAGTTGCTCTACAGGGAGGGTGCAGAGAGAGTCTGAGGCTGGTTTTGGGATAAGCTGGATCCCACAGAAGCACCTCCAGGGCCCCCCCGTCTGTGTGTGTGCTTATAGCCTGAATGCATGAGCATCCTTCTGGAAGGAACCTGGATTAGTCATCCCTACCCCACAGATGGGCTGTGTGATGTCTTCTCTGGAAAAGCTAATCTGACACTGAAATTCCAATTTATCCCTGAAAGAAGTGTTTACACTCCTTCTCCTTCTTCCCTCCCCTTTGAAAGGCAAGACAATGAGCCCATTAAGCCCTGAGGTTTATCACGAGCCGGTTGCCTCCTCCAGAGTGGTGTAATGGAATGGTTGTGGTGCAAAGCTGTGTCTGTAAGGAGCCCTGGCCTGGAGATGCAGTGGAGTTCGCAGATGCCTTTGCCAGGCTGTTTCACACAAATCTGGCATTTCCTGCACCCACAGCCCTGCTCGGTTTAAAAAACACGCCGGGGCTTAACCATGGCTCCATTGCCTGTTCCTCTGCAGCTCTGCTCTCACCTACAGATTTAGATGTGACCGTGTCCCCCAGGTCCCTCCCTGTCTGACAGATCTTTTCACAGAGTTTCTCAGACTGGAAAAGAGGTAGAGCCCTGGTGTTTGCCCCATAACTCCTGTGAGATGGCTGGTGAGGGAGAACTCACGGGACTCCCTCCCACCTGGTGTCACTGACCTGCCCTTGGTCCTCAGTGGCTGCTGTGGGACCAGGCTGGTCTGTGTGGGGTCTGCTGGCACCTCAGCATCACTGCAGGGGCTGCAGCCTTTTTTCCCTTGGCTCCTGCTGCCTGTCTGTGCCCTCTGTCCCTGCAGCTCCTAAAAGCTTGGGAAATTCCGTGGGTGGCAAAAAACAGGAAAAAATGTAATTCTTCAAACAAGAGAGCAAAGCAGTGTCCCTCAAACCCCACCACTCTGTGCCAGGAGCAGGGGGATCCCGTGAGTACAGGGCTGCTCCATGTGTCCTCTGGTTGTTTTGATGAAAAAGGTAGGTGGAAAAATCTGATTTCAAGGTGATGCATAAAGATCACAATGCTTGTTATTGGCCTTTTTGCTCTAAATTTGTGGTCAAGACAGGTAAACGCATCTGAAGGTGTGGGAATGCTTCTCTTTATTTGACACTTCAACTGTTTCTCATTAGAAAATAGAATTTCTGCTGCATGAAAAAGCCCAGCTCCCTGAAACTTATAAATTCCTAAAACACACAGAAAACAAAACTCTGGGTTTTTATTTCCCCATTGACATACAGATTTTATTCAGTCATCAATGATCCTGAATCATGTTTTCATTATGTCTCAATATAATCAAAATAATCTTAATATTTTACATGGCAGAACACACAAGAGGAAACAAAACAGGCAGATGAATTGTTTTGACACATCTTCCTCTCAAATTCTCCTTAAAATTGACACCTTCTGTGACAATACTTTGATTTTGGCAAAACTGCCCGTTCTGCTGGAAAGATTGCACCATCTAAGGACTTTTTGACCAGGTCTAATTAGCAGTGGAGGTAGTGGGGCTACAGAGCACTTTGGCAGAATCACAGCAGTGGTGATTTGACAAGAACTAATTTTTCCTCCGGGAGACTCTTTGGGGAATAAATCTTCTCTTCAGTGACTAATTACCTGATTGAAGAAGGAGAACCCCATGGGTGAGGTGATGGAGGTGCATTAAACTGCCTTCCTTAGGCCATTAACAACCTGCAAAGGGAGAAACTTTAGGAGGTAAAACAGCAAGCAATGGGAAAATCATTGGCTTTTCTGTTTTAGCTTCCATACCAAAGGAGAACAACTGTCTGAAGCTGTTTCTCTCCCCTTCTCTCTCCTTGGTCCTCACTTCCCAAAATGCAGATATCCCTCCCCACTCCCCAGGGTGCTTCTGGCCAGCCCTCACCCAGGAGCACCCGGATCTGGGGGAGCCCTGCGTCCCCTCCAGCTCCGCTGTCTCATCCACAGGTGGAACTCGCTCCTGCTCTGCTGATCATGGTCAACAAGACCTTAAACTACTGGGGTCCCAGTTTTGAGGAGGACGTTATCAACATCAATGTGGGGGGTCTGAGGAGGCGGCTCAGCTCCAGCGCCCTCTCCAAGTTCCCCGACACCCGCCTGGGACGGCTGCTGTCCTGCGACTCGGAGGAGTCCATCCTGCAGCTCTGCGATGACTACGACGTGAGCGCCAGGGAGTTCTACTTCGACAGAAACCCCGGGTTCTTCCTGTACGTCCTCCACTTCTACCAGACGGGGAAGCTGCATGTCATGGAGGAGCTGTGCGTCTTCTCCTTCTGCCAGGAGATCGAGTACTGGGGCATCAATGAGTTCTTCCTGGACTCCTGCTGCAGCTACCGCTACCACGAGCGCAAGCTGGAGAGCCGGCATCACAACTGGGACGAGGAGAGCGAGGTGAGCAGCGTGGACACGTCCCCTGATGAGATCTCAGACATCAACCACGACCTGCTGCGCTACAGCACCCTGCGCTGCGGTAACGTGCGCAAGCGCCTCTGGCTCACCATGGAGAACCCCGGCTACTCCATCCCCAGCAAACTCTTCAGCTTTGTGTCCATCAGCGTGGTGCTGGTGTCCATAGCCACCATGTGCATCCACAGCATGCCCGAGTACCAGGAGGTGGATGAGAATGGCACCGTGCTCGATGAACCCATCCTGCACAAGCTGGAGTATTTCTGCATCTCCTGGTTCACTTTCGAAGTATCTGCCCGCCTCCTGCTCTCACCCAACCCCAGGAAATTCTTCAAGCACCCTCTGAATCTGATTGACATTGTCTCGGTGTTGCCCTTCTACTTCACCCTCCTGGTGGACGTGACCATGGGCAGTGACTCGGAGCTGGGCAACCTGGGCAAGGTGGTGCAGGTGTTTCGGCTCATGAGGATATTCCGGGTGCTGAAGCTGGCTCGGCACTCCACTGGACTGAGGTCGCTGGGGGCCACCTTGAAGGTAAACTGGCTCTCTATCTCCTTATCTACTCCTTTAGTCTGTGGGCAAGAAGGAGATCCCTGGCATGGCTGGGGGATGTGGAAGCCCCTATTTGCAGTGAGCTCCCAGCTCTGGGGGGTGCCTGGCGAGCTTGCTTGTGGTGTTGGGTTGGGCTGTTGGTTGTCTGCTAAAGCAGACTGTTGTGAGGAGCACTGACTGCATGAGTGCTCTGTGCACACACAGCACAAATCCACCCTGCTTTGCCTCCTGCAGCACTGGTGCTTCCAGGGTCTCAGCCATCCCACTGTGGTATGAAAGCCTCATTGCACAGCATTGGAATAGACTCAGCCATGCATGGGCATGTCCCACCAGAAGCGAGTCAGTGCCTAGTAGGGTGGAGAGTGACCTGCTGAGCAGGTAGCAGGCCAGCCAGCAGCCGCTGGGTCTGCCAGCATCAGTGTGTATGGCTCAGGGCTGCTCCTGTTCCCATTCTGGGACAAGAGGAACCCTCCTAAGGGCATGCTGCCAGCTGACCAGAGGCCAGTGTCCAACCCCTGGTGTCTGCCCATTTAGGGAAACGTAGAAATCCTGGTCCAGCTGAGTTGATACTTGAATGCTTCAGGATACAGTGAGGTTGGGACTGGCACAAAGCAGCAATAGAAAAGCAAAGGGTGAGTTGTATGGTCTGGGACAACCAGCCCCAGGCAGGGTCTATGCCCTCAACAGAGCCTGGGTTGCCAGCAGCTTCCCCTCAGTGTGATGGAAAACTTGGCATGCAGGGGTAGGGGAAGTTGGTGGCCACATGTTCCTCAGGAGGAAGGTCTGGAGAAGGAAATGCTGACCAAGTGGAGGACCAGGGTTCAGGTAGTCCAGGAAGTGGGATCCCTACAGGTCAGGTGAGAGGATCCACATCCCCCATAACATGCCCCAAGGCTGTGTTTCTCCAGACCCCCATCCACAGTACCCTGGCCTCTTCAGACAGACCAAGGGCAACTTGAAATCTGTCATGCAATCCTCACTATCTCAGTGCTGCAGCCAGAGCTCCATCACTGCAGCTCAGTGGTGAAGCAGGACCAGCCTCCACACTCAGTGTGGTTCTGCTCACCCCCACCACGTTTCCCCTCCATCCCCCTTCTGCTGAGGCCCGTGTTCCTGAATCTGGAGAGAAGGAAACTCACCTCCTGTGCTTACAACAGAAAATCCAGCCTGGTGCAGAGGCCAATTAAACTCAGCCCCTAATAGTCCCTGGTTCTTGGTGATTGCATCAATAGGAATCCTAAAGCTGATCCTTGAGCCTGCTAAGACTCAGAGTAGCACATGCTCCCAAAGCCCTACCACACATGGGGCTCATGCTGGGTGCAGGGGGATGATCACCAGGGCAAACATTGCCTCTTCTCAGGGCAATTGCACAAATATCCCTGTGCTTTCTTCCCTTCAAACAACTGATATATCAAACGAATGGCCAAGGAAGCAATATTTGCAACACAGCCTGAAATTCAACCAAACGGTCACTCATCTCCCACTCAGTGCCTGGCATGGGAGGGAGCTGGAGCTCCTGGTGCTTATCCCTCTGAAGGGCCATGAGAGGGATGACTAGCTGGGGACACCCTGTTTTTGCTGCTGCAGCCGTGGCAGGGCTGGCATGGGGTGTACTGGCATAGGCAGATCTGGGCTGCTGGGGCTGGACCCATTCCCGTGGCTGAGTCATGGAGAAAAGCAACCACTGAGTGTGAATGGGGGTGAGGATGGGCAGCAGAAAAGGTCTTCTGCCAGCTTCTGCTGTGAAGAAGGATCAGCCCTGCCCAGAACTAATCTTGCAGAGCCCACAGAGCATCAAAATATTCCTGGCATCTTCAAAATCTGCTGAGAACAGAGTCCAGGGAAGGTTGTTTGAAATGAAGATGCCTGAAGTCCTACCTGCATCATACTTCTGAACACTCACCTTGCAAGAGCACTGACAAGTGACAGACCCAGTTAACACTGCTGGTGAATTTTAACTAAACTTGCGCACGTGGAAAGGGCTCCCCACATCCTGCTGGTGCTCCCTCTGAGCACGAACACCACCTTTCAGCAGAGTGGGCACTGATGGACTCGTGCGTATTACTAAGCAGCAAACGAGATCTGGGGAGCCAGCAGTGTCCCAGCTCCAGCTTCTGACGAGGAGCTGATTCACCCAGTGACGTGCTGGGAAGTGGCCCTTCCTGGGGACTCCGTGGCCAGCTCTAAATGGGGATGAGCAAAGACACAAATCTGATGCGGCATGTTGGCATTGTGATTTAGTGGGCACATAAATTACCTCGTCTTGTTAATAATAATTTACTTCCTATTGCGGGAGCAGAAAGCAGGAGCAGAGCAGTGAAGGCTGTTAACAGCCAGGAAGCAGGAGCGATGGCTCTGGCAAGCTGAGTGATTGTTCCCCTGCCATGGAACTGCTAGCAGAGGGAATTTTGCCATTTGTGCATCGTAAACCCTGAACAGTCCTCAGATTGCTTGGTGCCTGATCCACAGTGTGTTTAATTTGAAGAGAGGCTTCCTACACATCTCTGCTTTTCCTCCCAGGCATGCCCAACATCCATTGCTGCTATTGCAGCTCCATGGGTAGGATCCCCTCTCCCTCTGGCAGCCCACAGATGCTGGTCCCTGGGTAATTACAGCAAAAACAGGGATCTTCAGGAGTTGCTGTCTGTCCCCTCAGGGGCCTAAATACATAAAGAGTTTGGAACTGCACATCACATGTCACCCTGCTGTCACTACCATGGGCCATCTCTACACCGTTATTTCCGGCAAGACCCAAAGTGGGCTCTTCCCTTCAATCAGAATGGAAGTCTTCTACTGTACTGGAGGAAAGATGTGCATTTGGCAGGAACCTGGAGAGACTGCTGTTCGGAGGGCTTTCAGTCTTTGCCAAGGCTGGCTACTTGCTAAGCCTGCAACCCACCCAAACCCTGGTTAAAACTGCATCCCACCCAAACCCTATCCAAGCCTGCATCCCGTCCAATCCTTGGCTAAATCTGCATTCCATCTGAACCCTGGCTAAGCCTGCATCCCACTCAAACCATGGCTAAAACTGCATCCCAGCCAAACCCTGGCTGCAGCTGCCTTCCCCCTCAATCAATGAGCAAACCAGAAGTTTTGCAGATAAAGGGATGCAAATAGGTGGCAGCCAGTGTCTGGGAGATTTCTGGAGCCTTCCCTGTGCTGCAAACCCTGACCCTGCTTGTAAATTGAAGCAGCAAGAGCTATGGAGCTGCCTGATTCCCCCTTTGCCTTCCCCCTCCAACACATCCCAGGGCCAGAACCAATACTGTTTTAAAATGTATGAAGTTATTTGGTGCTGCTGGTCTCCCAGCTGGGATGTACAGACCTGCTGTTAACTTTCAGCCAGGAGCAGGTCTTTCTTGGCCAAGTGATACAGCTTTGGCTCTGAGCTGTTTGTCCTCCTCAAGGAGCTCCCTTGGCACTGTTATAGGGCATTTGCAGCCACGGGTGAGGGAGGAGAAAGGGAGAAGGAAGAGGAGGTTACTTGGCATTACTGGCATTAGCTGAGAAGCTTTGCCATCTGTCTAAGCAAAGTCTCCTCATTCCCTGCCATGAATCCACCTCCTTTAAGTCTCATCCTAACCACAGAAGCCTTTTCCCACATCTGCTGCTGTTTGCTTTGTTCAAGTGTTGTTTCCCTTAGCTGTTATGTGGTCTCCAATAAAGCATTCTCTGCTTGTTAGGAGTCTGGGAAAAAAATCCCCACAATCAAAGCTCTGCTTTCCTTTCACCAAAAGATGAAGCGCAAGCTGGCAGGTCAGTGGGCAGAAACATCAAAAAAATTCACTTGTGGCAGTCAAAAAGTGACTGGACAAGCCATGCTGGGAGGTTAGTGGTGGCAGTGTGTCCCCTGGCAGTTCCTTACCAGCATGACTTGCTGCCTTGTCCTCCAACTCCCCACTGCCTTTTCTCTCGGCTTCTGGCATGGGTTTATACTTTGTTCAAATATTAGGAATATACAAAGAAAGATTGCAGCACAAAGGTTTTAAGTTGAAACCAGAGAAATGATTTCTCCAAGGAGCATTGCATACCACTGCCATCAGACTTGGGTGCCCATGGCTCTATTCCCACCAAGGCCCCCAGACTCCTTGGGTTGTATCTCATGAAGCCTTTAGGATGGGTGCTATGACCAGCCCATGCTGACACTGGGTGGGTCCCTGGACTGCTCTGATGACCAGGGATGTTTGATTTTGTGTCAGCTCTGATGTGATGTTTCTACATGTGTGTAACAAAGGGTTTCATTAATGCTGAGGCTCAGTGGTTTTAGGGTACAGGAGGGACCCTGGGGCTCAGGGGTCCCCAGGGAGCCTGGGCTGAGATTTGGGTAAGAGCAGAGCTGAGCCTGCAGCAGAGACCACGTCCTCCCTGCGAGCAAGTGCCAGCAACTCAGGAAGGTACAGATTGCTTCTTTTAGTGGCTGCCTATTAGGTGGTTTCTGGGGGCCTGCCAAGATAAAAGGAAAATGTGCTAAATATTGTTAGCTGAGATCAGGCCAGAGTGAATGCTGGAGGCAGGGGAGGAGGCTCTGCCGGGGATCCCTGACTGGGGAGCACAGATCTGTCTTCCCTCCCAGCACTCACAGGCTGGTGGAGTGCAGAGGGGCAGCTGTGGGTGGCAGGAACAACTCCTGGCTGCACCACCTGCCCCAGATGTGAGTCACCCGTGCGCTCCTGCCCCATCCCAGCCCATCCCTGGAACAGGACATCCCACAGCAGAGGTGGATGGAGGGATGAGATCCCTGGTGGAGGTGTGCAGGGGGTCTGTGCAGGGCTGTGTTTGTACCGTGGGATCTCTGTGTCCTGGTCAGTGGTCCCCACTGACCAACGCTCTGCTTTGCCTTCCAGCACAGCTACCGGGAGGTGGGGATCCTGCTGCTCTACCTGGCTGTGGGGGTCTCTGTCTTCTCTGGAGTGGCATACACCGCTGAGAAGGAGGAAGACGTCGGCTTCGACACCATCCCGGCGTGCTGGTGGTGGGGCACGGTCAGCATGACCACCGTGGGCTACGGTGACGTGGTGCCCGTCACCGTGGCAGGGAAGCTGGCGGCCTCGGGCTGCATCCTGGGGGGCATCCTGGTCGTGGCACTGCCCATCACCATCATCTTCAACAAGTTCTCCCACTTCTACCGCAAGCAGAAGGCGCTGGAGGCGGCCGTGAGGAACAGCGGGAAGAAGGACCCTGAGGAGGTGGGGAGCATCTCCAGCCACGACCGAGACTCGGAGGCTCTGAGCGAGACCTCCCTGGACAGGGGCAGCCCCGACCGCCGTGGTCTGACCCCCGGTGGCCACCCCAGCCCCTGACCCCTGGCACTGCAGCCCTGGGGCACGTGGGACCTGCCTGCTCATGGTGAGCATGGCACCGGGACACGGCAGAGGAGCCACGGCTGGCATCACCCCTGCCCTGCGAAGGACAGGAGGGATTGGGGGAGATGCCCAGTGGGTGCTGGCTGCTTCCAGACCCTGTGCCTGCCTGGATGTGTCTCAGCCTTCACCTTGCTCACCCGTGGCTGCAAAGGGTGGTTGTAGTGCTGGATATACCCCTGACAGAAAGGGAGGCAGAAAACAAGAAATTCAAGTGATCCCTGATCAGGAACTGCCCCAGATGTATGGAGAGGGGCTTTCCTCTGCCCTAAGGTTTTGTGTTGTCCAGGGTGAGGTTAAATAACTCAAGGATGAGGCAGCCCGCAGCCAGGCTGGCAGCCCTTACAGATCCTGTGCCATGTCGACAAATCCAGCCCCAGCCTTGTCCTACTCCCAGCTGGAAACAGCCTCAAAGGCTCAACTGCCCCTCCAGCCATAAAGGAAAGGGGCATGGGAATGAGTCTGTATGGGAGGAGAGGTAGAGTCCAGCTCAGGGTGAGCCCCATGGTCCCGTGCCCTTGCAGTGGGATTGACTGAACCTCACCTTTCCATTGCAGCTAGGATTTATCTGCTCTCCTGCACTGCCACTGCCAGGACCCCCAGGGACCTGCCCACACATGGGGGAGGGACACCAGCCGGGGATGACCAGCCATAAGGGACACTGTCCTCTGAGGCAGCAGCAGTCAAAGGGGACAAGCTGGGGGAACCGAGGAGCCAGTCCCAGTGGAGCTGTCCCCAAGCCCTGGTCTGCCTTGCCACAGCCCCTAGACTGGCTTAATTCTGCCTCTTCCCTCCCTGTCTCAGGGCCAGGCAGGGGCAGGAGGGCTGTAAGGAGGTGGTCACACTGCCCTGGGTGTCCCCACAGGGAGCACCTTCCCTCTGCAGGGAGAGACCTGGGGCAGAGGGGACTTTGCACCACTTTTGTCACCGCAGCCTCTGAGCACCTCACAGCTGGGCAGGGAGCTCAGCCTGGAACACCAAACCCCCTTCCTGCCTGGAGCCCCAGCCCACCTGAGCACCTTCGGGGCTGCTCCCAGCACAGCATTAATTCCCTACAGAGCTTTGCCTTGCCCTCCCACCCCCCTGTTCTCTGTTTAGAAATTGTGCAGCTCTGTTGCACACAAAGGAGCACACCCAGCAATGCCTGTTTCAAGCAGGAGAAACGTGCATCCTGCAATCCCAAAACACCTCAAACACACGTTGAAGGCTGCAGGATGACCCCAGGTACCTGGATCATGAGTTTGCTGCTGGTTGTTCTGGTTGGATTTCAGCACAGCTGTAGTTGCTGGTGCCAGCTCTGCGTGTAGCAATCTGCTGGTCACAGGCAAGGAAAGCCAAACCAACACTGGTGCAGGTCCAGCCTTTCCAAACCCAGTGGGACTCAGGGAGGGTCCCCAAGGAATGGTGGTGGTGTGGGATGGGAGGCTGCTCACGCTTCTGGCATCATCAAGTCTTCCAGTACCGACGGTTCATGTTCCGCTCCGCGCTTATTCCTGCTGGGAGCTGGGACTGGAGAGCAGCACCCTCTGCTCCAGCCAGCTCCTGCTGCACTGTTACTTGAATACAGGAAGGAGTTTCCCCTTCTCAACATAAATATTCCAGTAGCAAAATGTATTCAAATGTGAAGAGCAAATTACATCTATTAATGAAAAAGCATTATGCAAATAATTAGGAGCATGTAAATTAATTTTCTATCTATGCATGGGATGCATACTGTATATTTTATTAAAGACCTCAATGATCTGCTGTGGATGCTGGTTTCTGTTTCGTGGCAGCTGGATGTGCTCATGCAGCCCATGGGCTGAGCCAGGGCTGGGTCAAGATGAGCAGGAGCAGCCAAGCTGCTCCTACAGCGCTGCAGGTTCCTGTCAGCCAGCTCCAGCACCACCTTGGAGCACAGCAGAGCTCCCATCTCACCCCTGCTCTGGATGGTGTGCTGACAGCTAGTCCTTGTGCTTGGACCACTGCTGTCATCCTGGCTGGAGCAGCTTGAATAAACCACCTTCCTGAGGCTCAATGAATGAGGCATTCATGGGGTGTGAGGGAATGGGTTGCAACTCGTGGGCTCTGGGAAAAGCCACTCAGGGAGCCAGGCATCACAGCTGGGAGGGAGGAATTCCTGATGCTGTATGTGGCCTCTCTGATGCTCTGAAATGAGGGGGTGTCTCTAGGCTGTTGCTCTGCAGGGGCTGGCTGGGGAGAGCAGGACTTACTGCTGCTCTCCCTGTGTCAGGTGCATTACTCTGCTGGGCATGGCAGGAGTCAGGGGTAAAACCAGAGCTTAATCTTTATTCTTTTGAGAGCTTTCCCATTAAAAAAATTAAAAATCCATGCGATGCTAATCATTTCAAGGCAAAAGCTCCCCTACCTTGGGGGCTATAAGCAAGGCAGGATCTCCTGTGAGCCCCTCTGCCACATCTCAAAGGCACATCAGAGGGGGTTGGTGCACGAAAGCTCCAAGCTCGGGTTTGGGAAAGCCACAAAAGACGTTTTCTTTTTTTAGCCTCTGCTCTCTGTGAAGACATTAGGATTTGTATGGCTCTGAGTAAGTGCACTAGGAAAATCCTCCCACTGCTGTGCAGGCAGATCTCGCAGAGCTGGAGCTGTGCAGAGCAGGAAGAGCTGGGTGCAGGAAGGTGCCCAGCAGCAGAGTGGGTGAGCACAGCCCACGCTCCCCAGTGAGACACGGCTGTGCAGCACCGGGCTGCAAGGACCCGCCTGACTTACTATTTCTAAGGCAAGTAGGAAACTCATGTTCTTTTGCTAATCCCTAATCAGTTTTCCTGAGTGGCTGCATTTTCATTTGATACAGTGGGTAAATCAATTACACACTTTATCAGGTTATTCCTACAAAGCTGTTTTCCACGTTCACCAAATGATTGACTAAAGCATGACTCTCTTGCCTCCAGGGAATGGTGATTAAAGAGTGACCTTATTAAGCTATTTAATGCAGCTGAGAATTAGACAACTCTGCTCAAAGAGACAAAGTAAACTTCATTACCTTTGTTTAAAACTTCTTCTCCTTCGCCAACTTTCAGATCCATGACTACCCTGAGCATGGTCTGTGCACTTGGCTGGAAATTAGAAAACCAGGAGATTTTAAAGGGCTTCATCAGTAGGAAGGAAAGGCTCCTCACTAGCAGTATTTCTGGGATCTGTCCTGCTCCCAGATTCCTACAACCCTGCTAACCTCAGCAAAAATCAGATCTCATTGCTTGAGCACACTGCTTGACATGTTAAATCAGTGTTACTTCTTTCTAAGGAGATCAGTAGAGACAAACAGTGCAGAAATTACAGGGGTTTTTTTATTCATTTATTTTAAATAATGCTAAACCACTTTTGCTTTGTTGTGAGACAGCCCCAAGGTCTGCATACACTTCTGGGTTCACTTTAGCCTTTACCTGAACCCAAGCTGCTAACTTAGTTGTAGAGGAAAAAAAAAAATCAAGACTTCTATTTCTAACCATCTGAGAAAGCCAAACGAGCAGCCTTGAAGGCATAGAATTAAATTAACCAAATGTGCCTAGACAGGTCACACCATTCCAGGGAATCAAACCCACAGGCCAGGCATGCAGGGAGGCACAGCACCAGCAATGCATGTTCACATCCAGACCTCGAGTCTGCTGAGAGCAGCAGAGTGGGAAAAGCTGCCCCACATTTCTTTCAAGATCATCCTCATCGTGGCAAAGGAATGATGGTCCAGAGCTTGTGAGCCCCTTGGGCTGAGGAACAAGCACCCTGGAGCTCAGTTGTCTGCTGACTGTGCACAGTCAGGTCTGCAAGAGGCTGCTGTGACCACTCAGAATGGGACTCAGGGACTCTGGGCTCCCTCCATGTCCAGCACTGTATTGATTTGGACAGCAGTAACCTAAAGGGGAGCAGGACAGTCCTTCGTAGATGGAATTGAATTGTTTTAAAGTTTTTAAACACACTGGCTTTCTTCCTGGGTTCTTAAATTAAAGAGCAATTAACTTTCACTCTGGAAAGAGCTGATGGGTATTTCCTGGTTTAACTCTTCAAATTTTTGCCAAAATGATTAGTGAAATGAAAAATTGTCAACTCTCGAGGCAGGGCTGACAGCCAACACTTAAAGCATTTATCCAAGCTCAAACTCCTTTGGCCTGTGGACAGCAGGAAATGGTACAAAATGAAGGTGTAGGAAATGAATAGCTGGACAAAAAGGACACCGGCACAGCAGCTCCTGTGCCTTAAAGCTAATTAGCAAAAACTGCTGGTGCTATGGGCTAGGTGGAGAGCTGAATTTTTCCCTTATGGGGGAGAAACCCAAGGTTAAACATCAGTCCCAGCTCGTGGGTACCTCTTGCTGGGTTTGTTAGTCACGTGCAGAAGTTTGTGCAGCAGGTGCAGTGCTGCCAGCATGGAGGGAGTGCACACAAACACTCCCCTGGTATGGCTGCACAACCCTCCCTCCCTTTGTTCTGGGGCTCCACAAGATCCTGGTAATGCTGCTGAGAATATGAGAGAGCTCCAGGCTTCCCCAGTTACTAGAAAAGCCAGCAGCCTCCCTCCCTTTGATTTCCAAGCTCCTTCCCAACATTTAAAAGCTCAGATCTATTTTGTTTCTTCCGGAATTGCTAACCAAAGCTGACTCCTGAATGAATTCTGTCTCTGCTCCAGTTAGTCATCCCTCCAGGACAGATTTAGTAACTGCTCAGGAAAACCACATCGAAGCCAACAGTTCACCATTGGAAGGCAGCACCCACTCACTGTCAGCTTCATCTTTTTCTGAGCTAGAAAGCTCAAAGTGCAGAGAGTGAGCCTCTAGCCTCACCTGTTGTGTAGGAAGGTGGATAAATTGGTATGTACCTAGCCCCAAATCTGCCTGCAGGCTCAGGGAAGCTGCTGCAGAGACAGCAAGGACCTACAGCAGAGCTCAGCATCCCCATCTGCCAAAGCACACTGTGGGGCAAACACCCCTCCTGCATGACTGGAGCTCCAGGCAGGGCTGCCTGTGCTCCTCCCTGTTGCAACTGCCTGAACATCACCTCTTGAACCCCCATAAAGCTGCCAGCACATGGAGCTGCTCCTCTGCTCAAGCAATCTCACCCTGAGCTGCAGAATTAGTAACGTTTTAAAATGTCTGTCTGACATGTTCACTGCCTGTGCTCCTGAAAGCTTGCACTCTCCTCCAGAATGTTGCATAACATTGGCTGACTAGAGGTGCATCATGTTAAAACTTGTCCTGGTAAACAACAACACCCCAAAGTATTGTAATGCAGAAATATGAGTCACCACACTGATGCTTTCAGATAGGGACAGTTTATTTGCCCCTTTGAACAAATAAGGCAAGATATTTGAGAAAGATCAAACAAAATCTTCTGTATCAAACTGAGAGGAATGCAATAAAAGTTACTGTTTCATACATATACAAACTAAAGACCCAACACTATTATATACAAACAGCCAGATCTTACAAAACAGCATTTCAAGTCAGCAGTTTATGCCAGTGTTGCTTATTTCTTTGTTACAAAAAAAGTTAAAGCTACAAACTTCACATTTGTAAGTCTCACCTGACTGGCACCATCAGCATCTCTGAGTTTTAAAAGCAAAGAGAATGGTTTGTCCAGAACCCTTTCCACAATGCAGATGGACCCAAGGAGCACACAAATACAGCTTTACAATCAAGCAAGTTTTTTTTTTTTTCTTAAAACTCTGTCAAAACATCCTTCCCTTATGGTACCAGCCTTGGTCATAGCTTGGAGGACTTTGAGAAATGAACAGGTACTGTGCTCCCAGACATTCTGCAAAGGGACCAAAAAGGGAAATATGTTCTCCAACAAATTGAAAATCAGTGAAGGAGAAAATAATTCCTCTGCATTACAGCTCCAAGTGCAAGAAACATCATTAAGTCTCACCCACAGCAAGCATTTAAGAAAGGTTCAAAGACAGTTAAGCCATTGGACCAGTTTTAGTTATTTTGGTTTGTTTGCTGTATTTTAAGACAGTCACGTCAGCAAAGCAGAGTATTTCAAGAGTGCTTACATTCAGTTACAGCAGTCACAGGTTGCATATTCTGTAAATAGACACCACCCCGTGGTGTTTCACCTAAAAGTTGGGGTTTCTAATGCCCTTTGATCTCTACAGTTATCTATACAGTGCAGAGGAAAAACATCCTTCTGGCAGAACAGACTTGATCCACACCACACAGGCAGTGCACAATTTTCCATGTCACAGATCTCTGTGTCTGTCACACCAGAGGTACTGGGCCAGATCCATCCCAGTGACTTACACAAGATCCAACACTGACCAGAGAACTCCCTGCTAAGCTGGAGGAGTTTCTTTGATGCTCCTGAAGATTGCTCACCATGAAGACATGGTTAGGGCAAAGCCTATTGCACAGATTCCAGATGAGCACGGTATGAGCCCTGATGTTCCCAACACCTGGGGCTGTCAGATAGCTGGCTATCCCAGGATGTACTCCTCCTGCAGCACCCTACAAACACTGCTTACTGCCTCCCTTTTCCTCAGGGACAGCTGTGATCCCACTGCATTTTCAAACTGAGACAAACCGATGCAACGAGCCCTGCAGAGGGTAAGAATGGCTTGGTTCCTTTCACAGCTGTGGAGCAGAACTGTGGGCAGCAGCCAAGAGCCTGCTCCAGTGGGGAAACAAGACCCTACAGAAACATCAAACAAACACATCACCTCTGTAGCAGCATTTGATTCAGGAGACACTGCTGTTTAATCATCTAGGTGATGTACCAAGGCCTAGCTCAGAAGCACGACGTGGAAACTGTTCCCTCTATCAGAACAAAATAAAAAAATATTGGTACAAACACTCGCTCTGCCCAAACACTCCCTCATATGCTAGCAACACCTAAAACTACACAGCTGTGCTGTTAGAGCCCAGGGGGCAGAGGCATTGCTCAGTCTGTGCCCTGCACACAGGCTTTGTGTTACTCTCCACTCTGATGTCAGCTGATTGCGCCGTCCTCGCAGCGATTGTGTGTTCTTGGGGCACTGTGGTTGATTCAGCTATGCTGGGCAGGGATATTAAAAAAACCAACACAAGAGCATCCAGAGGAACTGGAAGAGACTGAACCTTTTCCAGCAGGACATTGGTAATTGTCTTCTCATCCAGATCAGCTCCACCTTTGCTCCACTACCATAAATGTACGTCTTTGATAATTCACATCTTTACTTTCAGTTTGACTCTCCTGATGCGCAAAACCTTGCAGAAATGTGAAGGATTGTGAAATCTAATTTTTATCCAAGCATCCAAAAGATGTAAATTTGAAATGAAGCCTATAAAATATTTCACAAGCTGTGGAGATTTTTAAGTCCACTTAGACACAGCTGAAATATCTAATTCCTGAGAGAGGTTCACACAACTTCCACCCATTCAAACACTGTTTCCTTTTCCCAGCACTCCATTTTCAACAGGGTCTCCCTGAAGGGCATTTCCAAACAGACAGACAAAGGGGTATCAGATCACTGACTGGCTTTTGGTTTTATGTGAGTGTGGATTTTAAATTACAGAATGTAATTTCTTATGGAGGCACAACATGCTTTATCTACTTGTATAAATTCATGAAGTACACAAAACGAGGACAAAACAGAGGTCTTGAAGAAAACACACTTGCTTAAAGCACACAGTGTAAGGCATGGGGCTTATTACAGGCTTTTTAAAAACTGAGATTTAAGTTTCTTTCAAAAGGCTGGAACAGTTTGTACATGTTCTCACCTGCTCTCTTCAGTGACCTAAAACTTATCAGTACCTTAACAGTAGAAACAGCTAACAGCTTGAAAATGAGTCTGTGCATTCACAGAGGAAAACAAAAACAAAAACCCCACAAAAGAATCAGCTGTTACAGACAACAATCTGCATTAACTTAAACCAAAATAGACTCCCGAAAGTTCAGTTGAAAAGAGAGTGAGCCAGCTTTTGTCATCCTATTTCTATTCGGTTTTTCTGGTTTAAAAACAATCCTCCTAAAAACAGTAACAGAACTCTTTTGGAATGATGTTTTAAATATACGTCTAACATTAAAACATACACTCAGGAACCTGAGCTCACAAAGGTGCTATGGAAAAATAAACGAGCAGAAGTATTGCCCTCTATTTTGCTAGCATATTTCAGTAGAAATCAATCAGTTCAGTAGTCATAAAAGCAAGGGGCTGATTGTTTGAGGATGGAAGAAGGTTGTACCAGTGGCTCAGAAGTTCTGCTGCCGCCTCTTCTTGGCCTCGATGGCGTCGAGGATCGGCTGCCGCTTGGACTGGTACTTCTGGCGGATCTCCTCGATCTCCTGCTCCATCATGGGGTCCAGGGCAGACAGCCTCTTCTGAAGCTCATCCACGCTCCAAGTCTTCAGCTAGCAGGGAGACAAAAGAGGAACAGACACTGGCATCAGTGCAGCCACCACCCACACACCTGCAGGGATGCTGCCGCTCCTCTGATGGCCACGGCGCATCTTCCAGCAGGGAAAGACACCAAGAGTTCTGCTCCAGGCTGCTGCTCTCAGTGAGAGTGGTGTGAGCCTCAGGATAGTGCTTCTGCTCACTTCACAGGTACATTACATGCTCTGGTTACTGGCACTGTGAGCACACAACCAACCAGTGAAATGTTTCCCCCATGGAGTTGCTTTTCTAATGCTTCATTTTGCAGGCTTAGGACAGAAATGCTGCACTGAGATGGAAGGAAAGCAAAGTTCTCTTCTCCTCCCCTTTCCTCGCAACTAAACCTCCTTATGCTAAATGACAAAAGGAGACATACGGAACAGGAAGAGAAACATATAATTGACAAAAGCTTCATGTGAAAAAAAAAAGGCAATTGTGTACAATCAGGCTGAATCTCAGTAATGGTGAGGAATTCAGACTCTGCTACACCAGGAATCCCAGAGCACAAACACATACCACCAAGTCACTTTGGGTCAGCCTTGTACTGATAAAATATGCAAGTAAAATTTGTATTTTCCTGTACACGTGAAGATGTCAGGCTCATCTGGACAAGCTCCCTTTCCCTGACCTTTGTATAACTGGCTGTTTTGTCTGCGCCAATTTGCTGAGAACTGGCACAGTAAAGTTTTGCTCTGTGATTACAGATGCCAAGTGTGGCTTGGGACTGTCTAGATTGTCCACAGCTGCAGCCTTTATATAATGTTGTAATATTATAACTGGTGCAACAGACAGGATTTTAGTATAATGTTAAAAATATGGACACTGGAAGTGCTTCAAATGTTTACTTAAGCACCAGTCCTCTCCCCATCCAAGACAAAGTGACCACAGGAGAGACTGTTCTACAGGCACTCAAGCAGGACAGAAATGACTGTGCAGCACCTGCTATCAGTAAGCACCTGCTGTGGATGCTAAGAATATGCAAAATGATTAGGGTTTTTTCTTGTGCACAAAGAACTGTCAATTTTTTTTTTTTTGCTTTCAACAAATGTCATAATTAAGTGATTTATCTTTATTTTCATGCAAGTGGGGCTGTCCTAGCTTAGCTGTTAATTAGTCAGCTGTCATGGTTATTCTTCGAGCCGTTTCTGAACCGAAACATGGAGTGAAATGTTTGCTGCTTACTATAAGGCAAGAAAGGAATGTTTAATGGCTGTTTGCATCACTCCTTAAAACTAAGATATGGAACTCCTGATGGCTTTTCCTGAGGTGGAAGAGATACCAGTCCCTAAATCACAAAGTCACCTGCTACCTAATTTCTCACAATGTCTTTTGAAGTTCGTTAGGATATTCTGCTAAACAAGATCTTTCCTAGTTGCTGCTTCAAGATCAGAAATCCATTTTAATAATCCAGGCACATATAAAACAACTTTTCTGCCCAGGGTATACAGTCTTTCATCCTTTCCAATCAGGCAACTGTTCATTATAAAGACAAAGCACTTCCTCCACAAAGATATATATTATTTATACACATTAATGCAACTTTAACAGGCAGCAGTTTAAGTTGATGCATGGCACCAGTTGCCTTTTCACACTAACTTATTAAGGAGCAGGTAATTATTCAGGATTCCACTTCCTCACAGTCTAGGGAATTGAAAAGTCAAATAAAAATGCAAAACAGAAGAAAATATTAATCCAAGCACTGAACACATATACTAAGCAGCTACAGTGCTGGACTGCCTAAAGAGAGTATTGGAACAAATCTAAAACACCTTGCTCAAGGCTTAAGCCAACTTTTAGATGTGAGAAATTGCCCTAGGGCTGCAATCTTCCAGGGATGTCCTTTGAGCCTTCTCTGCATTCCTCCTGAAGTGCCTGGGTGCTGTTTAGAGCCAGAAACAAAGTGCCTGAGCTGGCAGAGCAGATGCACAGTGATGGGCTCTCCAGTAAGAAAACACTGCCCTAGTGATGTCCTTGAACATCATGGGACATCCTTCGTGGACACCGACACACAAAGTCTTCCTGCAAAGTGTCAGAGCTGCCAAGAGACACAACAGCTCTGACAATTCTTGGGACTGTGCTTGTCAGGACAGATGGCTAAACAGTGTGGAAGCTGCTGGAGCACAGCTCAGTCCGGAGTGGGCAAAGCCCACAGGTTTATATTCATATGAACCAGCGGGGAGGTGGGTAACCTGCATGATGCAAAGTGGCTGCTTACAGAGCCTGATCACGGGTTAAACACAACAGGGATGGTGGGAGAAAGAAGGGAGGCAAGCCCATGTGGCCCAGGAATGTGGGGGCACAGAAACATCCTGCGTGCAGTGCTGTGCCAGTGAGGATGAACACCTGGCACAGGTTTCATCTGGAATAATGGCACACTGTGAATGCCACGCTGCTCCTGCAAGAGGTGGAGAAGCCAAAGGGCAGCACTGGTGAAAGGTCCAGGAGGCAACTGCTGAGCCCAGATGAGCTGGTGGGAGACTGAGAGGTCCCCAGTGGGTAGTGAGAGCCACAAGAGCCAGGCAGAGCAGGGGACACCCAGCCCTCTGCTCCTGCTGTGCCTCAGCCTGTGACAACAAGAGCCCAGGGACCTGGCCTGGGCAATTGCTCAGACTGTCCTTCCACCCACACACATTTTTAGAAGGAAAAGAAAAACCCAAACTATTCAAAATGTGATGGCCTCCATTTCACTTTGCTGTCTGGCATTTCATGGTAAGGCAATGCCACAGACAGGCTTTCTCCCAGAAATGAAGTTTTAGACTCCAGTATATCTGTTTCTGCCCTCCTGGGACACTGACATTATTCTCTTAGAGAAATGCCAGGAGCAAAATAAGACAAGAAGGACAAGGACAGCATCTCATGACAGACGGGTACTCGGGGTAAAGTCTCAGTGCTGAGCAGCTGCAATTAGAGCTGGTTTTAGCCACAGGCTCAGTCCCATTCTTCTCCTCACTTCTCCTGCTCTAAGAAGTCTAACTGTCTCTGTAAAAGCTATCTATTTTTGCCCATGCTGATCAAATACCTAAAACAAACTTTTAAAGGAAGGAATCTTATTTCAAATATAAAGGTGGAATAAAAAATACTTGTACTAAGTTTGGTCAAACAAATCTATTAAAATGGTGAGGAGGCAGCACAGTGAAACTCTTTCAGCAAGCTTGTATATTGAGAAAGCTAGTTTTTAACCATTTGATTAACTGTTGTATTTTCACTTGAGGTTTTGAGAACAGTCTCTGTAAAAATGCGCAGCTGAAGACAAACAGAGGTGGAAGTGTTCATCTGAAAGCCTCTCATCAATAGCCATTGGATGCTGTTTGTTTTATTCAGACACCACTGACAGCAACATCTTGTTTTAATATGCTGATGATTTCTACTGTATAATTCAGAAGGACATACATAATTATATCCTTTGGAAGGACATAACCTACAGCCTTTCCCTGCCTATGCAGCAGTGATGGACAAATGAGGAACAGATCATTTGAAATATAATTTCTTCCTCATGGAGAAGATTTGTAACCTATTCACAACATTCCTTCGTCAGCATTCTGACAGATTTGCAGACAACTACCCCACTGAATAAAGTTCAACTCAGCAAACTGCTTCTGAGCTGCAGTTCTTTCAAATCAGCATTTTAAAAACGGGGGGGGGGGGGGGGGGGGGGGGAAGAACCCACCTGCATTTCTTGCAGTCAGGTATAAGTGTCACAGGAACATGATATTCCACTGAATGTAAATGAACCTAAGCAGCAAAAGGGGAATAAATATAATCTCTCTGCAGATACAGCCACAGCTCCGTTATTCAAGGACACCATGGTCTGAACTTTATACCTCTGCCATTCTGTTCTCAGCAGGACACAGCTCAAAACCCTGCCAATGGTATTTTTAAACAGACTATGCCAGATTTCTGTTTCACATAAAACAAAAAAAATCTGTTGTAAAACACAAAGCCTAGAGAATTAACTCAGCCTCTTCCCCGTCCCCACAAAAACCAAACAAAAACCCCAAATGGTGAAAACTTTTAAAATTAGAAGCTGATGCAAATAATTTATCACAGTCCTCTTAGTAGCCACAGCTCTCACACTGAGGAGCACCCGTGCTGGTTTGCCTACAGCAAGGTCTAAGATTATCCCAAACCAGTTTGGGGCTTGGCACGTTCTCTGGTCCCTGAGCAGCACAAGGTCACCCCTGCTGGACCAGCCTGCACTACTGACATAAATACAGCTGTCCAGTAACCCCTGAGTCACTTCAGCCATCACTCTTATTTGCCCCTCCAGCAAAGCCACTGCCAGCCAAACCTCCCTGCTGCATGAATTACCAGCATCAAACTGAAATGAGCTGCTACCCAGCAGCTTTCACACATTTCTCCCTCAACAAAGAGTTTTGGCCAAGCTCTAGCTCAATAACTGCTCAGGAATCAAAAAATATTATCTTGGGGCAAGTGGAAAACATGTTCCTCCTGAAATTTTCTTTTTACTGCTGACACTGAATTTGATCCCTGCATTTAGCACAAAGCCTTTTCTTTGCATGGCTGTTTCAAGCTATCTGGGCTTTGCTTTTAAATACTGTCTTTGAAGTTCTAAGGTTGTGCCAAACAGGAACCCTCCATCCCCTGGGTGTGGATGCACTTTTTCTACCACCACTTTTCAAACGTGCAGATGGACCCTGACTTCTGGAACAAAACTGGAATATGTATGACACTGGTGAGATGAAGTTACTTTCCTCATAGTGAAAGCATTTGAACAGTTTTTCAGAAGGAGAATATTTTAAAGTCTCAGTACTACAACCAATCCTACTAATAAAATTAGGAAGTTGTTCTCTTCTTCCTTAGCCCTCTAGATATATTCCTCTACCAAAATTCCTGTGAGTTTGAACACTTGCCTTCCACATGCTCAGGGTGTTTTCTGAATATCCTCCCACTGTTACCAAGAGCTTGTGCCTTTTTAGAAAGAAAACACCCAGCTGCAGCAGTCACTCTGCCTGCCTTTCACCCAGATACTCCAGGTGGCATTTACTGCTCAACATAACTTGATGTCAAACTTTTAAGTTTTATATAGCCTTTAGAAAAACTGGCTTTGGCAATTATCACTTCATAAGGGGCAGTGGGAGTTTGAAGACTAAAATACAGAAGTAATAAAATTGCAGCTTCCCACGCTACACAGGGAAATAAATTCTTAGTAGAAAAGATACGAGCTAGATGGGAGGTAAGGAAAAACAAATTAATTGTCTATTTAGCATAGCTTTTATTGTTATAGCTTCCTTTTAAGCCTAGTTTTATGCTGCAATCTACCAGTTCTGGACTGCATACCCAGAGATCAAAGCCCCCCACAAAACTCATCAATCCCATCAGCAGGGAGCACAACCCATCAATTTTTCACATGTATTTAGATGGGCAAACTCTAAATGTGGCTTGAGAAGGGGTTTTACCCAAATCAGGTTACCCAAGCCATACTAAACATTAAATGCCAAATAGGAATTTGCTGTTAGAGATAATGAAAAGTATTACCACAGTAATACAGTAACAACAGTCTACCTTGGAAAAACAAAACCAGAACAACCAACTGGGACTACAATTGTGTGAAAGGCCCTCAGGGGAGGCTGTTGATGATCACACTTGACAGCAGATGTGGCTAGATATCAGAGACAAGTATAAAACAATTCCTACAAGTTCAATTAAATGTTCAGGTGTCCTTGAGGAAGGGAGGCTCTTTACAGAAGAGAATAATTAAACTCTTGCTTCACTTGACCTTGGCTATCACCAAGGCTATCAAGATGCTTCCCTGCTGATAAAACCAAGGGCACACTCACACTTCCTTCTCCAGAACCCTGCAGATCAGTTTGCTTTGTATCCACCTGAGCTTTTCTTCTATCACCTCCACAAACCGAGTTTTATTTTTGGGAGGAGCTCTCCCATCAGATGCCACTTCTGTTCTGTTTGTAGAACCACCCTGGGGCAGAGCTCAGCCTGCAGCACCCAGGAGTGCAGTGGTGCTACAGAGACCACAAGCCAGGGAGGGGTGTCAGAACTCAGGGATCCATGAATGTGAGCTCTGACAAGTGTAAGAGCTGAGATTATCCTGGAATTAGCTTTCTGTAACTTGAAAGACTGGTTAAAGGAGGTATCCATTAAATGCTCATATCAAATACACTCTGAGGACACTCATTACTCAAAAGTAATACACACTTCTTTTAAAAACAGAAAAAAAAGTCCTCAATTTCTCTGGCCAAAATTAAATGTAGAAGGTAATTTCTCACGCTAAGCAGTGCTCCAGACTTTAGATCTTGAAGATGGTGATATAAATTGGTGCTGGAATAGCATGCCATCCTTTCCCATAGCATTTTTCCTGAAATGCTGCCTCAATACCACTTGGCATACTTTCAATCACTGCTCTAAAAATTAAGTGCCTTGTTCTCGTTTACGTTTCCAGCACAAGGAAGCCTTGATGTAATGTATGAGCAGGCATTAACTATTTATTCACTTTAAGCTGACAAATGCAAAGGACACAAGGACCTACTGGCACTTTCTGACCATTTTTCCTCATCCATCAGGTCCCTACAACTTCACAGGTCTGTCAAGTAGCCATGCTACAGAGAGGCTGCAGTAAATCAGAACAAGCCCTTATGCCTACACAAGCACTAATTATCTTGATTTTCCTCCTTTTTAGCATCAGCGTGTCAGTGAAGTTTCCCACTGTTATGAAAGCAGTGGATGAAATGTACTCATTGTGGAATTTCATGCAAGATTAAAAATACAGATATTAATCTTTCAAAAGATTTGAAAAATAAGTCTCAGCAGCACAAGCTTCTGCTTTTAACACACCTTAATTATTTAGGCAATGTACTGGCAAAACACATCATGGGCTGCAGCATCCAGCAGCAGCCAAAACATCACTGCAGCTCCAACTGCCCAAAGAAAGAGAACAGGAGCTGTGATCAATGCACACCTCACCTGAATAGCAGATGGCTTTCCACAAAGAAACAACACTTTCAATGAGATCATCAGATGACATAGGGGTCAAGTGAGCCTAAGCCAGGTAAATATTTAAACGAAATCACAGCATCACTTTTGTGGAAGAAAAGATGGACACTACCACATACTCAGCATTTGATTCCCAGCTGAACTGGAAAAGTGCATCTTAACAGAGAGTTGTATCACAGGAGACCCAGGGCCTCTCAAGTGAAGTGTTTGGGATGGCTCTACCTCACTGGCACAGATGTGGAGCTACTGAAAGTGAAGCACCTTCTTGTTATGATGCTAGTAAGGATTCCAGTTAATTTTCCATGTAGCTCTGCTTACTTGATTAAAATAAAGGTCCACAACACCAGACCACGGGACTTGTACTATCCCTACAGAATTTCTGTGTGCCATCCTCCTCCCTGCCAGACACACTGGGAAGATCATGTCTGCACTGGAAACTGCCTCTGCAGGAATGGCAGCTGCCAGGAGCCCCCTGTCCAGCCTGGCACCCTGTACCTCAGCAAGGCTTCTCCCAGGCAGGCACAGATCTCAGCTGCCCCTCTGTTCCAGCACTGGTGGAGTCTCACCAGTGGCTGCTGAGGCCACTGCTCCTCTCCAGCAAGAATTGCCACAGCTTTGCTGCTCCACTGGATCTTATTTCAGGCTCCATGTGCACCCATGATGTTTGATCCTGCTGGTTCAGCAAGGACCTTTCCCAACCCCACCTTGAGCAGCCCATGCCTGTGGCTGCTCTGGAAGAGATGCACGCTCTGGACACACAGCTGCTCCTCAGCAGCTCAGAGACACCTCTGCCTTCCCACTCTTCTCACACCTGGGAAGTTTTCCCCTATTCCTCAAAAGCCTTTAGGAACCAGAGAGCAGCTTTGCTGTTGGCAAGGTATCAGGAAATTCCCAGTTTCAGGGGATTACAGTACACATCCCATTCCCCCATGCCACCCAGACAGAACTGTGGGAACACCACAGCCTGGATCAACAGTGCTGGCATCCCTGGGCTGCTCTCAGCCAAGAACTGCACTTCACTAAAACCTGCTGCAGTCCTTACAAGGCTCAGGGAAGTTCTGCTGTCACAGTCAGCACAACCATAGAACCTCTGCAAGCTGTTACTACTCTCAGCATTGTCCTGAAGTATTAAGGAAGAAAACCCATCCAAACGTATGCTCACTCATATCAGTGCTGAGTGGTCATTAAAGAAATAAAGCTTTTTAAAAAAAGAGCAATCCATTTTAATCTTCTAAGCTCCAAGATTAAATTCCCTTTTTTAGCCTTAGTGTCAATTATGAGTATGAATAGCCCCATTCAGTTCCAAAATCATCCCAAGGACTGTACACACTTAATCTAAACAAAGGGAATGACAAATTGTGTCAGTGTTATTCTGCAGCATTGAACTTCGAGAAGTCCAAACCTTGAAATCCTTTAGGAACTCAGAAAGTGGCTGACTAATCCTATAACCACAAAGACAAGTTATCTCACTGCTGTTCTTTTTTTCAGTAACTGAATTACAAACCAAGCTAAAAGGTCAGCCTGTCTGGACAAGCAAGCAAAAAAAAAAAAGTGCAAAAAAGGAGTACCGTTTGCTTTTAGAAAGCACTTGCTTGCCAGAGGTTTGATTAAATAAAAACAGCAGGGTTTTTTTCCTTCCCTAAGTGATTATGATTTAATTTTCTTAAGTAAGAGTACAATAATACCTCTGAACATGAGAAAATAAATCATGTCATTAGGCCATGAGGATCTGGCTAGCTGCACAACTCAGCTATAAAGTACAGAGCTGAACAATGTGGGGGTTTTTTAAGAGGAGCAATCTGTCAGAAAATGCTGATTCCTTTAAATCAAACAGAATTTTTTTACTAATCTGAAAAGTTTAACTAATTTCTTCTAGGAAGGGGACATATGTCCAAAAAGGAGCTTCCTTCCAATTCCAGGGACCCTTCACACCTCTCTCCCTTGCTCCTAAGGGCTCTACTTCCTGAAGGATTAACAATTAATTTCTTCATTGAGGATGACTTATCCTGAATAAAGCAGAACAACTGAAGAGGTAAGAATACCTGAACTCAGAGTGATTAATTCATACAACATTTCTCAGTATGAAACTCAAAGGTAACTAAAGTAGTAACCAATTAATTAACACTAAATCAGTACTTGAATATAGTCTTTATTAATGATGTGGAGTAAGAAGTATCATTAACATATCTGAAGACTTCACACACTCAAATCTGCAAGGCACAGTGAAGGCTTAAAACACACAGTTTGAGTTTCAGAGCCTTAACACTACATCATCCATGGCAAGCAGCCATAAAACTTGGGCCTATTTATCTTAAAGAGTATTAAACTTTATTCAACATTTTTGAGTCTTAGTCTCCCATTTTAGTTCCAGCTCCAGAAGAGCTGACGAAAAATGTTTGTTTTCAGGAAGACCCCACATGGTCTACCCAAAAGTGAGACTTATTACAAAACCATGGTCCAATGCTGCTTTGCCTCCCCTGTTTCACTCAGGGAAAGGAAGAAACAGCTGCAACTTGAAGGCAAAGAAGACAGGAGAGAGAATTACAAGCTTTCTGAGGAAAGACTGAATTACAGAGATTTCTAGGACATTCTGTAAAAATGAATAGCTGCATGTCCCTGCAGCTGTCTTTAAAACCAGGGGCATGTATTTAATATTTAAGAGGCAAATATTTTTTGGGACAGTCCCCAAGTGAACCATCTCCACAAAATCCATCTCAAATTAACCTGCACAATTCACTATGAAAGGTTTCCCCAGCTGTCCACTATTATTTGGGTATCCATTTATAATGATCCTACATGATGGCATGACACAAAAGAAGGAATTAAACACTTCATTTCTGAATAATATTCCTTTCTGACTCTATCAGTCTATATGTATTAAACTGCTTTTTCTCCCTCTTCCTGAAGGTCAAAGCTTTGATTATGAATTATAAAATGGTTTGGGTTGAAAGGGACCCTAAAGATCATCCCATCCCACCCCTGCCATGCACAGGGACACCTTCCACTGTCCCAGGCTGCTCCCAGCCCCAGTGTCCAACCTGGCCTTGGGCACTGCCAGGGATCCAGGGGCAGCCACAGCTGCTCTGGGCACCCTGTGCCAGGGCCTGCCCACCCTCACAGGGAAGGATTTCACCCCAATATCTGATCTAAGACACCCAGAGGTTACACACACACACCAATAAGCAATGCCTCGATGTTTCTGCAGGTTTTAAAGGAACACAAGAAGAGGCTGCACAGGGTCAGACGCACCAGGTCCAGCAGTCAGAGCTGAGATAACTTTGCTCCTCTCACAGTTGATAATTTCAGGCATTTGTCCAGATGAGACCCTGCCCACTGGAAAGTGTTCACAGAGGTCTGATGGAGGCTTCACCCCTGGCTTTTCCAGCTGGTCCAGATTCCATCCCCCAAGAGGAAATCCAGAGCAGCAGTGATAGACCCTGCATGCAGAGTCTCCAAAAGGAGCCCTTTTTGCTACAGATGAGAAAAACCTGGACAAGCTTGTCTTTTTAAGCTACATTACCCTTTACAAACATTTGCACTGACAGATGAGCTGGAAGAAGATTTCAGAAGCATTTCAAAGAGATCTCGTTTCAGCAGCAGTGTTCTTTCTTTAAGGGAGATGCTGTGCCAAGAACACATCCAGTCCTGAAAACAGATCTCAAGGCATAACAAGGCTCAAACAGGTTTTCTGAGGAATTCAGTATGGTCAGAGAGTATTTTTCCAGCATCACACCTTCAATTCCTCTCCCCTTTCTCCCAAAGCAGAAATGCATGTTGCAGCCTGACCTTAACCATGCAGCAGCAGTGAACAAACCCAATAATCACAGACCCAGGATGAACTTCTTTTAGTCACTTAGTTCATCTGCAAAACTTTCAGTCAATGTCTTAGCAGATTAAATCTACAGTAGGTAAGGGGCCTCCAAGATAGTCCAGGATGTTGAATTTACAAGTCTGAGTAACTCTGATATGAAGTCGATTTCAGGTTACATTATTTCAGTCTCCATTAAGGGCTATGACCTAAGCAACAAACTACAGCAACTCATTTTACTTCCCACTCACTGCAAGTTTCATCTAAAAGCCTCATGTCACAGAAGGCCTGCTATATACAAAAATATAGCAAAAAATGAGAATTTGACAGCACGTTGTGGCAGTAAGTGCTTTGCAATCAATGTCAGTTTGCACCAAAGTGAAAGCAGGTGGTGAGCAATGACCCTGTTACCAAATGGAAGAGAGCAGGAATCTATTCTTCCCCAGCAGAGACACATCTCTGAAGTACCTTTTTCAATTTTAAATATTGCTAACAAATTTTAAAACCAAATGTGGTATATTCTTTTGTTGTTGTTGTTGTTGTTATAAAGGGAATTTGGAAAGGTTTATAAAACCTACGTACACAGAACTTGCTGTGAATCACACTGGTAGTTTGACACAGCCATGAACTATGAAGTTTGCAAGTGAGGTTCACAGTGTTTTCCTCATGCAAATGTTACAGAAGATTCAAGACCACTTAAACAATAAAATAGAGAAGCAAGCTGCTCCTGGGCTTATTTTTAAAAAGACTGTTTGACTACATGATGACAAAATGAACCATTTGTCCTTAATAAAGATGTCACAAGTTAAAAATATTTTCTGGGAAGAACATTACTAAATATGCTGGAAAGGTAATGCTTAAGAGAGAAATAAACAATTAACAGAGCTTTAAAAATTCCTGGCAGATGGCTGAAGAGTAAAAAAAAAAAAAGGAAATCCATTCAAGGAATGTCAGTGTTATGAATCAAGACAGGTGACATTTAAAACCAATGAATAAAAGATCAGAAAAACCTGTCTCTTTTTGTAAATCATACTTCACAGTGGAACTCCATCTAGGTAATACACTTCAAGATCCCCCTCAATAAGCAGGAGATACCATGGGGGTACAATTCAGGTTTTGAAAGTTAATAATTGCCTATCCTGAACTGCTCCTGTTGTTAGAAAAACAGTCCTTTTATTCAACCTTGTTTCCCTCCCTCTAACAGCAACAAAAAAATTGTAGCCTTAATGCTCTCCCCCATTTTTTCTTTCTTATTCTCCCAATAAAAAAGAAATCTTTACTTTAGATCCAGCACAGCAGAAACAAGTATCTCAAGTTTTTTTTCTTCCCAACTAGGAATCTGCCCTACTTCCACAGGGCCTGGACAGAGATATCAATCAGCCACCCAGATCTGGCTTTATCTCTCAAACTGATGAATGCTCCAGCAAATAAATTCACTTTATGTTCAAAGTAAGACTATTGGAAGAAATCAGTGCCTGAGAAGTAATTTTTATTCAGTCACCACTGGGAAAAAGGAGAGTTCATGATAGATGAAGGGAAGAAACACTTGGACAGAGAAATCCCTGAAGATTCACTCAAAGTGTTTGGCTCAGTCTTCCAAAAATGTTATTGAAAAATACTCCACTTTAACCAAACTTCTTTATTCTTCTACACAAAACTATATGCATTCAGATGCATTTTTTGAACAATCAATCTTCATTCATCACACAAGGGTCAGATAAACTTGCTCTCTTAAAAATAAAATATGCAACCTAAGTTTCATAATAATTCAATAGGACGCACAAGATTATAAGATTTTTCAGTAATTCCATTTAAATGACCTACATATGTGCATACTCTAATACAGCTTTTCTTGCTCCTGTCCAAGCAGACAGGCTTCCTGGTGTCTCAGTAACCAATTCAAATTACTCACTTGAGTAATGTGGCTGGGAGAAAGGAGGAACAGAAAGATTAGTGCAGAGGCCTGCCTCTGACACCTTTACCAAGCTGCTTAAAAGGCAGAAGTAAAAAGAAGATAAACCTAAGAGGATCACAGCAAAGTCAGGAAACACTATAAAATGATAAATTATAACAAGTCACACACCAGCAGCTTTCCCATATAATGTAAGTATTCCTAGCATCTGCCTTAGCCCTGTATCCTCAGCATGACTTCTTCCTACTGCTAGCAAAAACCCAAAGACCAGTTCCAACAAAATAAGAGCCAATTATTCAGTCTGCCATCATTTGCAAAGCTGGCAACAGCACAGAAAATACTCTCAAGTTTTTAATCGATTGAACTTCTAAAAGGACAAAAGGTAGTAAAGCTATAAAGCATCAATATTAGATTGCTAACAAATGCTATCCAAATGGATGTTCAGAGAAACCAAAGATGTTGAATGTTCCAGGTCCTGGCAGACAACGAGCTGTTCACATGACAAATGACACCTTCACAGACAGAATGCAATAAATTAGAGACTCTGGTCATTGTAAAGCAGTGTGTGTTTACTGTTATTGATAAGCAATAAATCACCTGCCCTCCAACAGTTCCTCCCGATAAATCACTTCCAGTGTAGGAAACAGATGGATCCAGTATGAGCCATTCTTCAGCAGAGCTGGGAGAGGCAATGAGCTGTGCTGAGCCCTGGCCACATTAACTGCAGTTATTGCACAGGGTGCAGGGCAGCAGCAGGAGCTGCCATTCCCTGCAGTTATTGCACAGGGGAAGAGCAGGAGCTGCCATTCCCTGCAGTTATTGCACAGGGGAAGAGCAGGAGCTGCCATTCCCTGCAGTTATTGCACAGGGCAGCAGGAGCTGCCATTCCCTGCAGTTATTGCACAGGGGAAGAGCAGGAGCTGCCATTCCCTGCAGTTATTGCACAGGGCAGCAGGAGCTGCCATTCCCTGCAGTTATTGCACAGGGGAAGAGCAGGAGCTGCCATTCCCTGCAGTTATTGCACAGGGTGCAGCAGGAGCTGCCATTCCCTGCAGTTATTGCACAGGGGAAGAGCAGGAGCTGCCATTCCCTACAGTTATTGCACAGGGGAAGAGCAGGAGCTGCCATTCCCTGCAGTTATTGCACAGGGGAAGAGCAGGAGCTGCCATTCCCTGCAGTTATTGCACAGGGGAAGAGCAGGAGCTGCCATTCCCTGCAGTTATTGCACAGGGCAGCAGGAGCTGCCATTCCCTGCAGTTATTGCACAGGGGAAGAGCAGGAGCTGCCATTCCCTGCAGTTATTGCACAGGGCAGCAGGAGCTGCCATTCCCTGCAGTTATTGCACAGGGGAAGAGCAGGAGCTGCCATTCCCTGCAGTTATTGCACAGGGTGCAGCAGGAGCTGCCATTCTCTGAGCAGAGATTCCAGCTGTTACTGTGACTGTGCTGAGCAGCACTTGGTGCTCCAGGGGTCTCCTCACTGCACTTCTCTGGCCTGGACTCCAGCCCACTGCAATCCCTCGTGGCTGGATCCTCTCTGCCTGGACTACACCTGACATGCACAAGCAGATTCTGATCTGTGGGCACTGCCAGGTTTCTGTCTACCCACAAAATACAGAATAAAAAACATATAGAAAACATACCATGATCCTAGTGCTCTGGCAGCCTTGCTCTGAGAGAATTCAGCTTTCTATACACTTTTCAGTAACTTCAGTTTTTTTTTCTATCACACCAATAACACACCTAACTTGTCTAACTGGAAGGAAACAGATTGATGTTCACGTTTTCACTGAAAACCAACAGCCTCTTGTTCAGGCTAAGCAAGCTGAAGACACCATTAGACCAACACACTTTCCTTTTTTGCTGGTAGAGATACCAGAAGTGTGTTTATATATTTATTTATTTAAAAAATCAGTTTCTAATGTAATATTGTAAATTACTAAGTAAAAGTACAGAAATGAGGATGCAAATAGTAACAGAATATCCCAGGTGAGATGAGCATAATAATACACTGTCCCCAGTGAACAGAAAATTTTATTTTTCTTTACTACTTCAAGGAAAAGAATTATACCTTCACTCAGGGAAGAGAAATGTTTGCTTTTATCTACATTATACTTGTAAAAATGAAAAATCTAAGCAGTAGATGTTAAAAGCCCTGGACAGAAGCTGCTTACAGACACACAGAGAAAATATCACAGTTTCCTATCAAATAATTATAAATGGACATACAGTTATTCAGCTACTTGAAGGAGACTGCAGTTGTGATACCAACTTTTGAAATGCAGGTAATTTAAGATCTCCTAAAGACAAAAATATACTTTCAGAAACTGGACTTTAAGTCTAGTGTTTTCTTGATGTTTTGCTTCAACCACTGGTCAGACCACTGCTTTGTCTCTTATCTGAACAAACTACAATTCCAAGTGTGAAATCGGTTTCTACTGTCCGCTCCTTTGTCCCACTGGCTTGGTGAGCCAGCATCCAATTCCTACAGCTTCCAGCTCCAAGGAGCCCTGGGCAGGACTCAGGATAAGCAAACAGAACCAGAGACCACAGCAAGTGGTGCACAGACACTTCTGAAATGAAGATGCCTCATCTCAACACTGGTCTATTTTAAGGAGCACATTCCACAGAGAAGTCACACATGGACAGAAAATTGTGGCCTGAGCACTTAGGAAGCAACAGATCAAACAACTGGGAAGATTTGTATGGGTGGGGGAAGAGCTGGGTGTGACACCATAACTCCTGCACCTCGGTAAAGCTCCTTCTCTGCCCATCCCTGACAGGCAGACTGTGGAGACCAGAACTGCTGCTAGTACCTGGGGGCCCTGCCTGTGTATCCCTGAAAGAAGTGTCAGCTGAGGAGCTCTTGCATTCTTCCTCCCAATTAGAGGCAATTAGCACCTCCTGCTCATCCATCTTTATTTTGCCCAGGAAAATTTTCATAAGCTACAGCTCTACTGCTTGCAGGACAGCCCTCCCCAGCAGCAGAGAAACAGATGACACTGTGCACTAAGAAGTGATGAAGGCTGCTCTGGATTCCAGGGATATCACAGCAATCTTTCCTGTCCAGAGAAATTCCCATCAGCAGCCAGCGAGACACTGCTGAGAGGGAGCTGAAAGATGAGCTAATACAGAGGATGGCACTCCCAGCACAGACACACAGAGCTGGAACACAAGTTCACTCCCAGCAGACTGCAGGGTGCTGGCACTGGGACCAAAGCCCACGGTCCATGTCAACTCCTTCCACGTCTGCAAAGCCTGACATCCACAAGGGTGTATGTTAGTTTTATTTTTCTAAGGACTGAAGCTCTGCTCCGAAGTGTTTCTGCTTCAATGAGAGGACCTGGGAATGCAGATCCTCTTCATTAAGGAGAGAGGAGGATGGACCCACATTAGGGCTGTTGATAACTGCAGGAATGGGAAAGGTCTGACTCACCGAGACCTTGCAGGTGCAAGATAATCAGCGTTTTCCTAAAAGCAGCAGCACATTTCTTAGGAAAGAGACACAAGCCTTGATTCTGGTTGTCACCTTCCTTCCCAGCACTGGGGCAGCAGGATGGAGACTGCCAGTCAGAAAATGAGGAGGTCCTGCAGGGGAATGGCACAACCTCCTTCCAGTAGCCCAGCTCCCTCCTGCTGCTCTGCCAGGGCAGCACAGACAAAGTAAAGGTGTCTGTACCAATCCAGCTCTCCACAGGCAAGGAATGGTTGGCAGATACACAAGTGCAGGAATCAAAGAAAGCCTTGGAGCAAACAGCTCCAGTTCCATGCAGACCTAATGTCCTGCAGTACTCCTGCCCCAATCTCTGTTTATAGTTCACGTCCTGCTTGGCTTCACATCCTTAACAAGTCCCCAGGATAGCAAAAATTCACTGATAAATGAAAAAACTATGACTTAGAATTACAGCAAAACCTAAGCTCAACACTACAGGTAGTAAAAAAACCCCGCAGTCACATCATGATGGCAAAATTTGAGACTGACTAGGGCCCAAGTGCCACTGATTTTATCCTGTGGAACCACATTAATGAAATAAAATTGATAAGGTTTCAGTGTTGTCACAGCTCCCGTAAGCCAGGAGTAGCTGGCACCTGCTTATTTTCTAACAAAACAGGTTTTCAATAAAAGGATTACTGATGTAATACAAAACATTCAGGACTGGCTGATCCACAAATATGTGCTACAATAGGTTTGGCAACACTGAAGGCCTTTCAAGCAGGGCCAGAATAAAAACAAGTGATTCTACTTTAGCCACAAGTGATATTAGAATACTGACCTGCTCAGAGAAGTTAAAAGGCTTTTAAAATAGGAATAAGTAAAGGATTTGTTGTGTCTAAGGGCAGGGAACACCACACAACTAATTTTCCTATATGTTACAGTACTACTGAAAGATTAAAGTGAAAAAATGTAGGACACTGTGTAAACAAATCTTCTAGCATTATTAAGTCTGTGCAACAGCATGTGACTAATGTTCACTGGCAAAATTAAATGCAACTACAAAAATGTTGAGATCTGATTATGGCAATTAGGAATTATCCATACAATGCAGCCTGCCTATTATCAGCCTACCCCTGCAGCAATCTCCTCCAACAGCTTGTTATATTCTTCCTAAAAGCAAGAATTTTTTGCCCACAATTAGTATTTTTCTCCTCATATTACATAAATCATAATGCTGTTGAAAATACTGTTTGCAGTCAACCAGGGTTTAAAAGATCTTTGTTCAAACATGAGAGGGGATAAACATTAACAGCATCAGGAGCTGACTAATCATTTAATAACAACTTCTACCTCAGAAATCCGAGGCTGGAAATACTTTTCTGGAAATACTCTGGATTAATGCCATCTCTGATCACAACCACAACACAGCCAGAGCATCACATTTAGGAGGAATGGAGTTCATCACCTTTCAGAACAGGATCTCTGGGTTTTCAGCTCTGCAGTGGATGGGGTTGACTCAATCTAACCCTCATCTAATGTGACACTGCCATTGTGATATAAATAGTGTCTTATTTGCCTGCTTCAGAAGAACGATGTTAGTCAAGAAAAGGTCAAATGGTTTTGCCACAGGCAAAAAAGGGCAAAAATATTTTGTAATTTAATATCGCCTTTTTTTTTTTTTTTTGAAGACAGGAGACTCCAGGTGCTAGTCACACAGGAGGGAGAGGAATACAGAAAAGAAGAGAAGGCATATTTATCTAGTCTGCAGTAGCAGAAAGCAATAATATTTCAATCATTTCTTAAGGCTCAGAGGAACTAGTATTTACCTGGCATCTCACTGATCTCATCTCTACTTGGAATGCTGCAAACTGTGGAAAAAGGCTGCTCAAGCCTGCCTACTTTGGCAATGCAGAACTCATAGCTGCAGGCAGGTCCAGGGCAGATGTATTGGATGCAGCTGATGAATGCCTTTATTTTTTCTTATTCCACAGTGCTTATTACATTGATGCTTTCAATTAATAAATCATCAATTACATTACTTTTACCCATAGATAAGTCATCAAATCAATCAATTTTTAGCCAAATGGGAAAAAATACATGATTTTAAGTCTCTGACTACATTATACGACGTGAGCTTGCTACTAACCCTCAGATAAGGGCTATACTAACACCCACATTATTTATTAAGGCTGTTTTCAAGCAATTTTCTCAACCTACAGGAAAAAAAAAACGTAGCTCTGTTCCAAAATTCACATGCAAGGCAGTGTGGTACATTCACACACAACTGAACTAGAGAAACACACAGAGCTGGGAAGTGAAATTTCTACAAATTCCTTCACAAAGGTGACCCAAAGGCTGATGTACTGCTGGCTCTCATTGCTTCCAGCACAGTGGGAATCTGTGCACATGGCAATACTGCAGTACTAATGGAAATCAGTAAACAGGGTCACACGTGTCACAGGAGTTGCTTTTCATGTTCCAAAATGACTTCTGGGTCCTGCTTGCTGGGAAGGCAGTGCCCTTGGCTTGTGCAGCCTGGGTGTACCCTGCACCTACAGCTTCCAGTGTGCCCAGGGGACTGCGAACCACTCACAGGAAATACACTGCTAAACTTGCTATCAACCAAATTAGAAAGTAAAATAATTACAGCAAATCTCCCCCTGGGCCATCCTCTGCAGACTACAAAAGACTCTGAAGATACTCTGAAGCAACTAATTTCTCCTGGGAATTGCCACTCATTGGAAAGCAATTGTTTATCATTCAATTAAAGTACAGCAAGAGGTGAATGAGATAAATGAAGTATCTGACTCGACTGGAATGGTGTGTTGGGCTCAGGCCCTGTGAGACACAGGCAGCTTGAGGGTTTTTTTTGCACAAAACACATTTATGCAGTGACTTTATCCCTGGAGACCAAAGATAACGTAGTGCAAAGAGCAACAGGGGAGAGACAATGCAGGAGGTCCCCTCAGATATTCTTTGCAGCCTGAAGAAGAAAGTAAGAAAAGCAGGTAAAGCAAGATGGAGGTTTTAGGGTAGAAGTTTCTTTTTTCTTCATCTTCTTCTTCATGGGTCTAGGTGGTACTTTTGTAACTGGATAGAAAAACCTGCATTGCGGGTCATCTATGTTTGGTTATTGGGTTAAAAATAACAATGATTTAGGTGTTTGTTCTTAATTGGACAGATTTGACCTTAAAAGAAGGCCTTGGAGAGAGAGAGAGAGAGAGATCCATCGCCATTTTTAGCTTGTTAGCTAGAAGTGCTGTAGAACTCACTGTAATATAGATAAGAATTAATAAACATCTGAGTCTGAACAAGAAATACCTTCTCTCCAGCTTTTAATCCTGACTTTGGCAGAAAAATACAAAAGAAAAAACGAGACAGAGTGGTGCTCCATGTGAGGAAGAAGCCTCAATTCATTCAAATCATTCAATTTTGGAAGCCTTCTCCACAACCTTAGGTCAAAAGCAGTGCCCTCTCTGGGGTCAGCACAGAAAGCCTAAAATTCTCAGTGCCCAGGGTTCCAACAAGCAGGAGCAAAGACAACAAAACAACAGCAGTACATCCATGCAGTCTACAGAAAGAGGATGAAAAGCTCCAGGTGTTATTCCAGCCTTGAAGGGAGGCATCTCCTGGAGTCATGAACAGCAGAGGGATTTTGCTTTGCACACTTTTTGAACATCCCCAGCTAGTGCCAGAGTGACAACCTGAACCACGGGCAGCATGAGCAGGCAGTGAAAGGGCACACACAGCAAAACGTGCTTGCAGAGAAAAATCACTGCAGAAAGATGAGGAGGGAACAACATTCAGTATCTTCTGGCTTTTTGAAATCAAATGTGAAATTTTACATCCTCACACACACACGCAAAAAAAAAAAAATAGTCAAATTTATGGACAGTAGCTCTTTCTTTGAAATTCTGAAAAGTTCCTGAAACTTCTGAGCATGTCAGCCTTAGGAAGGAAGAATAAAAATAAGGATTTGAAAAGAGAAATTAAGACAAGCCTGATGTTTGTATAATAAAACAAAATCCAGTGCCAAAGCTTGAAAAAAAACCAAGGAAATTCAACAGTTCTAACATTGTCCTTTGTCAAGCACTACACATTGAGGATTTGCATTTTCCAACTGCCATCTGGATTTTTTTTTTAAATTTTAAATGCAAAATGGGGAACTAAAGCAAGACAGCTTATACCTTCATGTCCTCAGGCTTTTTTGTTCCTTTGTTTGCTTTTAAACAAGGAACATTTACAGATAATGAGTGGCCATGATTACTGAGAAATACATAAAGAAAACGAGTTTTTCAAAATGCCCCATCCAAATGCATTAGCAATTAGAACCTCCTCAAGTTTCCATTAGCCTGTCAAAACAAGAAATAATCTCATGGCAGCTGACTAAAATTCTTAAAGATTGTCACATTGATTGAATTTCAGAGTATAGACTTACAAATTCGTAGTCTCCATCCTGTGGTACTTTCCAATCAGATGAATTTTTTGTCTGGCCAGAAACATTCTTCCCAAAGCTATTGATTTGATTCTCCTTCTCCTTCTGTTCAAAGTATTCAAGGAATGATGGTCTGGCTGGCTGCATCGTTTCATCCCTCCCTGGAAATATTAAAAATAAGAAAAAAATAGTTGTTTTGAAAAATACAGTTTTGGTTATACAGCCCTACATCATGCCCAAAAGTGATCTGATTTTTTTAGCACACACTAAATCACACAGTACTGCTAAAGTACTTGCTAAAATACTATTTTTCAGCAGCTTTTCTATCATAAAATGGACTGTACAGTGAGAAAAGTGGAGAAGGAAAGCTGAAAGCCCAGCACAGAAGTGATTACAGTGCTGGAGGTCTTGGCCTCTAGACCTGCAATCCATCCCTGACAGCACACTCCAGGTAACCAACCTGATGCACTGAATGCCAGAACTGAACAGCTGCTGGAGAGACAGGCTGGGCTTTTCCATCCCAGCCAGGTTCCACTGCAAAAAAAGAGCAAGCTTCAAAAATAAACAGTGCTGTTTTACAAACAGAAGCTCACCTTTACATTTGTGAACAGAAAAATGAGGCTTTCAAAGACCACAAACACCTTATAAATACCACAAAATTTGCCTTGGGTAGAAGTGGTCAATTTTCTATATTGTTTGGGTAGAAAGGTTTATTTAGCTTGCAAAATTTCTTTTTTTTTTTCTCTTCTTATAAATAGTCAGTAGATGTTCAAGTTTACAGCCTTAATTTTCTTTTTGTAAATTAGCTCTTCTGAACCAACTTTCTTAGTGGAAGAAAGGCTTAGACTTAGACTAGCCAGGTATACAGATTAACCATTCAATTCTAGGTTGTAGTTAAGAAACTTGGGGTAATAAGCAATAGGAGGGCAGCTTCATTTGTAGGGTGATGACAGCACAATAAGGAAGGAAGTGATGAAATGTGAGAGGATGGAAATGCTAATTCCCAACACAGACAGAAAAAAAAAAACCAAAAAACAAAAACAAACAAAAAAAAACCCCAAACAAACAAACAAACAAAAAAAACCCCAAAAACCAACCAAACAAAAAAATAAACAAAACCAACAAACAAACAAACAAAAAAAACCCCACCAACCCCAGGACAGGAAGAAAACATGAAATTTAACTTCACAGCAAGTCAAGGTTAAAAGGCTTCCAGCATCTCCAAGGGAAGATACTTAAACTGGGCTGTCCTGAGTTACAGCACAGCTAATTCTTTGAGAAGAGTCTCAGTCCAAACTAGGAGGCTTGCACAGCAAACGTGCTTTAACAGGACCATGGGAGCTGCAGACACAGCTCCAGGCTGCTCCCAACTTAATGTCACTGCTCCTGATGATGAAATGCTCCACCAAAACCTGAGAGCAGCACGGATGCAAGCACTGTAACCCACTAAATGGTTTTGTTCTGTTACACGGGGTTCTCTAGAATAACTTGCTCATACTTGAAACATATGTTTTAGGTGATGCAGAAACCGTAATGTTCAGAAAGCAGGATCAGGACTGGAGTTAAAAGAAAATTGCATCAGACAGCCTAAGCCTGGACTGCAGAAATAAGTTCAGTGCTGAATGCCATACGTTTGAAATAAATTTAATTTGGCAGGTAGGCAACCAACCCATAGTTTAGAGCTTCAAACAAGCACACAGGGGATGTCCTGTGATGGGTTGGCAGGGTCTGTGTAATGCAGAGACTCCCACAAGAATCTGTACAGAAGGCAGGCTGTCACAAAACAGTCCTATCTAAGGACATTCAGCAGTGCTTTCCTCTTCAAAAAATATTAGCTGCTCTGGTAGCTCATTAAGATTTAATCACAGAATATTACTCTTGCATATAAAATTGCCACCCAGTGATCCAGAACTTCCCTGGCAGACTCTATCTGAACCTCAGAGAAGTGGATGAAGTCCTCGGTCAGCTACAAGATACTCCAGGAAATTATTTGTATACAGACATGTTAAATACGGTACAAATTTCTACAAAGTATGAGAAATCTTGGCAGGATATTGGGGTTATGATACTGAGAGAAATGTGGTTCTGCAGAGCCCTAAATGTCATGATGCATTTTGAAAAAGCCCCTGCATCATTCTGCCTCTCCAGGGCCAGCTAAAAGCTCAAGCATGAACTGAAGTGCTGATACTTTTGCAACATGACAACTGGAGCAAAGACAATTTATTATACCCCTGGCAGTAGTTCCCCTTTTTTAAAAAACAAAACTAAAAAGTCATCATACATAATTAGATCAAGAAAGACACCTTCAGACCAGCAGCGTGAAGGTCAGGCAGGGAACACGTCTGCAAAGTGGAGAACAGCTTTGCTGTTGGGAATAATTACTGAAATACAATCACAATCCAATTACTGCTGAGTGATAAAACATTTATTTAGAATGAAGTAAACACACCCCTTGTGCTCTGCTGCAGCTCAGCCTGCTTGAAGCAGGAGGTAAGTTATTATGGAAGATCATGGCAATGTTTAACACCAACTAATTTTGTACAAAGAGAGGAATTCATAACTAGCCAGGCTAATCTACACACAGCTCACTAACAGTCAGCCTGGGTTTCAGTAATTCAGATTTCCTAGGGGCAAAAAAAGAGAAAATCTAAATCATGTTTGTATTCTGTTTTGAAGATTACTGTTTGCAGCAGAGGAGACTCTGAAAGCAAATGTTTCACTCCAGTGACATTGGCTTATTCAGTTCTTTTCTGTTTACTTTCCAAAACAACTGTTCACTCAAAACAGAGCTTAATCCAGAGTGTCAGTTAAAATAATAATGCTCATTTGCTCACATCTTGTGTTTTACCAAGAACTGCAGTATTTGCACTTGGCAGAAGAGATCTGCAGAGTGCCACCTCCCCAGGTCCCACAGGATGGCATCTCTTCCCTCCAGCATGTCAACTGCACCACACAGCTCAGTGCAGTCCGTGATAAAAGGAAGAACAGGGAAATTTATGTACCTATGGAAGACTTTCTTGCTGCCCTTGATGTCCCTGGCCATATTGAATTCTATCAGGGTTTTAGCTTTCCTAACCTGATCGCTGGCTGCTCAGACAATCTCTGTGTATTTCTGCCAGGCTACCTGTCCTTTTTTCCATCCTCTGCAGGTTTCCTTTTTGTGGCTGAGTTTGTCCAGGAGATCCTTGTTCATCCATGCAGGTCTCATGGCATTTTTGCCTGACTTCCCCACTGTCAGGATGCATCCCTGAGCTTGGAGAAAGCTAGCCATGGACATGAACCAGCTTTTTGGGCCCCTTTTCCCTCCAGGACTTTATCCCATGATACTGTACTGAGCTACTCCTGAAGAGGCCAAAATCTGCTCTCCTCAAGTGCAGGGCAATGAACTTTCTGTGTGACCTCGTCACTCTCCCAGGGTGAGGATGAGGGGAAACGAAGTGTTGCAAGGGGTAACTCAGCTGAACAAAAGGAAGAAAGTTTCACAGTGGGGATGGTTGTGCAACAGAATGGGACTGGAGTGACTTTGCATGGCCTGGATCAACCAGATCTGACACTGCACTTGTCCCACTCCAGGGACCACTACACACAGGGAACCAGACTGATGAGCACCAGAGCTCCCTGCCCATCCAAATGCTTTTGTGGCACTCTTCACACCCACCATCAGACACCTCTCACCCTGCAGTCACCTTAGGCCTTGCAAACACAAGCAACGTTTAGTCACCAATTTTAGGACATTTAATCACCAATTTTAGTACATTTCCACACATCAACACATAATACTGCATTTTAGTGCTGCTTGATTTTTTTAACTGATATAAAGCAGAGATTGCCAACTGACAAAAAAATGGGGGGGAAAAAAGATGGTAATATAGAAGGAGAAATAGCCACGATACAGATCTAAGATATCTGAAATTTTAGTTGCTGCTGTGATCTCTGTAGGGATGTGGATACAGCAAGACTGACAGAAACACTCCCGGAGACAGAAAGACATTACACCAAATCAATTATCATCCCAGCATAACTGGATTTCTTTTTGTCAATCTTAGCACTTAACAGCAGTGTCATCTTTCCAAAGACGACCTGCTATTAATTCAACACAAGAGTCACACCACTATATCTTTAAAATTTTGATAACAGGCAGCCAAAGACAAAAATCGATCACTGCTATTTGCAGAAGCACATGCTGCTGAAAGATGACACCGCACCAAAAGCATTTGTGCCAAAAAACATTTAACTTCCTAATTTTATAGGGTTAGGCTAAAATACGAACATTTGACAGAAAGTGAGATCACAACTGTGGTGGAGAAGAGCCTTTTATGAGAAGGTCACCCCGCAGCGACAAGAGAGGCTTCACTGCTGCATCTATTTTGGAATGTAAAGAGTTGTTCATAAGGATGAGCCATGAGAGCTCCCTGGAGCCATTAAAGGTCTATCATTTAGATATGCAGTCATCTTTGAGGAGCTATATTAATTACACAAATGGAACACCACAGCTCTGCTGCGGCTGGTCCAGCTGACTGCAGAATTGCAGGCTCAGAGTGGCTGCTCAGAGCTCAGCCTGCGTCCTGTGAAGAGCAGAAGATCATCATGGAAAACTCACAGGTGTTGCCTGGTTTCAAAGTTATGTTTAAAAAGTGCAAGAACATCAGTACAGCTGTGTGTGAGAGCAGTAAAAGGTGTGAAACTAGTGGGTCCAAAGGTAGAGAATGCTGTAAGTGGTGCACAACAAATATCCCTGCAAACTTCGATTTCTGTGTTATCTTCAGCACTGAAAAGCAATGTCCAGCTACATGTGGCAGTGTGAAAGCAGAGTGACAGTCCCTCAGCAAGCACAAACAGCCCAGACAAAGCCAAAAGGCAACTGACAGGTACAGGCAGGGCTCTGCAAGAAGCCAGCACTGGATCCTCTCCTCTGCCAGGCTACAGCAAGGGCAACTGGTAAGGAAAAAACAAAACAATCCACTCCTTTCCAAAAAATGTCACCTGTCTGAATAGTTGAGGGAATGCAATAGGTCAGTTTTAGGGGCTGCCTGCAGCATACAAACCACCTCACATGAAGCAAAAGATGACAAAGAAGGTGTGGAGAGCCTCCAAGACATTTACATTTCCATATGATGCTGCAGAGAAAGCAGAATGATAAAGAAGAAACAGCCCAGTCAATCAAACCAGCAAGAGATTTACTTTTCATTCCCAGCAGTAAAGAATATCCATGAAACCAGATCATTTGCCATCATCTAGTCCCAGAAATCAAAAGACTCATTTCGTTGATTGTGTCAAATTAGCTCTCACAATTGAAAAATTTTTAGAAGCTCACAAGCTTCAAAGGATGCTTTCAAAAAGAAGGGGAGATTTACAAAGATCTTCTATCTATCTGAACAAGCTTGCTGAGCAATGAAACTTTCTGCTTTTCTCTAAAATTATTCTTCTCTGCTCAAACTTGACATCAGAAGAATCCTTGTTTTATTGTTCTTTCCTCTTGAAAGGGATTGCTAAGGTCTACCTAGGGTGAATATTCTGGAGTTACAAAGCTTGTCATGCGAGGGAGAGTAAGAGAACCTCAGGAACACATTTTGTGTGCACTCTACTCAAGGCAGTTTATAACTTACTACTTAAATAGCTGTTCTTGAAGTAACAATGATTAGATTTCCTCCTTATATCACACAAATTGGAGCTGGGGCTGTGGCTGGGAACAGTGAGGGAATAATGCTACTAATTAATTTACAATGAAGCTGACATGAATTGGCAACAAGGAAGTGATCAATTAGTACATTAGTGATTTCAACTAAAATGTGATCCTTTGTACATGTATGTGTATTTGTCAAAAATTCAGAGGTTGCAATCTCTACTAAGCCTTAGTCCTCACTAGTCTCAGTAAGCTGATATTTTATATTCAATTATGTAGCTTTAAGACTGAAAATACATACTTAGGATGCACAACAAAAGTGCCTGATGATCATCTGTAAGCAACACTTCATTAATATAAAACTCCAAATGCAGTTTTCTTTGCTTTGGGCTATTTTTTTTCGAGATCACAGATGAACTTTAGCAGCTGGACAACATAATTTGTACAGCCTGAAGAGGACTGAGTCATTTTAAGCAGTAGAGCAGAGAGATGACAAATTACTCAACCAGAGCAAAAACTGCCCCACTGTTAATAAGCTCACCCCACGGAAAGAGTAGCTGAAATTTCCTCGTAATTAAAAGGAGAACAAGTAACACTTTTTATCTCTTTATGAGGACAAGTCTCCCCGTAATTATGGCCCATCTCAAATTAAATCAAACCAAAACACTCCCAACAGGTTCTGCTATTAATAAGAAACTCCTAAATGAACAAAAAAAAAAAATCAACCTAAATCTCTTAATGAATAAGGTGTGAAAGACATCTAAGGAGAAGAGCACCAACACTCACCCAAAGCTGCAGCATCTACAGTGACAACCCTTCCAAAAACAGGGGAGGAAATCCTCACAGCAGTTCAAGGTGCTTAAGGCCAGGTTACCTCCCTTTTATATCTCCTCTGCTTTAAATCTCAGACATGATTATAAATATAGAGCAGCTTTCTTCCTCCATCACAGATTTTCAGTGGTCACCTCGTGTCCTTCACCTCATTAGCCTGAACTGCTAATTGAGTCCAGCAGCCACAGCACGTGGCAGGCAGTGAGATGTGAAGGTGCATGGACAAAGGAGTGAACATTTCCTGTTCTGCATCCTCTGGCTCAGCTGCTCATAAATCTTAATGAGAAACAACCCCATCAGCAGGGATGTAGGCTTCACATCCAGCACCTGTGGGTGACAGCTCAGCCTCCCCAGATGGCACAGAACCAAGTAAGCACTTCTAACTCCCTTTCTATTCATAAGCCAGAAACTCATTTGCTTATCTAGAGAGAACAGAAAACAACACTGCAATGAACATTCTTTTCCCCTGAAGCTGGAAAATCTGCTGGTAGAAGCAAATTTGGCTTTGAACTTCTGCAGTGAAGGAATTTAAGAGTTTACACTTTTTCTTATTCCTGCTTAGGAGCAAGGATTTCTCCAGAATTTATTTTGATCCAATAGGGAGTGAGTTTATTCTCAGAAAAGACTGGTAGGCTCCAGTTTGCCTGTATGTGCAAATGCACAAATGCATGGGACAGAGATGTACTTACTAAGTGATTTACTATTATTCTGTCTCTTGGTTGAGTCTCCTGAAGCATGCTGCCTCCTGTACAGTGCTCAGAACCCTGTTAATCACACCTCCCATCTTCTCCAAGAAAATGGTCTTGTCCAGAAAAAAATCCAAAAAAACTACGTTCCATCCCCCACCCTACTAAATACAGGAGTGCTCAATTATAAACTGTTAAAAACAGCAAAAATACCTCTGTTTAACACATACATCCTTTCTCCAATTTCAGTATCTCTGAAAAGATAAAAAGATAATTAACTCTGTCTTAGTAACAAAGCTTTGTCAAATAGGCTGGACAATCGAAGGTAGACAAGCATCCCCCTCAGATACTGGATTTAACTTCTGTTCATTCTCCAGCCTACACAGAGCCAGTATTTAAATTACTAGGGCCAGTGCTCAAAAAGAAAAACAAAACACACAACAAAAACCCCACAACAAAATGGCAGCACACACAACACCTCCCATCCCTCAGAAATGCTGTCTGCATGTTCACACAGCTTAATATGCTTAAGCAAATTTTGTTGGCCACTGCTTATGTCAAGCTTGCCAGCACGGCTGCTATTAAAAGTCAAAAAGCAACAGGAACATTTCTCTGTGCAGATTTGTATTCTCCACATCCCAAGAGTGGCAGTAGGATGATTCTTACAGTTTGAGAACAAATTAATCAATGTAGGAGTTTGTATAAGCAGCATGTTATTTAAATGCATAACGCTGAGAGTGTTTTATGGTTCAATTATGACTAAATGGACCAATTTGCTTTAAACACAGAACTGCACCACTGGACATTAATAACACTAAGTAGTGGGAGCTGCTGCAAAGAGCTATTATTGTCCATGGAGAAAACCAGAGGCAAAACAAGAACCTTTAGCCAGTATCTTTGACGCACACAAGATGTAAATCCTGACAAGAGGTGGAGTTACTCTCCATGAGCAATTTGGATAACGTGCCATTGCACTTTTCTGGACAGCTAATGAAGTTATCATCCATGGCTACCTCATCTATACATCAGTAATACTTCAGTCAATTACAATATTAATGCAATCACACAATCCTTCTGCCACCCATCCTCATTCTGCTGCTCACACTGCAGGTTTTACAGTCATTGCTTCACGTGAAGAATCTCAGGTTAATTCACAGGGAAAAAAAGCATTTACTGAGTCTTGGCAGAAACATTTCTCTGGCTTAGGTTTAAGTGTGACCCACTGGATGTCTCACACAGCCACCAAGATGACAAGCTTACTCTGAATCATTTTTCAAATAGGAAATTGCCAAGTTTGCATCTTAGCTCATTTAATTTGCTAATGAAGCCCAATTCCCCTCAAAAGGGGAAATACTTTTTTAAAATGACACAACCATGCTCGGCAGTGTGGGCATGGTAAAAGCACAACAAAACCCAAGCCACCTCAAATTGTGTAAGAATGAAGCCTGGATTTTTCTTATTTTGAACATTTACAAACTTTAAAGAATTCTTACCAGTACATCACATTATGAAGGTAGAGACAACAGTGCTATTAAAGCTTCTGGTCTACCTCTGCACCAGACACTATATTGAATGTGTGCCACATGCATAAAAACCCCACACCCACAATCCTTCCCATCTCCAGATTCCTCAATCATCTCAACCCAAACACCAGACAGCCCAACTCACACTACTGCTGGCAGTTCTGCATTCTCCAATATAATTCACCAATTACTTGATGCTTAAACAAGCAAGATGTACTTTAACAGAGAAAATAGGGCAGATTATAGTACTAGGCAAACTAGATCCAATTTCACTTGGGTCTGATCATATTGCAGTGTTCAAGGAAGTCAACATTATTATAAAATTATGTTCCACTCTTTAAATCAAAGAGACAAATTCATGCCAAGATTCCACTATCTAAACAAGTACAGCAAGTAAAGCAGAAAAAGTAGATAAAGGAAGAATAAAGCATAAAGAGTAAAAAATTCTTCACTATTTACTAGCACTATATATTCTCTCATAGAAAAAATTAAAAAGGACATTTCCAGACATATTAACAGTTCAGAAGTTATTCCAGCTCTCAAGCACAATGGAAATGTCTGTTATTACAAATCATTGCTCATCTATAGTTCTCCAGCTACATTTAAAGTTTTCCTGGAATAGTTTAACTGCAATCCATAAGTAATCTTTCAGCAATCGATTTAGAAGTAAAATGTGTCACAGCACAATTTAGTATCTGTGGTCTCAGGCAATCACTTGAGTGCTTTCAGAATGTGTAACAGAATGTCACAGTGACATTTTTAATGCTGCCTGACTATTTATATTGAGTGCCCAGAATAAAGCCAAGCAAAAGAAAGAATTTAAGCAAACACAATTACAGCTCAATTGACTGCAAAACAAAATTTCCCCTACAATGTAAAATACTGGAATTTAAGATTCCTCTGAGCCTAAGAAGTCACAAATTGATTTATGCAAGAATCACTTTCAAGTCTACTGGAAGTTGTTTGCACTTTCAAAGCTACTGGAAGTTGTTTGCTAGAGATTTCTAAGACAATCCTATCCATAAAACACTGAAATAGAACACTTTACACACTTTTTACATTAAAAAGAAATACAACCAAACAAAAAACCTAGTTAAGACACAGATTTATTTTTTTTAATTAGGAAGAAGGGCTAGAACACAGCTTCAGAACCCTGCAGTTAAAAAGCCCAGGACACCTAGGGAAGCTATAATGCCATGTATAAAAAACAAACCAGAAGTTTTTTATTGACTTAAAAATAGATTCTATTGTGAGTCATAACACAAACTCCCAAAAAACATAGATGTTTCTAAAAATATGATTCAATGAAGCTCCTTAAAACTCAGTTGTTCTCATACAGCATTATTATGTTTATATTTAAGATTAAAAAAAAGCACTTTCTCCAGAGGGTGCTGCAGCAGGCTGGTGAGCTTTAGGGCTAAATGCATTTAACTGAATGTTATGAATATGCAAATGGCAAGATGAAAAACAGAGCTGCAGGGAATTCTCATGAAGGGCAAGCTGCTCAGAGACACTGCCTTGCATCCCCAAACCAAACTGAGAACTGCTCCATGCAGCAGGCAGCATTTCAGAGTTACACTGCCCAAGAAGGAGAAGAAAAGGGTGATAAGGTACAGGTATCATTTTCATTAATGTCAGATTTGCTGGAATGAAGCTACAAGCAGGCAAAATGCAGCACAAGGTGAAGGAGAGTGGGCTCACAGGGCATGGCTGTGTGAAGCCCACGGGCACGAAGGGGTCCCTGTGCCAGCACCACCTCCAGGACCTCCAAACTCCTCCCGCAGCTGCTGCAGCACCTCTGCCACACACCTGGCTGTGAACACCTTGCACAGCAGCAGCTGAACAACAGAGAGTCTTTAAGGAGCCTCAAGTGTGACGAGGGTTTAAAATAAAAACTCCGCTTTCCAGTCACGGATATCTGGAGGTGCCAGAGCTTGTTGTGGAGCTCCCTCTTCAGGGTAGAGGTTGCCCTGTGGTAAAGGCATTGCTGCATCCTCATAACTGGTTCTGCTCAAAACCAGAGCATGTCCTTGCTAAAGAGGTACTATCAAAGGCATCTCCTCAAGCCTCTGAACACCTCAGACAGCACTAGGTGCTTCTGAGTTACAAGCACTGCAGCCTCAAAACGATAGTGAGAAGATAAGCACATGTCAAACACTGCAGATAAACTCGAGAGGTGCTTTACTTACACAGTGCTGGCAGTGCAGGAGCACCAGACAGCAAAACCTCGAGAGTGTGAGCCATGAAATGGAACAATACACACTGATGATGAGAAACTATCAGTGCTGTCTGTTGGTAAAGAAACTGCAGCTTCACCAGGTTTGTTTAATCCTGCTGAAATGTCCATTTCTTTGAATGGCATTTTAGCTGCTCTAAGCATCCATCCAACTCTGTGCTATACCGACCTCGTTCACCACACCATTGTCTTTGCTGCCCCAAGCTGCTACATGGACTGACACCTCTGGGTTTTAATGTGCTGAATCACGTTTATCAAGTTTGGAAAAATCTTTAAAGGAATTCTGCTGAAATCTCCTTCTCAAACCCAACATTGTTTCACAAGCTTCAAAGGATCATGATAGGGAAGAAGTTTTCAGCACAGAAATTCCCGAGGAAAGGATTTTTCCAAACTCCTGTGAAGGACAGCTAAAGGCTCAATATCAGATTGCCAAGGAAGTCTTTGGAAGCAGTGCCAGAGCCAAAAGAACAAGCCTTGCATGTGATGGTCATACTTGAGTACTGCTAAGCCCTCAGTCAGCACTTTCCCCAGTCCTTGAGCAAACAAACATCCAGGCTGGCCAGTGGAGTCATCCCTGACTACCTCTGCCTCAGGACTGCAAGGTTAACAAACCAGTGGGAATGGATTTCTATGAGAATCTATAATTCAGAAAAGATTCCCTTTTCTTGTAGTCATACTTTCCTGTGAAGGCTTCCCCTGCCATTTCTTTAATCAAAGAAGCATTTTCAACCCTTTTCTGGCTCAGGCTGTAAGGTCTTCCATATACACTGTCAACCACGTAATTTTAAATTTCACATCCTCTGACAAGGCTTGTGGCATTAGTAAGCTTTCCTGTTTTAGGGCAGCATGGATTTCAACTTGAATGTCTGAAACAGCAACAACTCATTTGGTTGTCCTCAGTGACTACAGTAACATTAAAGAAGCACACCAGTCTAGAGAGATGCCAACCCCTCCCCCTGAATGTCCAGCTGTGATGAAGCCTGCAATATATTTGTCATTTCATAAATCTGTCTCTTCATTGAATGCATCACTCCTAAAACAGAATTAATGCTTTCAGAGGCTAGGTTACAGCCAGATCATCATCTATAACAACATACATTTTGTGATTACCCCTTGTTACAGTCCCCCTCAACATTCTGTGAAAAATATAAAGCCAGCAGAATAGAACTGGGGAAAAAAACAAAACCCAAACTACTAGCAAGAATCAGATCTTATTTGATTAACACAAAGGCTTGTGGAAATCGTGAACTTCAGCTATAGCAAGTGCAAGACTACAAAGCACGGCTTGAAATTTGGACCTATAAAGATTTCTCTACTGCCAGAGGGTGCTGACCCAAGAGTTTTGGCTCCCTACAACCAAAACACACAATAATCTACCAAAAATATCAAAGCAGGTTGGGCATACATATCATAGCCCACATGAAGACTGAAGTAATACTCTGGAAGTCAGAGATGTTTTCTTACTTTTCATGGTGCCCTCCTCCTCTTCCTCCTCGGTGTTGATGACCATGGTGCCCAGCTGGGACTCCAGGGTGCCATCGTGTTCTATCATGGTGTTGGCTCCATCACCCATGGTGTTCACAGCTCTGATTGTGCCAGTTTCATCCCCACTTGCCCTCACCATGGTACCCGAATCCGTCTCATCCTCCTCCTGTTCAAACGTGCCACAAACAGATTTTACTCAGGGTGGTGAAGTCCCATGAACAATGTCTGTATTTAAGGACACTGGCAAGTCACACTAATTCAGAGGTTTTTACAGACACGGACAGAAGCATTTGGTTTATGCACTTTGTTCTCTTCCTGTCATCTCCAAACAGGTAATGAAAACTAATGAATACTTTTCTGCCAGCATGATAAATAAGAGAACAGATAAATAATCAGCAGAAACTTCTCAGTTCAAGTTGTATCTCATTTCTGAACTGGTGAAGAACACTCAATCAGTATCTTTAGATTAGAACACTCAATCAGTCATTAGTGTTTCTATTCATGCAGGCAGTTCTGAGAGCTGACCCTAACCCACTGTCACCACTGATACAGCTCACTGAGGAGTCACCAGTTACTTGACAGCACCAGGTCTAAGTCTGGAGAGTATGTGGCATATGGAAAGAAATGCCCCTCATCCTGTTTTTCTCCTATTTTTAACATTTAGGTAGCTTTACTGATTATAAACTTTAGGAGCACTGAAGAAAAATCAACTACATTTGCAAGTCTTAAAAAAGGATTCAAATAAACTATCAAAGTTTGGTACCTTTTTTCAAAGAAAATTACTTTTTAGCTTTCTATTTATTTGAAAGGACTAAGAACAAAAGTTGGAATTACTGCTGCCAAGGCTTAGGAGACTGATTCTGTAGGAAAACACAACCTCTTCAAACTAATTGTGGCAGAACAACTTCCTGGCAGTTATGTTAACCAAAGGTGGCAGCTTCATCAGGTGGTGTGTGCTGCACTGAGTGTGCATTGACACTAGGATTGCATGAAGAACAGGGTCAAGATTTCCACAATCCATTTGGTTTCCTGGAAACTTGGACCAGCTATCCAACTGCATGAACAGAAGTGCCTTTCTGGGTTTACAGTAGAGTTTCTAGGCATCTCACCTTAGATGAGATGCTCAGGTTCTGTGCTCAGGATGAAGTTCACACACTTTATGTGACCATGGCCTTACTGATCTGTGTTAGTGTTAGAGGGAAAACACACAAGTACTGCACATCAAGCTGTAATACTCCATCTCAATGTCATGGAAAGAGAAAAGTCACCGCTCCATGTTCTGGTGTCCCCAGCTTTTTACCTGTTGTGTCAAGAGTATCTATAAAATTTACTTTTTATCAAAATCAATAGCAAGAGAAGAGAAAACTACACAAGATGTTAATAGAGGAGAATTAATTTTGTGTGGAGTTGAGTGGGTGATAGGAAGTAATAAATCTGTTAGCTACACATCATTTAATAAAGGACTACATCAGAAGTTTCCACAGCACTTGGGAAGTGTTTGGAAAGCTTTCCTGCTAGCAGACATGGAGTAGAGAAGCTTCAGGAAAACACACACACCACCAGAGAGGACTCAACTCCACTACACAGACACCACCTCTCAGCATTGTGATCCCAGGTCAGTCAGAAATGAAGAAGGGATGGCAAAGACAAAACTCAGGGTAGGGACAGTACTCGTAGAATTGACATCAAGGCAACATGACCAATAAAGTTACTTCCACAGTGAATAAATACCCAGTCCTAGACTGCAAAACCAGATGCACAATGTGTTCAGCACAGATACTGTGGACCATGCTGCTCAAGTGCCACCCCTGAGCAGGGCTGGCACACACTGACTTGTGTTGCCCATTTCATTTATTCAGGCTGAAACAGGCAGAGGCTCAAAAACCAGCTTTTAACATGCTTCCCAAATTCACATGCTGTAACCACTGAAACAAAGATTCAAACTGAAATTCACAGCAAGCCCTGAACACTTCCCATGCCCTCACCTCAGGCTTCTGTCGGTTGCTCTTGTGTAGAAGAAAGTTTCTATAAGGGATGTTCTAAAGCACAATAGTAAAACAACACAACAGACTTATATCACAATGCATCAGAGATGGTATTAGTATTCTGTATGAGGAGAGCAGTCTAAGACCTGAATCTACAATGAAAAAGTTCTCACTACTGCATAAATATTATAATCCAACTGGGAAAATGAATCAATTCTTCATAAAGCACTTTGTAGCTCTACTCAATCCCAGCTCTCCAGTTACACTGTAAGGTGAACAGTACCCCACACATGCTGCCTGTCCCACTCAAATATATCTTGAGCAGGGACCAAGCATTGGGTTACACAATCATAAAGTAGAAAACTCCAGAACTAAGTCAAATCCACTGGCAATTGGACAAAATATTGCAAAAACAAAACCCCAAGCAGTTAAGCCTTATGAAAGGAGCAAAGAGTCTGGACTTTCCAAACGTGCTATTAAATACTCACTGAATTTTCTTCATCCTCTTGATCGAGTTCACGCTGCTGTGCCTCCTGGCGTTTCAGCTTGATGTCCATTGCTTCATTAATCAGGTCCCGCAGAATTGATACTCCTTTGGCACTTTTAACAAATGGGTGCTGAGAAATATTTTAAAAACAAATAAGCACTGCATCCAAAGCAGGATAGAACAGTAAAACACTGTTACTACTGCCTACTTCAAATCAAATTAAGGTTTAACTCAAAACATTACTAAAATAAAGACCCAGTTCTTCTGTTAGACCTTGCACTCTCCAGACAAGATCAAGCTTCAAGGGCACAACTGATGTGAGGCCTTCAGCTGGTTCACCTCCCACAGCTCTACTTACTTCTTTCCTTAGCTTAGCTGTCAAGAACCAATTACACAGACCATTACCATGCCTGGAACATTCTGAGCAACCACTTAAGTTTAGCCTGCCCTGTTTTGTGTTTTAAGAGACAGTTTCTTGGCAGTGCTGGTGGGAATTTGAAAGTAAACAACAAATCCAAACCAAACCAAACCAGCAAACCAACAACAAACTCTGAAAGCCAAAACAACAGAACTCAGAGAAGACAAAGGAAGTTGAAGTCAGATTGATTCTTAGAGAAGAACTGAAAAGTTGAAGTCGAGTGTGAGATTTTTAAAATGAGTTATTAAAAAGTAAAATCTGTAGTGAGCAGGAGCAGCAAGAAACAAAACCAACATCTCTCAAGAGCCACACAGCTCAGCCTGCCCTGGGCAAGCCTCCCCCAGAGCTTATGTTCTCCTCAGAAAAGGCAGACCTGCAGCAGCTGTGTTGCAGTGGCTCGCTGCTCCGGGCTCTTCACAAGACACTGCTTCACAAAGTCTGTAAAATGGTCTGACCACAGCTCTGGTTTCCGGAACGTTGGGGGTGGATTGGTAGGAATCATGAAAATTGCCTGAAAGCAGAAGAATATTTCAGGTTTCCACAACAAAGCTTAAAACCAACAATTCAACATGAATACACCCAAAACCATGCTGGTACTAAAGACTTTTCAAGGTGCTGCCTCTGAGGAGTTTTACATACAAATCTGCTCACAGGGATCAAGTAGTAGGAAAACAGACTTTTCTCACTAGGTGCTCACACTTGGCTGAGCCATTTTGTGCCCCAAAAGTGTAAATCTGACATTTTTCAGTCTTTAATATTTGTGCTTGTATTAAACAAAAAAATTCACACTGAGATAACACAGCTGAAAATATCCTTCACGTCCAACACAGAGCATCAGCTGTCTTAACAGAAGAGGACTGTGACTTTTTTATTCCCATGCAGATTCTTCTTGACAAAGACCTGCTTTTCATTTAATCAACAGTACAAAACTGACAGAAAACAACTTGTTCTAGACATTAAAAGCAAGACTGAATGCTGATATGTGATTCAGCCAGCTATGATATCAAACCTTTTCCATAGAGCAGTACATTTAAGGCCACAGTCCTTACCCTCATGGGATGAATATCTGCATAGGGTGGTTTTCCTTCAGCCATTTCTATTGCAGTGATTCCCAGGGACCAGATGTCTGCCACACAATTATACCCAATTTCCTGAATCACTTCTGGAGCCATCCAAAATGGGGTCCCTATGACTGTGTTCCTCTTTGCCATGGTGTCCTGAGAAGGATAAAGATCCAGACAGTGGCAACTGTATTAACCACAAACAGTCATTAATGAACTATCACCCTAATTATCTTGCGTGCAGGCAGATTATTCGACTCAACAAGACTAGAATATGGAAGTCTGCAAAGAATAACTAAAACTCAGAGAACTTAAAAAGTATCCAAAAAAAGTAGCAAATGCTATTGCAAACCATTACTTAGTTGTAACAGCTTCCACAGAGATCTACTCTAATCTGCTGCTGGTTTAGCATCTCATGTTGATGCAAAGTGCTAAAAACCAGCTATGAACAATTTGTTAATCTCCAGAACCCCATCACACTCACACACACAGGTTAAGAAGATAAACTGAAATGTACACAGCCACCCTTGGTTTTACTTACTGTAAGTTGTCCTGCCACTCCAAAATCAGCAAGTTTAGCATGTCCCTCTGTATTTAGCAATATATTTCCAGCTTTGATGTCTCTATGTATTTTCCTCATAAAATGCAGGTACTCAAGTCCTTTCAGTGTTGATTGCACTATTGTAGCAATTTCCTCCTCTGTGAGCTGAAGAAGGGAAGAGTTACTGCCAACATACCAGTGGCTGAGACACAGCACTAATGTGCTTTGGTCTGTATTTCACTGAGATTCACTAATTGCCACAATTGCCTTCACAAAAGGTTTCCATACCAGCGGGGAATTAGTGACTTACAGCATTATGTAGCAGAATTAGATCACAACCAGCACAAATATACACACTACCACATTTCACATCCATAACCCTTCCTCAACTAGTAATTCTTATCCTGCAATAACCAAAGTGAGGCAAAGTAGGGTCTTACTTGGAATCAATCTGGGTTTTCAGGAAAGCCAACACACCAAAACCTGCTCCACCAATTAAATCATCCAGATAACCAGAACTCAATGGAATCAGTTTTGTCATTTTCACAGGAACAAAGGACCTGCATCTCAAGTTATGGCAAATGGTTGTGTCAGGCACTGAACAATGAGAATTATGCCCTAACTAGACAGCTTCCTCGAGCTGCTGGACACCCATATTCCCATCCATACATTCAAAGGAGAAAGGACCTACAGTTTTATTTCGTAATCGAATAATGTCAGACACAGATCCAGCGCCGCAGTATTCCATGACTATCCACAGGTCTGTGTTCTTAAAATAGCTGCCGTAGTATTTCACCACATGAGGACTAGGAAAAAAGAAGGATAAAACAAGGGTCAAACACCAGCAACCAGCACCACTGAGTAAGCACAATACACTGCAGAAACCCTAAGTATGTTTTAGAAACTCAGTGCTGAAGTGCCACTGAAACCCAGATTGAAGTATTCCAGAAAACCCTGAATTCTGCTCAGGGCTCTCCAGTCCTGCCATGCCTGTTCCCACAGCAGGGCTCATATGACCTGCCAGTAAGTCACTCCAGGGAGCTAAACTGTCCAACAAATCCCACGGAAACAGAACGATTAGCCTTCAGTCTGGTTCAGCTCCCTAAACCAGGTTACAGCAGGGTCAGTGCTGGGGCAGGACAAGGGAATGGGAAATAGGCCACAGAAGTCCCTGGTAAAGCTGCTGCAGAACATTGCAGACAAAGGGAAACATTAAATAAAGTCCACAGTTTGTTGGAAAATAGCTATCATGCTCATTAAGACAAATGTTCCCCCACTACCACATGAGCCTACTTGTCTCTTAGACTGAGTCCAGGATATATTTTAGGATCTCAGTACAACCTCAAACTCTGTCTCAGTCAGCTTCCTGGCTGCCCAAAAAGCAAACAACCTAGTAAAGTACATTGTTCAGAAAAACCACACGTCCTCTGGAAAAGGTAAAGCAGAAACTAACAGAAAGACTGTCCCTGATTCGACAGGAATAGAGCTAAGGAACAAAAGAGTGTTTAATCTGTTCTCTGCTGAACAATTTCTAATGAAGGAAACTTTAAAACTAGCAAGTCAATCACACTTGCACAGTGTCCCTTGGTGCTTGCACAGAAAATGTGATGCTCCAGTGATTCACTCCCTCTGCTGTTCACAACTGTAAGGTCTCACTTTAGGCCTTAAAATACTAATATGTGATTTAAGAGAAAGCAGCAATGCATTTCAAGTTATGCAGCAACATTTTCCAGGAATAATTTCTTTTCAAGGTACACTCTGCTGCCTGCCCCTAAGTCATCTTCATTTAACTACAGTGAGAGTAGAATGCAATAGAGTAAGTGACTGAGACCACAATTTTATACTGCTCATGTAATTTATTTTAAATGACTTTCCACGCAGGAAGTCCTTCAAAGTAGTGTTTCCTAAGGTCAGATCCATAATACCAGAAGAAATGAGTGTATTTTAAACCTTCAGCCTTGGACTTTGAGAGGGTCTTCCCTACTCACAAGCTTTTCACTGCCTAAGTCACTGCAGCATCTTTTCCTATAAAAACATGCCCAAAGGGGGACAGCCATCAGCCCACAGAGCTGCCAGCAGGTTATTCTGGGGCTGCTCAGATCAGCAGACAGCTTGTACTGCAGCAGAGCCTGCACAGGCACAACAGGACCAGGAAGGACAGTCCTGCCACCGGAGCAGGTGACAGCACCGAGCCTGTGTACATGCAAGAGCAGTCATGCATTAGTGGCCTTCACCCATGTGCCCTTGAAAAAAGAAACAAAAAAACCTCCTAACAGTTTTCTATGCCTTGCTGGGAAGCCACCAACCCTGTGGGCATAGGAGCTGCTGTTCAGCACACAACCAAGCTCCCACTGTCCAGAAGCACTGAGCAGAGTGCCTGAGCAGAGCAGCAGTGACTGCTCACACATCTGGCTGGCAGAATGCAGGGTTACCCCACTCAGCTCGGGGCTCTCTCCTGCTGCAAGCTACGTTTCTGCTCTTACCTTTGCACTACCCAAATGGTCAGCTAAGGTGACTCAGTTATACAAGGCAACTTGATTGCACAAGTCCAGCCTTTTAAAAAAACATTCAAGGCAACATCGTGGCTTGTACTCGACAAAATGCCAGGTCACAGGTGATACTTTTCCTTGCATCCCAATAAGGGGTTTTGCAGTGCACACTTACCTGTCGCATTGCTGCATTATAGATATTTCCTTTATGATCTCTTGCAGGTCTGATTCCACAGGAACTTGTTTAATTGCAACAACTTGCCCCGTTTCTTTATGGATGGCTTTGAACACACTGCCGTAAGAACTAGAAAACAAAACATTAAACAAACACTGAAAATAGCAACAAAATGCAAATGGTATGGCTTTGCTTTTTGCAAGTGTAACCATCAGGTAAAACATTAACTATCATTTTATTAAAAATATTTAATATTTTAATGTAAATAATCAGCCCACTAACTTCTAAACACTGTAACACATATAAGTCAGCCCACTGAGACAGTGAGGAAAGAGCACACCAACATTACACTGACCATAGCTTTGGAATGGCCTTTTGCACAAATTCAACAACTAAAATTCTCTTTTTCCAGCACAGAGTACAAGCTGAGCATCAATAAGAACTACAACTCTGGTCAGAGAAATTTGCTTGTTCTTGTCAGGTATTATCATTCTTATTTCCAGCTGCTTTATTTACAGCAGCCAGGCAGATTTACAACTCAGTCTTTTCAAATGAACTGCTTAAGGCAGGGAACATGTCACTCCTGGACTGTTCCCATGCTACTCTGCCTCACCAAAGGGCACAGTGCCACTGAAGTTCACTTCCACCAGGCAGATCTTTCACAAGAGGTACCAGGGATGAACTACAAAATCTCTCGAGTTCCCCCAGAGCTCTACAAAATCCAGGCTGGCATTTTTCAAGAACTTTTTAACTCCCTACTGCTGACCCATAACCTGCTGTTTAGATTAAGATACTGCACTCTTGGGAAACAAATTCTGTATTCTGTAATTAACCAAACACTGTCACTATATCAGCAGATACCTTTCAGAAACAGGACCATGACAAAAGTGAAACATCAGGGTGCACTGAACACACCTCTACACAGATGTGTTCCTAGAAAAATGTACATTTGGCCCACTGAAACACAACACATACCCTTCTCCAAGCTTCTCCAGGACATCAAATACTTCTTCAGGTTGTTTAGTTAAACTGTCCTCATCTAACTTCTTCAGCTGCCTGTATAGATAAGAAGAGAGAAATTATTACATTTCATGTTATGGCAATTTGGGCTATACTGAAACAGAAGAATAAATAGCACCACTTAAACATTCAAAAGGTTTGACATGAAGTAAATTGATTATGAAGTAAGTTTATTTCACCTGATGAGAAGACTGAGTATTATTAGCACCCAATAGCAAAAAAGGACTGGGAATGAGAAAGAATAGAATGTGAGCAGGCACACAAATCTACAGGTCCTCTTAGCAGAAATCCGTTTCAGGATCTATATGCTGGTGGTCGCATCTCAGCGTGGCAGAGTCTTGAAGCCCCTGAACATATCTGCTAAATTTCAATTTCTGAAATGGAAGGATACCTACCAAGGCCATATTAAAAAAAGGAACATCACCTTCCCTGATGCTTAGAATATGCGTAGAATACATTTTTTGGGAGGCAGGAGGCAATACTGCTCTCACCTGTACATTTTTAACATCAAAACTTCAGATCTTAATTTCATGGGCCTGGACATATACTAGGAAAATTCTACCAGGAAAAAGGAAACTGTATCTGACTCTCGTGATCTTAATGCCATCCCTATTAAATGTATTGCTAATAAGAGTCAGCTGAAATAATTTCTAGGAATAAAAGCCTGCCATGTACTGTGATTCTTCACATGCCCCCCCCTTTCCCCCAGTACAGCTTTTAGGGAGAACCCGTACTCAAAGGAACAAGAAGATCAATCATATTTGTTTGAGTCTACACTGGAGAGCTGTTCACCAAACCTCCTGAAACATCTAAGGACTACATAACAAAAAGGTCTGAAACAGTATTTTATTGTCAGTGGTAAGAGTATCCAACAGCCCACAAACAAGTGCTCTTTCATTTTCACATGAACTAAAAAAAAAAAATCTGACACAACAATAAACAAAAACCAGCCAACAAAACACTCTCCAAACTCCCTAAACCAGCTCATACAAGTTTTTTTGACACAGAAACTTAACAGTCTCAGAGTTTTTAGCACTGACTGGTGTTTAAAGTAAAACACACCTGGTTGCCTGCAACTGCAAATTACTCTTGAAAGCTCTTACAACTGCTGCTAAAGATCAAGACTCCAGTCACATGAACATTAATTTTTATATTAAGTATTTAACTTTTTCCCCCAATTTCTTCAGAAACAGAGTGAAAAACCATTCACTGATCCCTGGCTATTATGTTTATGTACAAAAGCCACACGGGAGGAGCAGCTCACGCATGGAGCACATACAATGGCTTCCTGAAGCAGAGGAAACATTATATAGAAGCAGACTCAGGAAGTGGTGAAATACTGAAAGTAGCTGCTCGCTTCCCCGCTCAGATAAGCATTAAACAGAATTTACTTGTCCCTGCGAAAACGGAGAGGGAAGAAAGTGTGGGAAAAGGGGAAAAACAAGAAATACATGCATCAGAAAACACATAAGCCACCATTTCCACGGAGCCCAAAAAGTGGTGACGCAAGAGGCAGAGCCCTCTTGTTAAAGGCCTAAATTCTACTGGCATAAAAGGAGAAAAAGAAAAAAGACTTTTCATCTACCCAGACACAATAACCACACAACTACTGCACGTGCAGCAAACAGCCAAATTTCTATTATAGAGCAGGAGCCCAATTACTTTGCATTGTCCTGTTCCATGGAGCACACTCGCTGCTGACACACTCCATGCTCTCCTGGATGTTTGCACCACACTCATGGAACAGCAGCACAAGCCCAATCTCACCTCTGTTACTCCGATCTAATCTTAATCACCTGCCCCGTAAACATAAGCAATTATATAATTAAAACCAAGCTTTTGTTTTGTCTTTTTAAAGACTATACATCACTGTTTAACCAAACGGGCCGATGCCACTGGGGAGCAGTCCCAGCAGTTTCCTTTGTTTGCTGCCCAAGCGTTCCCTGGGCCCCAGCTGGGAACCACTGATAGGTTCTGACATTGACACTGCATTCAAACCGAGCTCCAGCTGTGCCCCGCAGCCCCGGCCCGGCCTGGAGCCCGAGATAGGGGACCCTTGGCTTCGTGTGGGGTCACCCCGATACCCCTGAGGGTCCAGGCTCGGTGTGCCGGGTGTGTCTCAATGTGCCCGGTGTGTGCTCAATGTGTGCTCAAAGTGTCCGGGCACGGCGGGAAGGCGGCAGTGCCAGGGCTGGACACCGCGCCCGGACACGGCACGGGGGGCACAGACCCGCACGAAACTCACCCATGGAGAGACGCGACGGGAGAACAAGAGACCGGGGCTTTGTCATCGCCGGCACGGGCCAGCGCACCTCGCACGCCGCGGTACCCGGTGGGCGCTCCCGCAGCAGCGCCTTCTCCCCAGCGTTCCGGTCACGCCGCTGACCCCACCTGAGCGCGGTGCTGTCCCAGCAGGGACCCGCAGGCTCTGCCCGGTGCCACGCGACTGCCGCCCCCGGCCCCGCGGCTCCGGAGAACCGAGGGGGCCGGAGCTCGGCGCGCCCGCGGCCCCACGCCGACAACGGAGCGGGTGCCGCGGGCCGGAACATCCCCGGTCCCGGCAGGGACGCACCCCGCGCTTACCGGCGCGGGTTCCGCAGCTGCACCGTCTCCATGGCGGTCTGTCGGCGAGCCGGGTCCGTCCGTCCCTCACCGCTCCATAGTACCGCTCCGCCGCCGCTTCCGCCCGCCGCCGGATGCCAGCGGGGAGCGCCCGCCCCGCTCCGGCGGGAGGGGCGCGGCTTCCCGGGCGCGGCGGCGGCGGCGGCGGCGCGATGGCCGCGTGCCCCGGTGCGCTGCGCCGGGCCGGCAACGAGGAGTTCCGCCGCGGGCAGTACGGCCCGGCCGCAGAGCTCTACTCCCGGGCGCTGGCGCAGCTGGAAACCGCAGGTAGGGCACGACCCGGGGCGGGCGAGCGGGCGGGGGCATCCCTCTGAATCCCGGCTGAACCGCGGCTGTCCCGCGTGTGCCCCGCGCAGGGGATGCCAGCGCCGAGGAGCGCAGCGTGCTGCTGGCCAACCGCGCCGCCTGCTACCTCAAGGACGGTGCCTGCAGCCTCTGCGTGGCCGACTGCACCAGGTGAGCGGCGGCGGAGCGCCGGGGACACGCGGCGGGGCCGGAGGGACCGCTCAGCCGCTTCTCCCGGCTGGGCTGGGGCGGGCGGAGCAGCCCGGAACGCTCTGGCTCACGGCGCTCTCTGTCCTCGCCGCAGCGCCCTCGAGCTGGTCCCGTTCGGGATCAAGCCGCTCCTGCGGCGGGCGGCGGCGTACGAGGCTCTGGAGCGGTACTCGCTGGCCTATGTGGACTACAAGACGGCGCTGCAGGTGGACTGCTCCGTGCAGGCGGCACACGATGGAGTCAACAGGTGAGGAACCGCGCCCGGTGTCCGCGGCGGGAGCGCCGAAGGCTCGGGAATGATGCCTGTGGGTGCTACTGCTCCAGCCGAGCTCATTCCTGCTGCCGTGGCAGCACCAAGTTGGGTCCCAGGCACACGAGTGAAGCAAAGTCTGGCATTGCTCCCTGTGCCTGCTAGTGCCTATAGTTTCTTTCAAGGTGCTGGTCCAGGTCTGGGGATGATGTATGTGGGACTGATTTTGCTTTGCTCAGTGTCTGGTTTAAAGGATATAACGAACTGAAGTTCAGTACTATATCCTTTAAGCCTCCTTATGTTTACAGGCTGCTATAGTTCTGTTCTCTTTCTGGTGCCCTCTGCTTTGCTTCGTGGCTTGCCAGACCAAGGAGTGAAATGCATGTCTCCTGCTCACCCGAGCAGTCACAGCCCCAGCCCGTGTCCTGCTGTAATTTTAGCCCTGCTGGTGTGATGATAATCTTTTTGCAAATGTCCTGTCTGTAGACTGAACCTAGCTGAGATGTATGTTAAGAAATTAGCAGAGATGGTTTTCTTAATACACAAGCCAGGTTAAAAGTGACCCTGGTAGCTACTGAGTGGCCCATCCAGCCAACAGCCAGGGTGACTGGGAGCTGTCTCTTCCAGGATGACTAAAGCCCTACTGGAGAAGGATGGTGTGAGCTGGCGTCAGAAGCTCCCACCAATCCCCACAGTGCCTGTTTCTGCCCAGACGAGGTGGAGCATTCCTTCTGCCCAGGCCCCTGGGGGAAACACTCCTCCTGCAACTGCACCACGGGGACAACGAGGTGGGAACGTGCCCTCGGGCTGGGCTGAGAACCCTGGAGCTCCCAAGGGTGATGAACAAGACAGCTGCCACACCTGCTTGGTGTGTCTGCAGCCAGGGCTAAGGCCTGGAAAAACCCAGGCCTGGGTCTGCTGCAACCTTTGTGGTTGATTCTGGTTCCTTTGATGTCTCTGTGTCTTGCCTATGGTATGGGGATATTTGTTTTCTGTGAGGCTGTGATATTCTTGTTAGTTTTCTACAGTTCTGTATCCTTTGACACCATTTCTAGATGAGACTACTGCTAGCATGGAGAGAGCTAGAATGCTTAAGGAAGAAGGAAATGAATTCGTAAAGAAAGGAAACCATAAGAAAGCAGCTGAGAAGTACACTGAGAGTTTAAAGCTCAGCAAGGAATGTACAACTTACACCAACAGGTACTGTTTAGCTCTTTGTCTAAGTACTTCTTGGCCCTTTATAAAAGCCACCATGGTACTTCCTGGCAGAACTGTTTATAAAACCCACCATGGTACTTCCTGGCAGAACTGTTTAATGTCTGCTCCTGAACTAATGAATAAAACAAAACCAGCCCCTCGGGTTTACCCCAAGTGCAGCCTCCCCTAACATTCTGTGATCAGGTACTACAGAACCCTGTGGAGATACTCCCCTCTGGGCTGCCAAGGGATTTCTCCCTTGACTGCTTTGTCTGACAGGACTAAGGTATGTTGAGTGGTCTTTGCTCTCCTCCAAACCATAAACTGCACACTGCTGTTCTTAAACACTCAAAGTACTTCTAAGGCAGTTGCAGCAAGCAGAGCATATGCTGCACTAGCAGAGGTAGGAACCTGCATCCTCAAAGTGCAAGTGCAGGTTCTGTAGCTTTAGAGCAGGTTGCTCTAAATATCTGCCTTTTTGTTTCTTTGAAAAAAACACTTCCTGTTTTTCCTCCCTGTGAATGGAACAAACTTGAGCTCAAGAACTAAGACAACATAGCATGTGAGGATGGTTTTGAAGTCCATCTTGCTGCTCTGTGTGTTGTGGCAGTAGATGCTGCCAAAGGTCTGTAAGCAGGTGTGTGTGTTTGCAGAGCTCTCTGTTACCTGACCCTGAAGCAATACAATGAAGCAGCACAGGACTGCACCGAAGCTTTGAAGTTAGATCCTAAGAATGTTAAGGCACTCTACAGGCGTGCTCAAGCTCTTAAAGAGCTGAAGGTAAGGCACTAGCTTCTGAAGGGCTTTAGGCTAGGACTAGATGGCTGTTGATGTATGATCAAAGCCAGAGATGCTCTTTAGGGCTTGTTTCTGTGCTAGACAACATCTGCCATCAGACCTTTAAGGATTAAGAGTGAGACATCACACTTTGCTGTTTGAATTTCATGAGTTTGTCAGCATCATTTCCTGTTTCTAGAGATGCTGAAGGCAACTGCTTTTCACAGAATCAGAGATTATGCTGAGTTGGAAAGAGCCCACAGGGATCCTCACCCTGCACAGCACCAAGCCCAGCAATGACACCCTGGGCCTGAGAGGGTTGTCCAAACACTCTTGGACTATGTCAGACTTAGTGCTGTGACCACATCCCTGGGGAGCCTGTTCCACTGTCCAGCCACTCTCTGGGTGAAGAATCTTTTCCTAACACCCAACCCCAACCTCCCCTGACACAACTTCAGGCCATGGCTGCAGCTCCTGTCCGTGGTCACCATAGTGAGCAGTGTTGTGTTGAGCTTTGATTTTTTTGTCTCATGAGGAATTCTGGAGTACATGGTGCATTGGTGTCAGACTCAGAACCCACTTGAGTTACAAAATTATCTTCTCAGCCCTAGTTTGAGCATGTTTTAGAACAGCTACATCAATGCCAGTGCTCAAGCAGTTTCAGAGAGGGAGTCACAGGCTTAATTGTGCTGTCTTTGCCTCTGTTGCTGGGCAGTAGTTCTGCCTTAGAATGCCTTTTTTAATGCACTAACCCTTAAAAAACACTCTCTCTAGGATTACAAATCAAGTATTGCCGACATCAAGAGCTTGTTGAAAACTGAACCAAAGAACACAGCTGCACTGAGATTACTGCAAGAGCTCAACAGAGCCTAGAGTAACCAAGCAACAAGGAAAGCTTTCTCTCCCACTGCAGAGGAAAGCTTTCTCCCTTCTGCTGTTGATACAGGGACCAGTCACTGCAGGATTTGTGTTGAAATCTATCTTCTAGTGCTGCTGAGATCTAAGAGGTTCTGTACCAGCACAAGATTAAGATATAATCTGTATCAAACTCTATTAAGCTGGCTCTATGATCATGCATAGTTTTAATGCCCTTCCCCGAGAGGGATTTAGGTTAATTTTCCTGGTTGAAGTCAACTTGCCTCTAACTATTGGCCTCAGGGACTCTTTAGATATTGGCTAAGATGCACAGGGAATGGCTGTTCCTGTCTGAAGAGCTACAAACAGGGGTTTTAGTCCTTATTCAGGTGACAGGTTTGCTGCATTTGTGCTGCTATGACTGAAAGAAAGCCGCTTCACGAACTTCTGTAGTTGCCAGAACACCACCTACCCTTCTTGTGACAGGGGCACAGTTACTTGCACAGGGCCATGCTTGTTCCCTCTTGCCCTTGATTACCTGCTGGCCCTCAGATGGATTCTGCTGCTTAGTGTTGCTGGGCAGATGTTTACAGTAGCAGCTTTCTTTAATTATTCTGCACATTTAAGAAAACAGCAGCAAGTTAAGCCTGCCTTGTTACACTGTGCACTATTCTTAAATATTTTGGGTGCTTGGGAATTTTGCAATGGTTTGTTTTTTTAAAAAGACAAAAAACAAAAAAAACCCCCACACTTTAGCTCCTCTGTGCCTTTTGGAGCAGTTGCTATGGAGTGTTACAGGGTGGAAAATATGCAGTAACACCCCAGCTGAGGTCTGGCTTATTACTTCAGTGCATGTTTGAATTTCTCCTGATCTGGTATTGATGGCACCGATTTTAAATAGTAGATAAAGAGATACTTGGAGTTACTTTGTGAGCTGTTAAAACCCATTCTCATTAAAGCCATGTTATTTTCACTCTAGCACTGTGTTTCTTTGTGATGGATGGAATAGGGGAAGGGAAACACTTGTTTAACCACTTCATACTGTCCCCTCTGTTTGTCAGAGGACTTCAAGCACTGCACAGTGCCTTGCTCTTTCAGACAGGGCCTCAGCTCATAGTGACCATTAAAGTCAGAGTTCAGAAAAACCAGGAAGCCTACAGCTCCAGAGACACTGGGCCTGTGAAAGGCATGCCAAGGAAAGCACAGCACTGCTTCTGGGTATTCAACCATTGCTCAGCCTTGCACTCTGCCTCAGCTCATAAGATGCTGAGCAATGCTAGACCTGATCCAATTCATAATACAGACCAGGAGGCAGAAGTTAACCCTTGGTCAGGGTTCAAAAATATTTGTTTCCTACCTTGCCTCTCCCAGCAGTGTTTTCAGGCAGGTACCCTGCTGAATTGAATTTAGAGAGCAATCCCTCTAATGCAATTGAAGAGAAAAATTTTTTACCTTATCCTGACCTTAAACAGCTTTTTGTAAGTCCCAGGGCTGTACTCCATCAGCCATAATGGGCCAGGGCTTGGAACAAGTCCTCCCTGAGGGGCACAAATTGCTCCATTCACTCCATTCCTGCTTCTAAGCAGGGCAGCTCCATTGATCCCACAGCCAGCCCTTGCCCAAGCTCTTAGCAGGTGTGATGGATTTCAGGGTGGGGAAGCACACAGCAGTACACAGAGAAGCAGAGAAAGGTCACAGAATCCAGGAGTAGGACTGCCTTCACTTGATTAAGAGCTATCCTCTTGGCAGCCCTGCTGTCACCTGAGCAGCAGATAGCTGCAGTGTTCAGCAGCAGCTCATGACAGCACCTCTAAGCAGCAGCAGTCACCATCTCCTTCCCCTCAAAACAGCAGTTTTGTGCCTGATACCAAAGATTTCCCCAGCAATAGCACCTGTTGCACAAAGATCTTGCAATAAGACACTACTGCCAGCTCAGGGTCACTTCTGCTCCTGCTGAGGTGCTGTTGTCTGTGCAGGACACTTCCCAGGTGGGCAAAGGTAGTGCTGGCAGCAGGGCAACAGGGTTTGTCACAGGGACACACCTTCATCTGCCCCATTCAGAAAAAGCAGCTGTTCCAGACCAGAGCCTCCAGACTCAGTTGCATTGCTGCCTCAACTCCCTGAAGGCTCAGACTTCACCAAGGACTGCAGCCAGGGAGCTACTCTGAATAATTTCTAGTATCATCAGGGATCCAAGTGCCAGCTTCACCTTTGCTGATCATGATTTTAAAACCTCTCATTCTTCTTCACATCCTTTCAGAGACTATTCTGATAGCCCCATGTTCTGGGCCCCACTTTACATTCCCTCTGGTTTTAAAGAGGACTCACCCAGTGCAGCCCTCTGGCACTGAAGGTGCTGTCACAGGCACACCTGAACTGCCCTGTCACACCTGAAAAAAGGCTGCAGCCAAGCTAAACAAGAGCAGAATGAAGATTACCTGTGCAGCTCCATTCCAGCTCTCTTACATGCATTACACTCCTGCAAATACATGTTTTTCCTCTAGAGACAAAGCAGAAAGCCTTCCAGGCTGTGACATTTTGAGACAAATAACAAATTAGGGTCCTGTATATTAAGCGAATTAAAGTCCTCTATAAGCATCTCACTGAGGAGATGATATCTAAACAATGAACAGTTCAGGCTGAAGCATCGACTAAGAGGAAAATAAATATTTAAGGAGGTCAGAGGAAGAAGTAGTGAAATGAAGGTGAGAAAAAGGAACGATGAAAAGCCCCAGTGAAAAACGCCAGTGGAACAAAGCAGACACCGTGCAGGAGCAGATGTGTAAATGGTTCTATTAAAATGCTGGAAGGAAAACAAGAGGTAGGAGGGGTGACTCAGCAGGGAACTGAAGTGAGTATGATACAGCACAGAAGGAAGATTGAGACAGCAAAACCAGCACAAGCTGCACAAAAAGAAGGTGGGTGGTGCTGGTGGAGGTGTGCTCCTGCCAGCTCGAGGAAGCAGTCAAGTGAGGTCAGTGCATCACCAGCCTCCAGTACAGAGGAGTCTCTAGGGACTGAAATTCCTTTCCTAACTAGGAAGAGCAGAGGATGAAGGGCAGGGTGATGACAGCAACATAAGGAGCACAACACAGCAATAACAGGTCCCAGCTCCCCCCGCAAGCAGGAATTGTCCCTGTGGGACACATTGCAGTCATGAATGCTCACAGGCTCTTCAGTGACCCCTTAGAACCTCTGGTCAGAGACACACATTGGAGGCACAGGTTTTGATTTACAGCTACTCCACAGTACCTTAGAAAGCTGATCTTGTGCACCACAGAGACATAGACAGACCCTGTGGTCACCAGGAGACACTCGAGGCCATAACTGCAAGTATACAAGGTTCATTACAAAAGGAGAACAGCAGCAATCCATCCTGTTTTGCTTAAATGTATCCTCCTAGGGAATCAAAGTATTAGAGGAGCCCGTGGGTTGGCAATTTGTTCATGTATAATCCTGTATGTCCCTTCTGTCATTTCTCCAGACTGACACCCCGCCAGCACCACGAACTTCAATCACTAATTACTGCAGCCCGAGTTCATCTTTCCACCTGCAAGAAGCAAAGTATTGGCTGTCTTCCTGCCTAGGGAACTAACTCCTTTGTGGGGGTGGAAATGGCAGTTCTTTATTAGTGCCTGCTACATGAACAAATAAAACTGCAGAACCCAATAAATTCACTAAAATGATGATTCATCAGCACTCATTTCCTGGGCAACTGACCCAGGCTGGGTTCCACACCACATTTCACAAGGTGCTTTCAGTGATGAGAAGAAATTTAATGTGAGGATTTTTACAGGTGCAGGAAGAAACAATTCTACAGGGGTTACAATACACACTGACAATAGGATGGGGCATTTGTAGACAAGCCAGGGTCATTGTGCAGGCATGATTCCAACAGCATGGTGGGGTTCCTGCTCCTGTTCTTCAACAGCAACATTCTCAGGGCTTGCTCTCAGTCCCATAGTCTGCAAGGAAGGAAGAGGAAGTCTGAAGTCTGCTAAAGGAAGAGTTGCATGCAAAAAAGATGAAATCGACCTGAACTTGGATTAACACAGTTACACACAGTTACTTTGATATCATAAATATCTTCAAAGGGGTACATATAGTCTGAAGTGCTTTGTTAGCCTGTCTATGCCAGCCTCAGCAGTGGGGCCAGCACTGGGAATTCCCAGGAAAGATTGTGCTGTTCTCCACTAGACCTACAGAAAAGCAAGGACCTTTCCTATATTCCTTTCTGGTAGCACAGTCATTTCCCTCATGAACATAGAAAGAATCCACACAGGTCTCTGCGGTACAACTAAGTCCAGAAAATTGAGGATGCAATTTAAGAAATGGAATTTTGCAGTCAAGGACACTGATATTGCTTACTATACCCTGCTTGGCCTGGATGAGAAACGCAATCCCCAGTTTCAGAGTCAGAAAGCAGAGACTTTGAGCACACCACGGTCCCAGCACCCACCTGGAGTCACTGCAGGAACGCCCCAGCACTGCCCTCGTGGGGTGTCTCCGTGGTCTGGTGTGCCTGGAGAAGGGTGACTGCTTCCTCGATCTTGCAACAGAGCACAAGGGGGACAAGTTGAGTTGCTCATGTGTAAAACTGCTCTGCACCAGGGTCCCAATGTGGCCTCCACACAGACCCACTTTCAAAAGGTACAGGACTTGAATTTACAAAATCCCGACCTGCTGCTTCTGCAGGAGACTGATCAGCCCAAAGAACCTTTCTGTCTCTTACCAAGGGAAATTCTGGGCATCTCACCTTTATTAACAAGTCAGAACTTGCTAGACAGAAGTCAGATTTCAAAGGTGAAACTACCTGACACCACCCAGCAGTGCCCAGGCTCCTCAAAAAAACCAGCAGTGGAAGGGTGAAAGTGGCTCCTGTCTTCAAGGAGCAACAAAAATATGCAGTCAATTCACTCCAACTATTTTGGTGGGAACCAAAGCTAAATATTCACCAGAATTAAGAAGGAAACTGAAGAAATACTGCAGAGAGGCAGCAGTTTGTCTGAGGAAAGGGCATCTTTCTGGCTGCTTCTATGTAGAGATAGCACCCTGCTTTCCCCTCTTGCTTCCCAATCACCTCCAAACTACCCTCAGGCTTAGCCTGTGCTTTCAGGGAGCTGCTTCCAGCTTCTCCTTTTGCTGAAGACAGGCAGACATTCAGGCACTGGGTGTGGTGACATCAACCTGGGGCTCCTTTTTCATTGAAAATAAAAACAGCAGCTACTTGCTCTCCCTACAGTGATCAATGTCCTGGGCTCTGCACACCTTTCCTTGCTGCTGCAAGGAATCAGCCCTTTGGAAAGGGGTGGTTTGGGCACTGAGTCCCTCCTACCTTGGAGCGCAGGGAGTCTGGGGACTCCAGGAGCAGCAGCAGCTCAGAGTTGTCAATCTCCAGCAGCATCCCTGTGATCTTGGCAGCCAGTGAGGGATGCATCACATGGATCAGGGGGTAGAGGCGTTCACCTGCCCCGAACACCAGTGAGGACATGAGCATTATGCAAGCCTTCCAGCATTTTCAACCCCGCTGCAAACCCTCCTGCCTTCTCAACTGAAATGAGATACAAGTGTGGTGATGGTGGTGGAAAAACCACTGCTCACAAGCAAGGCTACTCCAGCACATCACAGCAACAGGAAGCTGCTGGGTGCCGTCAGCAGCAGGCACCTACAGTGGGCACAGGGCAGTGGAGCTGTGCACATCTGCCCACCTGTGCACAGGTGAAAGCACTAGTTTCTGCAGCAGCAGTTTCCTCCTAGGGAGGAGAGAGCTGGTCTGTGACCGGCTGTGTTTTGGCCAGGCCAAGTGATGCTGTCTCACACCAGGGCACTGCCTGCTCCACCACAGAACACCTGAAACCCAAAGGCTGTGTGGCACAGCTGACCTTAACCCCTATGGCCACCAAGCTGTTCACCAGTGCCCACGAGCAGCAGGACAGGATGGTTCAGAGCTCAGGAGATTGCAAATGCCCTGTCATGGCCTGGCAGCACAGGCATGGGTGGATGGATCTCTGCCTCTCTGCAAAGCTTCACCAGACACTCTCTCACTGCCAGGCAACTCACACAGACAGGGAGTGGTTTTATTGCTCCCCTCCAGTGACAACACAGACTGAATTTATTATTATTTCCTTAAAGCAGCATAATATCAGAGCAACTCCACCAAGCCTTACAGCTTTTCCCATCAGTTAAGTTTGTGCTGCTGCATGCCAGCCCACATCCCCCAGGGCCCTGCAGCTGGACCTGCTCCAGCAGAGCAGCTGTGGCACCCACCAATCATTTGCTTCTGCTCCTGAGGAGGGGCTGCTGCAAGCAAGGATGCTGTCAGTGGCTCCTGCCCCTGGATATGCACAGCAGGTTCTCCCACCTGGAGGAAAAACAGGGAAGAAGAGCAATCAAAGGCTGGAAGGGATGGGAGTTACCTGGCTTGCAGGAATAGTGCTTGATACCAACCACAGTGGGGCATTTCAGCCTTCCAGGATGCTACCATTGTCTGCTTCTAAAACACCAGCCTCCAGAAAAGCAGCAGTCAAGCATTAGAGCTATGTGGCTACTGGATCCATAGCACCCCAAAAGCCCCTGAAAAATGTCCCTACAACACCACTCACAGAGCCATGGGGATCCTGGGGGGTCAGCAGTCACCTTATCCCAGAGCAGCACCAGGAATGTCACATTTTGGTGGCTGCAGAGCACCTACCTGTGGGGCCACCACAGGTGGCATGTGCCGCATGGGCTGCATGTTCCTGGCAGATGAAGAGTACTTGTACTGCTGGGCACCCCGTGGCAGGGCAGACGAGGGCACCCGGGTGCTGACTGTCTGCGTCCCAATGTCGGCTGCAATGGGGCAAGAACACTTCTGAGGAGGGGGTCCTTAAATGCATGCCTATGCCAAGGGGGCTGAAGAAGCCACAAGGGGAGTGTGCTTGTTTGGAGGGCCTAAAAAGTCCTACATCTGCTCAAATCAGCCTCCAGGTCAAAGGCAGCTTCCCCAGTACAGGCAGGGCACTGCCACCCTTGGGGTGGAGTGGTCTGATGCTGTGCAGAGGGCAGGAGAGCTGGCAAAGGCACTCACACCTTGTCATGTCTCCTCCAGAAACCCATCTGCATCAGCAGCCAGAGAATGGGAACAGCACTGAGGAGGGGAGGTGAAGGCAGAGAAATGAGAGTGCAACAGCAAAAGGAGAGGGGACAAGCCACAGCCAGCCCTCCCAGTCCCACTGCTCACTTCAGCAGTTAGACACCCAGTGCCAAAGATAACTTCAGGCAAAATCTCATGAAGATGGGAAGGCTGTAGGCAGTCACTGTCCCAGATGGTCACATGTGGAAGGGACACCCCAGGGCCAGCCTCAGCACAGCCAGGCACTGGGGATTTCCATCAAGGCTTGGTTCTCAGCTCCAAACCCATCTACCATGAGGCTTGGCACTGGCAGCCGTTCATCCAGAGCCTGTAAGATCCCCTTCTCTTTCCCAGGCATCCTTTCCCACCCTCTGCCTTTGTCCAAGCACTAAGCCCAGGTACTGTGGCTGCATCACCATCTGCTTTAAGGATCACATTCAAGGTGTAGCCACCGAAAAGACCAACCTGCATATCAGAGACCTATCCCATTAGCTGAAAGATCCCAACCTTCCCCAAAAGTTACATTTAGTTCCTACAGGCACTGCTCCAACTCCATCACACCAGACTCCTCCATGAGCAACCCCACAAACCAACCTATCCTCAAGGAGACCTGAGCTCACAGTAAGCACCCTTGCCACCACGACAGGGTCCCAACTGGGTATTGTGGAGGTCCTTCCCTGACTCACCCACTCTCTGGGCCTGGGGGGGCACACGGGGCACCTGTGTGGAGGCCTGTCTCGTGGTGCTGATGTTGGACAGCAGGCGCCGGGGTGGCATGGCAGCCCTCAGGATGGGGGTGGCTTCAGGATACACTGCTGTACAGAGAGAACACACATTGTGAAGCTTCTTGGTGGCAGAGGCATAGAAGGAAGCACGGAGGGAGCGACTGTGGCTAGGGACAGTTCAGGAGCACCTCACCTCTGGTGTCACTGCCACCACCTCACCTCCCAGTGCCCATCACCATGACCCTGCACACTTTTCCAAGATAAACCCCCATGGTTACACATTCGGTGCTGCTATTAAAGACCCTCAGTCTCCAGCTGAGCCCAACTGGTGCCAAGAGCCCCAGGGACAGACAGGCAGACTCACATGGAGGCCAGGAGGGCTGCGCACTCCAGCGAGTGGCAGGGCGGACAGGGACCACAGAACTGGGGCCGTAGAAGGCACCTCTGGTTTGTGGCTGGGGAAGAAGAACATATGATCCAACATGATTGGGGAGCTGAGCTGAGCCAGAACTAACCCAGAGCCTCTTGGTGGCTGGTGCACACAGACAAGCCAAAACCATGCTCTGCAGGGTGCCAGGGCACTTTGAAGACCAACCTCCAGCCCTGCTGTCACAGCATGTCCTCCAGCAGCTCTACTTAACTCCTTCTCAGGAGCTCCTGCACCTCTGTAACCCTTCTCCCTTGCTCTCCATGCTCACATCCTTCCCACCAAACTCCTCCTTGCTTCCTTTCTCTAAGGAGCAGCTGTAACTACGAAATGCCCAGCCCATTTCCTGGAGCACCTGCACCCCACCCTGATGCTCCCATGGAAGTCCAAGCAGATCCCACCAGTTCCACAGGGTGTGCCCAGATCTGCACAGCCCAATCTCTGCTTCTCAGCCAGACTGCCACCCTGCTGCAGAGCAGGCTTGGGACCCTGTGCAAGGCTGCCACTGGAGAGCAGGACCCACCTGAGGCACAGGGGGTACAAGGTACCCTGAAGGAGTCTGGAAAGAGCCCAGGAGAGGGCCAGGCAGGGCTCTCATGGTGGCCAATCTCTGTATGTACTGGTTGGTGAGGATTGCTTTCCGCTCCTCTTTCCTTTGAGCGAGTGCCACGTAGAGAGGCTTTGTACTGACAATCCGCCCGTTCATTTCTGTCACGGCCTTGGTAGCCTCTTCTGGGGAGGAAAAACATACAAACCCAAACCCTTTGCTGCGGCCACCCTCTGTCATCACCTGAAATAGGATTAGAACAAGACAGCTAAGTCCACAGATCGCTGCAGCATCCACAACACATAACACAGAGGGTGCGTGTGGGATCCAGCCACAGGCACCCCATTTCAGCCCCCACACCCAGGGTGGGGAGGATGGAACTGTATCTCTCTTTCAGTTGGGAGCCTGTGATCATCTGGGGGGAATCTGCAACTCAACCTCACAGGGCATATGGACAAGAAATGCTCTGGTGCTAAACACTGCAGGAGCTAGCAAGGGGAGGGGATCAGTGGGACACTGGGCCCTGACAAGGGCCAGGCAGCATCTCTTCCTGGCAGATTACAGGTAGCTGACTTTAAAGCCAGACCATCCTTTATATGCTGCCTTCCAGAGAACCCTGACACCCGTTCTAGTGAAACAAGTGACACGTCCATGGTGTCACCCCACTGTCCCAAGAGAGGTGGCTTGTGGGTCATTTTAATTTGTACCAGTATCACAGAGCAGCTGGGCAATATTCAGAATGTTGCAGCTCTAAGGTCCCATACCTGGCACTTCACCAGGGCTGGGGCAACTCAAAGTTATAACATATTTGCTCCTAAGGACAATGTGAGCATGTCCCTTACACCTGGCTGGAGATACCAGCTGTCAACAGGGAAGTGTAATTCAACAGGATGATAATCCTTATCTATCTCCAAGGGCTGAGTGCACTGGTGTACTGACTCCAGGAGCTCCAGTGGCAGCCCCAGTCCCTCACCTTGGCACTGGTGATGGTGCCATAGGGAGAGAACTCCTTCCTCAGCCTCTCGTCATCTATCCCATCATCCAAGTTCTTCACATACAGGTTGACCCCCTGCACACAGGTGAAAGAAAAGCAGGTTAGGAACCCAGAGTTTACAGCAGTTTGTCACACTGGATGCATATTTCACCAGCAGCTGAACTGGAGGGTGGGACATCCCACAGATCCATCCCCTGCAGGAGCAGTGACATGGAGAGAGGCCAGGATTGTGCATCAACTCCACTTTAAGTACAAACACCCCAAGTGAAGAGGGCACCTCCACCATCACTGTGAACCTGATGAACCTCATGAAGCTGTCTCATTTTCAGACTAATTCTGGAAATGAACAGACCCATTTGTCCACTTCCCAACATCATCCTGGGTTTAAATCTCTCTCCTCTTTCCTGATCTTCCTTCCCAGGACACTCCCAGGCAGTAACTGGACCCCAATTTGCAGGAGTTACCCACCATGCTGATCTACAGAGCTCTGTGCCATTCCCAAACTGAGAGTGTCCCTGTTGCAGACCTGCAGGATGGATCACCCTGCTCTCCCCTTACCTGGTACCTGCTCACCCGCTCCTGCTTCATCTGCTCAAACTTCCTCTTGAGCTCACTCTGGCGCTCCAGCCGCTTCTGGGCACGGCCCACGTACAGCACCCTCCCGTTGATCTCCTTCCCGTTCATGTCAGCCACCGCCTGCCAGGGAGGGAAGGGCTCTCAGCTCAGCAGGAAGCCCGTGGCCAGCTCTGCTCATCACCCACCACAAGCAGAGACCCGCTCCCCCTCGCCAGGTCCTGCCCATCCTGGTACCCAGCACCAGCTCCCAGACAAACACAGAGCTGGTGAGGTTCTCCCGAGGAGAGGTGGGAACATCACCAGGTAACAGTCTCAGGGGAGAGATGGGCAGCGAGGAGCCTCTTGCCTTCTGGGCTTCTTCGTGCTTCTCAAAGTTGACAAATCCAAAGCCCTTTGAGCGGCCGCTGCTGTCTGTCATGACCTTGACACTCAACATCTTCCCTGCAGGAAACAAGGGAAGCACAGTCTGAGGGGTGCCCACTATGCTGGGAGCCACCATGAGAGAGCAGCCCAACGAGGAGACTGGACAGCCACGGCAGCAGGGAGGAGCTCAGCACGAGGACAGGCAACGGGATCCCCATGAGGCAGGGACAGCAGGCTGTGAGGTTTGGTGACTGATCCCCCCAGCCCATGGTGCTGCTCACTGCCCTGGGCTCTTCAGCCTCTCCAGCCACTTCAGTGAATTCCTCTGGCTAGAAAATCTCATCTCTACACATGAGCACGTAGATTGGGTTTGCATGAAGGATAGCCACAAATTACCTGGGATGACATGGACAGTATTGCCCATGGGTTGGTACAACACTAAAACCCATCACAAGAGCCATCCTCCAGTAGTGGACTAAACTGAAAAGCCTGTTTTCTTTAAATTCAGACTCAACAATTCTTATTCCCAGGGTTCCTGTAACTAGACAGCACGCTGGTAACAAGAAAATTTAAATAAAACTCTCCAAGAAAGAAAAATATTCTTTTTTTCCAAGATAGCACCAAGTACAAGTTATCCTCTGTCACAGCAGGAAAGCACATGTAACATCCTGACAAATGAAGTGACTGCAGTCCTTTCATGTGGGGGATGTTTAAACAAGTCACATCTCATTGAGAAAAGGGGCTTACTATTTGAGCCAAGCAGTCCTCCAACTTCCTTTTCAGTTGCCCCAACTCCAGTTTATCAGACACGAGGATATTTCATCAACTGCACTCACCAAATTCTGAGAATATTTCCCGGAGTCTGTCATCATCCATGTCATCCCCAAAGTTTTTGATGTAGACATTGGTGAATTCTATTGCCCTAGCCCCAACCTCCGCCTCGCGCTCTTTGTGAGATTTGAAGTGTCCAACAAACCTGTGGGAACAAAGGGATGGGCCTCAAACTCTGCATGTCCCCCGCAGAGGGAAGATGGACCCAGGCACACCTGTCTCAGTACAGGCCAAGAGAGATCCCATGCTTTGCTCACCCACAAGCGTCACATACAGCAACCTCAGCATATCCCACTCTGGTGTGCACACACCCAAACTTCCCCTTGTCACTGCCAGAAGTAGGGATGTGTCACCCAGAAGACATCAAAAGACTTCAGAGGATGCCACCACCACAAAAGACACCACCAAGTGTCAGCATTCTTTCTCCAAAGCATTCTCAAACACTCTGGGCATCTCTTGCCTCTGTGGGATGTAGAGAGTGAGGTGATGCAATGCAAGCAGAGACAGCAACAACAACAAAACCTCTTCCTGCCCAGATTATCTGATGGCAACCGCCAAGATCAGATCAAGGACCAACTCCACTTTGTGGGCACTGCCCCAGCGATAAAACCCAGGCTAGGGCTGGACTCCTTCCCCACCACCTGGGAACAGCTCCAAACCACTGTCACACTTCCACCAGCACCTACCACAAGTGACTCACTCTCCCAGAGAGCAGCAGAGCTGCCGTGCCCAGCAGGGATGGAAAAGGGAAGAACAGAGAGCAGCAAGAAGGGGATGTGTGAGCAGGTCATGCTTTTGCTGCCAATAGTGGACCAAGGCAAGGGAGGAGCAGAGCCAGGTGCAGAGCCCAGACTCCTCTCTCTGGCACTTACACCTTCTTGTCATTGAGCAACATCCCATTCATGGTCTTAATGGCCCGAGTTGCTGCCTCATGTGTCTCAAAGTGGACAAAGCCATAGCCACGGGATCCATTTTCATCACAAACCACCTACAAACACAGGTAGGGGCACAAACACGGCACAAGGGGCAAAGAAAAGAGACACTTTTTTCCTTGTTTGTACATGAGTGCATTGCAGGAAAACCCATCCACATTTTCCAGGGACATTTTTCCTCCCTGACATCCTGCTCCCACTGCAGCTGAGCTCTGTTGGGGTGTTGGCAGCAGGTCAGGGAGCTGGGCAGTACCAGGACCAGATCCATGCTGCTTTATATGATACCCAGGAACTTGTGTCTCCACAAGACCCACACGCACTGAACTGGGACAAGACTTCCCATTCTGAAGGGAAACATAACAAGGCCTTTTGGCTTCAAAGCAGCTGGGAATTTAAAGGAGATGTTGTGGGAGGTGAAATGAGAAAAAATTCCAGCTGGCTGAAGCATGTTTCCAAGAGTGAGGGCAGCTCTGCAGCAAGTCCTCTCCTGCAGGGCCCTGGGCACACCTACCTTGCATGACAGGATGTTTCCAAAAGTAGAGAATGTGTCATACAGGGCTTTGTTATCAATGGAGTCATCCAGATTCTTGATGAAGACGTTTCCAACCCCTGATTTCCTGAGCCTGGGGTCCCGTTGGGACCACATGATGCGGATGGGTCGGCCTTTGATCACCTCGAAGTTCATGGTGTCCAGGGCTCGCTCAGCTGCCAAAGAAGGGGAGGAGAGTAAGAGACAGATCTCTCTCACATCTTGCAGCAGCTAAAATGGGCACAGGAATCAGGGACAGGGGCTTGTTAACTTAAATGTGATAGGCAGCTCTACCTCCCCACCCCTCCAGCCACACCACTCTTTGACTAATTACTTTTTTTCTCTCCAAAGCATGTCTGACTCCCAAGGACCAACTATTTCACTTCAGGCTCCAGTCTGGCAGATGCCCAGCTAATTTTTTAAAGGATTTTGGTCTTTAGGGCAACTAAATCAACATCTTCCCATCACCACAGCCTCAGTTCAGCTTTGAACACCTTTCAATTACAGTGCTGTGTCATGGCAATGCCTGCCAGGAGAGTGGCCTCACTTTACACTGTGAGACAGTGGGTAGAGCTGGGTACCCTGGAGGGAGGGCAGAATGGGTTTTGGGTCCCTTCTCTGACGGAGGAAAAAGAGGGGGGGCAACTCTTGCAAGTCACCTTCAACCCCTCACCAGAGCCTAGCAGCTGCATCCTTTCCCAGACCTTAAGAAGAGATGGAAGCAGGATGGGTCACCATCAGAGAGCAGATTAGTTAGAACCATGCCCCAGCAGTGATGCAGTCACTCAGACAACTGCTCCACTCCATCACTTGCCCACCCAAATCCCCACTGTGAGGTAGCTCCTGGGAGCTGTGTTACAGGGCACATACCATCCACGGGCTGCTGGAAGTTGATGTAGGCATAGCCCAGCGACCGGCGCGTGGCCACGTCCCGACACACCCGGATGGACATGATGGGCCCAACAGGGGAGAACTTCTCATAGAGCATGGCTTCGGTCACATCTGGGTGCAGGTCTCCCACATAGAGAGAGGCTAAGGGATAGCCAGGACCACTGGCATTCATGGTCACCCACAGAGCTCAGCTGCAGAAGGAGACAGACCCAAGGCTGCAGGGCATAGGTTTCAGGTGGTCTGCAGCAACCACAGACCCACACTGGGGCTGGCCCCACTGCAGCAGCACAAGTTGAAGCAATGCCCTTCCCACCAGCAGCATTAGGAACAGGAATATCCCAAGGAAGCTGCAATCCCCAAACTTTCCAGGACATAATTTTGGTGCAAAAGATGAGCTAGGGTGATCTGCACCTCACAGCCCCTGCACACTCCAGAAGGATGCAGTGGGACACACCACACACACAGAAATTTACTCCTTCAAACACTCAAACCTCAAGAGAAATAAATTTGAGTTCAACTTCTCAGAAGGTAAACAGCCCTTCTCTGCCAGAGACTTCCATTTTAGCTCCTCAGTGTCTCTCTCCAGCCAGAGCAGACCTCAGGAGTTTGCGCTGATGCCCAGGGAACAGAACTGCAGCCCACACCACTCCGTGCAAACAACCCCACCTCTAACAAGGCAGACACGGGGTTTGAGCCACCTATTCCCAGTTTCTCAACTTGTTGACCACTGTTCCCAGAGCAGGCAAGTTGATGCTCAGTCTTTGCCTGGCTTCAGCTGAGTATAAAGTTCTGCATGAAGGGAACAGTCACTGACTGAGACCCCTGGCATATTGTCTAGGAACACAAACATGCAGGTCCTGCCCCAAAAGCTTATAAATCCACCCTTGGGGCTCTTACCTGAAAGCCCAGAAGTCCTGAGACGCTTGTTTAGCTACCTATAGATACCCAAAATTAACACGCATATACAGAAGGGCACCGAGCAATCCCCCGGCCGAAGGCAGGTCCCCACGGCGGGCAGCCCATAGCAGAGCTGCGCACCGGCTCCGGGACACAGCCCCGCTCCTCGCACCGCCCAGAGGCGCCTCCCAGGGCCCCCCAAAACAAGCACAGGGTAACAGAGCCCCCTCACAGGCAGCGGGGCAGGGAGGGATGGGAGCTCGGACTGGGAGGGGAGAGCGGCCGGGCAGAGGCGGCACAGCCCCGCCGGGGAGCCCGGGGCAGCACACACCGCCGGACACGGGACAGGGCTGCAGAGGAGCGCTGCTCACCCTGCCCGAGCCAGCCAGCCTGGACCCCCGGCCACCCCCGCCCCGCAGGAACAGCCCCGGCAGCCGGAGCTGGCAGCCGGCCCCGCACTCACACCGAGCGCTCGCCGCAGCAGCACCGCTCCACTGCGGCTGCCGGCACCGCCCGCATCTTTCACTGCGGCCCCGGGGGCGGGACGGGACCCCCGCCCAGCGCCCCACCCACCCCCGGCCAGGTGCGGGGCTGCCCCGCCAGGACGGAGCCGACAGCGCTACTGACAGCGCCACTGACAGCCCTACGGACAGCGCCACTGACAGCCCTACGGACAGCGCCACTGACAGCCCTACGGACAGCCCTACGGACAGCGCCACTGACAGCCCTACGGACAGCCCTGCTGACAGCCCGACGGACAGCGCTATGGCCAGCGCTGTGGCCAGCCCGACGGAAAGCTCAGCGGACAGAGCTGCGGACAGCCCAGTCCGGCCGGGCAGCGGCGGCCCCCGCCGAGCAGAGGGGCTCGGGGGCTCGGCAGATGCATCTCCTCATCTCTGCGAATGGCAGCTCCTGCGCGTCCCACCCACGCGCTTTTAGGAAATCACATGCACCTTCTGGTATGTAATTCCCTGAAGTTAAGGAGTACAGGCAGGAGCCGCACACAGCTCGGTTACAAATCTCTCACCACCGAGCGGTCACGCATTTCCGAACTGCGCAGCAATCTGCCTTGGGACCCAACAGAGACCCAGGGAAAATGGCCTCTGCCATCACCACCTCTTGTCTGTATGGGCCAGGAGTGCTGTAAGATCACTTTCATCCACTGTGATCGCACCCCAGCTGTTCTGGACGCGATTGTGCTGCTGAAACGCTGCACGAAAGCACAAAGGAACCTCGAGCTGCGGGCAGCCCAATTCCAAAGCGGCTCCACCCATGCTGCACCCTCGGAAGGGTCAGCTGCGCGGCAATCAGGAGAACCCTCACCTTCACAAAAGCCTTCTGGTGGTTTCCCACACTAAGCTGCCTCACTCCAAGGTCAGATAAGCATCACTGCCGAGAATAAGAAGCTGCAGCAGCAAGTTAGGGAAGTCAAACATCTAAAGTGCACCTGCACTCTTACTGTGGCTGGGCCAGCTGGAGTGCCCTTTCCCAGAAAGACAGAATTAAATAAAAAATCGAGACACGCCCTCAACTCAGCACTGCTGCAGACCAGCCTTCTCGGCTCATGATTTCCCCAAAAGAGACAGCAAGGATTAGATGTTATGTGAAAGGACTAAGACAGGAGGTGGTCTCTGAACAGCAGCAGCTAGCAGACACAGCGATTTTTCTTCTTGGAGCTGACAGTGTCATCAGCATGAGTCAGACTGGGAGTTAGTGCACACTATAAAATAATTTAAGATCTACGGTATGCGCATACATTTAGGTATGTCCATAAAGGCTGAAGAAAATGACAAAGTAGCAATAATTACAGACACGGGGGGACCACCATGTAAAGCCATATGGCATGGGACAGAGCAGCGGTCAAGCAACAGCTGGTGAGATTTTGGCCTAATGCCTTCATTGGTAAATCAAGAGCAGCCAAGTGACATTTTCCACTGTGCATACTTCTGTGTTGCCCCGCTCTGGGAGCAGGACCAAGCTTCCTTGAAGTTTTCAGGCTGCCTGGCATCTGCTGTCTGGCAACTGCCATCCATCCCTTCAAGTGCTCTTCTGTCCAGTGCACCTGCACTATTTTGCAATTTTGGTGTTCCTTTAGCACAGTACAATATGAAACAAGGGCTGGGTGTGCAGAGGTAAGGCCAGCCCTGTGTTCATAGTGGGTATTTAAAAGATTCCCAAGAAAAATCTCTAAATGTAACCAACACTTTTCTCATTTACAGTGTGTTCAACCCTACGATATACAATGACTCATGGCAAGTTAAATGGCTATTCAGAGTTGCATTTAAACTCTGCAATGACAATATATTACATATATAGTATGTTATAGTATATTACAGTATATGTGTGTGTGTGTGTATGTATATATATATATACACACACAGTATATATTTTATAGTATATTACAATATAGTATGCCCTCGAGGAAAAGTAAGAGAAACAGTGTTTTCTCCTACAAATCTGGGACGGTGTGTGGGAAAGTCTCCTGGTAAAGGAATGAGTAACTCAGTATTTGTAAATCATGAATCAACTCACACAATCCACAGACTGAAAACTGAATACAAGTGGTGATTTTACTACCACAGGTTTCGGCACTACTACAACAAAGAAAACAGACAACCAAATGATAAAATTTTTTTTTATTATTCACTTTTGAATTCTTTTACACTTTCCTGATTATTTTGTGTAAGGTGAAACTAGAACTGTTTAAAAGACATACACAAATCTAGTACATCAATAACCAGGTATTTCTTTTTGCTATACTATTCTCACAACCACGTGTGTGCTAGGCAATATAACCGTCACAGAAGCAAACTTTAGGCAGAATACTGGTCAGTAAAAACAAAGCGAAAAGAGCTACCAGATATACAGACAGGCTCGGTTCCACATTCACTACTGCATTTATCAAGCGCCAAGTATTAACTGCACAATTTGTTCAGCTAGTAGAGGGGAGTTTTAAAATCAGTGCATGAAATTCTCTTCAGCAGACAAATGGACAAACAGATGGATCCTATACCTAAGTGGAATGTCAAGGCAGGGGATGATACCACGGGACTGATAGGTGACTATTCCTAATCTTTTCCACTGCATTATTCACGCAACTCTTACTAGGTTTTGTTTAATGGAACATGTTTGAAACATGACAAGGTGAGGACGTTTGGAGCTCAAATATTACAAGCGTTACAGATGTGTAGGTCTGCATTCCAGTACAAGATGGGAAATCCTGAATATTTGAGCCAGTACTTGAGCCAGTTTCCTGGTACTGCCAAAGAATGGCAGATAAGAGCTGAAGAATGCAACAGCACAGGCAGCTCTCAAACACCCAAGGAAGAAACCTGTCCTTGGTGAAGTGCAGGCCTCATCCACCATCCTGACATCACCAAGAACCAAAGAAAGGATGATGCATATATGGGAGTCCAAAACTGCTTTAATGGAGTTTAAACAGGTGAAAGGGTCAAGGGTGAACAGAGTCCAGCGGGAGAAAAATTTCTATCAAGTGAACTTAAAGATGGCTCAGTGGATTACTTACGAAGTTTTCAGGATAAATTGAGAATGGGAATACCATGGAGATTTTGATTCACCTAAGAGTAAAGTAATGCAAAAGTGGCAGATCACTTCATGGTATCATCCAAACTAATAAGGCCATTCAAAAAATTGAATCTTCTCCTATTGCAAGTCCATGGCAGCGAACCAAGAGTTTTTACTACTGAAGAATATCTAAGTTGTAACTAGGTAAAAGTTATTGCTGTGGGAAGGGGCTTAGTCATGCATGTGGTATGAGCATGAAAGCACTTTGAGAAGTCAAATCCCAGTTATCTGCCAGTGTAAAGAGTTTGGAAATCAAGCTGCTAACTCCCCCATATCCCTCCTCCCCAAAACAAACCCCATCCCCAGAAAGACAGGATTGACAAAGTGAGCTTTTGACTGAAAGCGGTGCCTCAGACTCAGTTACAAATGTCTACAGAGTGTGCCTGTTCAACTACCTCATAGCAGTGTCCCTAACCGGAATGCCATACATTGGATTGTTTTCCTTCCATGCCCCAGTGTCACAATAGAATCTCTATAACTTTCTGTACAACTTTACAACAGAATTGTACTTCGACTATTTTGGTGCCAAATTAAGCTCGCCAGAGTTACATAATTGATGTCTACTTTTCTACCAATAAGAGTTTTGTAAAGTCAATTGCAATCACAAAACCCTTTATTATTATTATTATTATCATCATCACAGTGTTCAGTTAAAAATATAAACACGGTAATCGGAACTGTAAATGTTCAGAATAGGAAAGTTCGGAATGCCATTGGAATAACCGACCTCCGCTCTAGGTACACAGAACACCAACCAACCGGTTTTACCCCACAGACAGTTTTTGCTACGTTGAGGTTGTGAAAGTCAATGTACTATTCTTTTTGCTTGTCGCACAAAGGGATTATGTGTAGGATACAGGGTGACATTGAACATATAGTGAAGCGTGACAGCCATTAGTTCTCTCCCTCCCCAGCATCCCCTTCATCTCCCTGGTTTTCCGACGTCCATAGCTGTAAGGAAATACAAACACGTGTTTATGCTGGAAGCATGGTTAATTACAATTGTCAGGAAAGGGAAGACAGCGTAATTAGTAGTAGCTGTGCAATTTTCTCAGCTAAGAGCAATGCAGAACTGAACTTAATAGTAAAGCTGAAGAATAATAAACTAGAACATGAATAAAAGATAAGCAAGAAGCTAGCACAAGCTGGAAAGTTCCACATAAAAGTGTTGAGAACAAACTCCACTCTGTGTCACAAAAGGAATCTGAGCTTGTTACAGCAGTTAACAAGTGATTCCTAGTTTGAACAAGCAAGTCTAACTGGTCTGGTTACAAAAAGCATTGCAGTTAACACATGCAGTTAATGCCTCAGAAAAAGCTTTTAATGGCACAGAACCGCATCAGCTTTCAGATGCTGAGTCCCACTTCAGAGTGCAGCAGCCTAGAGTGCAGTGGTTTGCCCCATGGTACTCACAGTGAGGTTGTCCCTAAGCAGCTGCATGATCAGGGTGCTGTCTTTGTAAGACTCTTCATTCAGCGTGTCCAGCTCTGCTATTGCTTCATCAAATGCCTAAAAACACAAACACAGCCCTTTCACACTCTGCTTTCTGAAGTCACTGCTGTTTAAACAGAGCTTACAAATCTGCCATGTTAGTATCCAAATTCTGTAAAAAAAGTCTCCAGTATTTTTCTTTTCCACCACAAGAAGAAATGTAAAATAAAGTGAGCTTTAGATCCTAGACAGCCAGGGGAAAACAGAAATCTTCAGGGGTGTCCAGATAAAAGCCCAGAAAAGCTTTACTAAATGCCAATACCAAATACTGAAGAGGCAAGAGCACTCTATGTGTCATGCAGAAAAATGGTTCACATAGCTTGAAATCAGGTTTAAGACAGCACTTTAAAAAAGAAACTTTCATTTAAAAGGAGGTTTCACTGGTCTAAATAATCCGGGAAAGACAAAGGTACCATTACTTGAATGAGTATATATATATATATTTATATATAGGGAGAGAGAGTACATGAGTAAGTAGACAAAAAAATGGAACACAAGACTTTTTAACAGTAGGGAGGGAAGGTTTTCAATTTCTTTTCAAAACAGCAGCGGAAATCAGGTATATTCCACTAGAGATTAACAAAGCCATTCTTCCCATCCATCTGTTACACTTGAAAATCAATACTGTGAGTCTGAGAGCTGTAAGTGCTATTTCTTCATTCAGGTTTCAAACAGATGCAAGCATTTTAACTAAGAAAAGCAAGAACAGAAGCACAACACCACTTCTTTTTACAGCACAACATCACTTCTTGTTACAAAGTCGTACTGAAGTGCATATTAAGAACACAAAGATTCACCTAATGCCATGTTATTCAAGTCCCTACTAGACAATTTTCACAGACACAAAAAGCTCCATTTAGAAGATTAATCCTATTTTAGGGAGAAGGCTGAGGAAAAAATGGCTATTTGTTTGCCACAGCCATCAAAAAGGCTCTTTCTGGTCTCTGGAGAGAGGGGCACCCAAGGACACTCAGGGCTACAAAGATGGGCACACAGACAACACTTCATGTACTGGCTAAGTGCTCCAATTTAAATAAATATTTCACTTTAGAAGTGCTAAATTAATTCAAGTGTTTTCAATTTTGACACAAACACATTCTAAGAGAATTAGGTGGACATTAAACAGAGACAATTTGTCTTCCCTGTCACTGGAACAGCTGCAGTAGCAAATTAGCCTTACCCAAAGCTAAGCTAGTTCAGCAAACCAACTTAACCTGAAAATATACTACAATGACAACCATTTCATGACAGCATTTTTAAGGAATTTGATATGAAAAAGCATAATCATCTAAAAAATGCTACTGTAACCATGTAATTACCTCCACAGCCTCCACAACAACTGGTGATAAGAAGAGTCTACTTACCGTCTTTGCCAGATTACAGGCTTTTTCAGGAGAATTTAGGATCTCATAGTAGAAGACAGAGAAATTTAGAGCCAAACCGAGTCGAATGGGGTGTGTTGGCTGCATCTCTTTCTTGCTAATTTCAAATGCCTCCTGATAAGCTTGCTGGGAGTTTGCTACCGTTGCTGCAAGAAGCAATTACAACCACATAAATACACAGTACATCTCTCTACTTCATGGGGGAAGCAATTATATTCTCAGCCTAGACCACCATGCCACCAGAAATTCAAACAACTGCCTATGAAGAGACACGTCTTTCACTGTTCTTACATGCAAAAGCCTTCCATTTGCTGAACAATTAATGCTGAAATATATTCTTTAAATAGAAACTTAAAATAAAATTTATTTAACAAATTCTAACCAATCTGAATGGACACAAACTCTGCTTAAGTGTTCTGGTTTTAAACATTCATTTCCAGCCCAGCTGAAGAAGTCATAGTTATCACTAATAAATCCAGACAAAACCATATGGGGAAGAAGAGGTAACTAAACTACTTCTGTTAGGTCATGAACTTTGTATTTCAGGTTGGGGTTTCAGGGCAAAGCCAACGGTCCCTTCCTGGCTAATGAGTAACAATAAGCTCCACGATGACATCAAGCAAAGTTTGCAAGATACGGTTTACATCAGACACAGGAATTCAGACAGTTTAGCACTGCTTTCCCTTTTCAGAATGTGTTACTTTAGAACCCAGGAACCCAACATCCCATCTCTGTATGCAGAGTTTGTGAACAGTGGAGACTTGAGCTGGATTCATAGTTTAAACATGAGATCAAACAAACCAAGCATTTTTCATGAGGAAGAAACCTTCCTTCTCCAGGAAAATGATTTTACACTTCCACATATGCCTGAAAACTAGCCACTGTGGTCAGGGGCTGCAAGCAGAGTTTGACTGCATTGATGAGCATCTGTCAACCACTTCTATTTATTTCAGTGAAGTCTTTCTCCAAAAGTGACTTGTACTGCACCTATCTTTATAACTACAGAGCAGTACTGAAAAGAAACAAATACATGATCTTGGGGAAAACAATGTAAGTGGCTTTTATACTTGATTCTGCTTGGTCTGCAGAGAGAGATTTCATTTTTACTTACTTTGCTTATTGTCCCCAGATGCCACTTCTGAGAGGTATCTGTAGTAATCACCTTTCATTTTCAAATAGAAGACCTTGCTTTCTGGCTGCGTGGCATTGACAATAAGGTATTTATCCAGGAGTTCCTGAGAAAGATTTTAAAAAAAGTGATGTTTCCTGAGTCATAAAAATAATATCTTGAAACAGAGCCTTTGTTACAATGGCGAGCATGAACTGTTCAAATGGTAACAATGACTTCTGTCATGACTTACATAGACTCGTGTTAATCACTTGGCCTACTGTTGTCTAAACTCTGGGAAAAAAAGATAAACTACTTGTAGCCAAATCTATGGAGAGCTGAAAATTTGCTATGTTGATCCTACCCACAATTCCCCCCTGCAGGATCTGAAGGCTATCAGAGCTTAAGCCTGCTGATGCAAACCCACATCCATGACCAAACTAACAAAAAGCAGCAGCTGGAAATTTGCACATCTGGTCACTTTAACTGCCAGAAATTTGAATTCTATGCAGAGCTATGAAATTTTCCACAAAAAACTGATTCTATCTCCAGCTGAAAAGGTTGACAGTGGCACAGGCAGCACATGTGCACTCAGAAAGAGATGCAAAGATCGACTGCACTGACAGCACCAGCTCCTGACTGATACTAAGCAAATGGAACAACAATAAAAGGAATCCCTCTTGTCAGAGTGAAAGAAAGAGCAAAATCAGTCTGGGAGAACTACATACCTTCTTAGTTTTTTAAAAAAGTACTAAACAAGACTCAGGATGTCAGCAGTCACTAATTAAAGAAGTTAAACAGCAGGCCTTTTAGCAGGACTCATGTCAGTGCCCTAGATCTAAATTTGTTTTCATGGTGAAATCCCTCCAGACAGCAGCCAGGGGTCTTCAGCATGGCCCTGGTTTGTTTTTTGATGTTAGAAAAAAATATCGTGTTTTATAACAAATTCCCTAAGAAGCAAGCTAAATGATTTAGGAGCTAGAATTGGACCAAAGCATGAAGCTATGCAAAATTATTCCCCTGCTAAGGTGCTGCAGTGACTACAGCACTACTAAAATTCCTTAAGCCTCTCTGAAGAATGCTGCAGTACTAACTACTGTTATTTTTGCTGTTGGATTATTACCAGAACATCATTGCAGATATCCTGCAATTCAGCCTCAATTTTCTCACGATACTCCTTTCCCATCTGCTGTTTCTTCTCGTTTCTCTCTGTTTTCTGTTCGATGCTGGAAATCACGCGCCAGGACGAGCGACGGGCACCGACCACGTTCTTGTAGGCCACGGAGAGGAGATTCCTTTCTTCATTGGACAGCTCATGTCCCTGCTCAGTGACAGCCTTCATAGCAGCAGCCATGTCATCGTAACGCTCGGCCTGCTCGGCCAGTTTGGCTTTCTGTACCAACTCACTTTTATCCATGGCTGTCCTGCAATTAGTGAGGCATAAAAATAGAGAAAAATGTCTCGATGGTCTGCACTGAGGAAGTTCGTGCACTGAAGGGTGAAGCAGATTTTACAGTCAGTAAAAAGAGAGAAATCTATCAACTGTAATTAAGTAATACAAAGGGGTTATTTTAAAAAATGTATTTCGCCTTTTGCCAAATATATATAATTTCCATGTGTAAATGACTAATGACAATCCTGAAGATATGAAAGCATTGTTCTTCAAAATACAGCAAAAGTCATACTGGCATTAAGCAGAGCCCTGTGTGAATCTCTCCTTTGTCCTTTAACAACCACAGCTCAAGGTGGGAGATATTAACCAAGAAACCTGAGTTTGCTGAGGCTTTTTCAGGTTTGTTTGTTTGTTTGTTTTTGCTTGTTTTCCTCCACTGTAGTATAAGAGCAACTACTTGGGAGCACTGAAGCACTGGACAGCTCCTTCTGACACTGAAGATTTTTGGCAAGTTAGAGGAGATGTTTCTGTGGGTTTACATAAACCATACCCAGGAAAACTGTAGTTGGCAACTATGGAAAGTACATTTATAATGTTCTGCCAGAAAATAACGTGGGTTTTTTTTACATGTGAATCAACATACACATAATGGATGACTCTACACAGCTAGGGTGGCTGCAGCCTCAGGTTTTCAAGACCTTTTAAATAACACTGACATTCATAAAATCCGAATGGAACGTGGCCCACATGATGGTCACTGCTACAAAACAAATTGCTTTTATGGAAACAACTTGTTTATCATTTCTGATAATGCAGTTTAGCAACCAAAGCTGTGAAAACACATCACATGGCCACATGGTCACTGAAGAGCTAATGCCAGAGAGAATGAATAAACCACCCAGGGCCAGGCTCACAGGAGAAAGAAGTTTCTTTGCCTTTATCAAAATGGACCTCAATAGCTCACAAACTTACAGACAACCCAAGTTTAACTGCAAAATTTCTCCAGATGTGCAGGTACACTTTTGGACACATCCAGAACTGTTATTCTCATCATAATAATTATCCTCTCCCACTCCTAAACCCGAATCAGGGCTCTCCCTGTCTAGGTAAGTTGTCAGGCTGAGACTGAACAGCCTAAAAACAACTTCTAAAAGAACAAAAAAGCCCAAACAAGAACATTAAGTTTACATTTGTAATTCACAGACTTCTGTTCATTACAAAAGCACCTACAGTCGTATTAGAAAGAACCAATACCTGAAAGAGGTTGCTGCAGCCTTCTCCCTGCCTCTCACCTTTGAAAATTCCAGTCTGACAGGCTTCTGATGGAAAATATCTTGCGCACACTGCTCACCTTGTATTTTACCCCAAGGATCATCTACCACACTATCATAGAGCAAAACCAATCCCCTGTACTAAATCCTCAACCAGGACAATGAGATACAGACCCAAATTCCCATTGTGATACATTCCCAAATTCAGACACTGCTTACACAACCAAGGATGAGTAATAACTAGAAAATTATTTTGAGATGAGCATATTCTGTCCCTCCAGCTGAGGATATTCCACTTTAGGAAAAAAACCCCAAAAAACAAAACACCCAGGATATCAAGTCAAACACTGTTATTTCACGTAAAAATTCCTGAAGTGAACCCAGCAACCAAATGTACCTGCTCTGTATCCACAAGTCTCACTCACTCCTGTTGTGTTTGATCCTTTGTAGATCCCAATGCATCCACCTTCGTAAGACACTCAAAGTAAGGACATGGAATACTAAAACCAGCCTCCTGGAAAGGAACCTTTTGCAGACTGGTAAGTAAAGTTGGGCTCTGGTTCAGCTCTGTTTCAAGTGCTGTGTTTAAACCAATGGTTTCTGGGACCTATTGAAAGGTGCCACACAGACTTCAGATCAAAGTCCTCAACAAGACAAGGTGACTGCAGGCAGCAGTGTGACAACTTGTTGTAAGGCATGATTCATTTGGTTCTCTCTTCCCCAGTAGAGCTTTTACCCTGGGGATATTACCATTGGTTTCCACAGGCTTATCAAACAGACAGCCCCTGTTGATGGAAAAGGTTCAGTGGGATTTGTGATGTGCTTTGTTTCTTCCTACTTTGAAGGCTATCATAGCACCAATGCAGAACAAGCCCAAGGAAATCACTGGACCACTTCCCCTTGAGACAACTCATCCCACTTTTCCCTCTTATCAAACCTTGTAAACCATTCCCTTAACCAGCACTAATTGCAGGCCATGTGCTTAAGGTAGGAAGTAATTTATGAGTGGTGTGTCTCTATCCACCCACTAAAATCTGAACATGAGCAAAGTACACCTGAAGAATGACTTTTACATTACAAGAACCAACTTAAAACAACAGGACATTGAAACTAAGCAGTTTCAGAGCACTTTTAGTTTCTTCATTGTCTGCACAGCTTCTAGAAGTATTTCTACTACAAACATCTTATCTTCTCCTCTTCTTATCATGGAATGTGATTGTTACAGTGGAAGCAGCCTGCTTGTTGAAGTGCAGAGGCAAGTAGCTCCAACTGAGTTTACATTTTGCCATTGAAAGGTCAGTTAGTTTTATCTTTGATCTGCACTTTGCCAATAGTGATCTAATCTGTAGACAAGTCATCAGTGCAGAATTCTGTTTACAAACAATATAGAGTTTAGTTTTGAAAGGGTGAAGAGTTTGTTTTATCAAGCTCACTGACATATTTTTATTTAGATGCAAGACAGTTCACAGCAGTCAATGGGTTCATATAAGGACACATGAAGGAAATCGCAAAGGAAACTGCACATGAAGGAAAACACGGGGGCACAAAGACCTAACAGACAAAAGAGATCCAGAAACCAGATTAACACATCACTTATAAAGTAAAATACCAGCACAAAGATTAGAATGTTGCTTCTCATCAAGCAACTTTCCTCAGCAATGTAACTAATTTATGCACATGAAAATCATTTATGCATATATGAAACTCAAACTCATCGCTAAAGATGGAGCTCCTGAGAACTTCACTAGCTTAGTTCTGACATAACAATTCAGCATACTGAGGCCTGAGTTTAGTTCATTTGTGTTAATATCTGGACTGTTAGCAGGCTTGCTAAGAAACACAAGTATTATTCAGTAACATGGATTTAACAGAACTTAAATGCAGTAAGAAAATCATTGCCCATACCAAAATATCTGCCAATGACAGTAAGCCTACCAGTACTTACTTCCCAGGGTCTGCATAAAGGAACACTTAAAATCCTCATTTGATTCTCCATTGCTTACCTTGTTAGAAGCTTGGGGAGAGCTTTGCAGAGCTATGCTGGCTTGAGCTCCAAAAGAGGGAAGTGTTTGCCAGAAGGAAAAAAGATACAAGGAAAGGAGTGATGTTTGAAAAGGCAAAGAAGCAACTATCAGTTATAACTGGTCCCTCCCAGAGAGGAGATGAAAGCCACACTCTAACAATGGACCAGTGTGCCACAGTCTGATACAAGCAAAGCCTAGAGCTAAAAATACACCTAGGCCACACACAGAAGCCATCTACCAAAGGTTACCTGCAGCTAGGAGCAAAACACACAGAGGTGATGAACAGGAGGCTGACAGGAATGATCTATTCTAGCACTGATAAAGCCATGCCATGGTGGCAAAGGGAAAAGAGGGAAGATGGAAAAAGGAGCAGAGACGTGCAGATCACAGCCATTGAAGAGTCCTGAAAGCTGCCTGTTCTAAGCAGAAGATTCTGATATTAGAAGCATTAACACAGTTCCAATTCTTAAGATACTGTCTTCTTAGGAATCTGTCCAACACAATTTAGTAGTCCTCCAAAAAAGAAGTGGCTGGACACGGTTCACAACAAGGAATGCCAACCACTGCCCAGCAGTCACATCCAATAGTACCAGCTGCCAGAATTTTCAATCACCTGAAATCCCACACTCAAAATGTAATTTTTTACTATTTTTTCCCTCTATCTCCCATACAGCCTAGAGCTCTTTCAATCTCTGTTACAAATGCAGAAGAGCATGTATGCAGGCACTGTAAGTTACAAATGCTTACTCCCACTCCAGAAATGAAACATGTCACAAAGCATCAAAGGAAAAGGTCAGAACCTGCAAAACTCATCAGTTTGTAGCTGCCTGCATCTTTCAGTGGAAGATGCAGTGAGAAGGAGATGGTGTGACCAGCCTGGGAACAGCACCTGGAGTCAGTACACCCATGGATCTTTCAAGAGTGGAGGGCCACACAGAACTGGAGGTTTACATCCCATTAACAGCTGGGGGGTAAAACATGCAGCTACTGTTCTTCAGGAGACTGCAGGATTTTGAGAACTACAACTTACTCCTCAGCACTTATTCCATCTGCTCTGTAGCCTTTACTGGTTCCCATTCCTATGGGCTCTTTAGGACAAAGCCAAAATGAATCTGAACTAACTGTGCTTAAAGTCTGTAAAAATCAAATGAAAACTGACACTGAAAATAATCTGGCTTATATAACATATTGAACTGACAGGACAATACTAATAAGCTTATGTTGGTCTGAAGTCTGCTGCTCTTGATGACCTGTTCTTCTGATGCTAATTAAGTAATTGATTTTTGTGCACTGTTTTTCTCTCTACAGCAAGCATGAGAATCTATCGGACAAACACTCCCACTTTTTAGAAAAGAACTGGTGAGAGAGCAGGGTAGTTCTTGGTTTGACATACCAGTCCCTAACGAGTCGAGTAGAGCTGCAGGTTAACAGACCTGCATATTTAACTCTGAGAAAGGAATACAAAATGAGGTTTGGTGAAATGGGAGGCAATCATACTCCCCACTCAAAAGCTCTGTAAGTCCACTCAAATTCTAACAGAAAAAGCAGCAGACTGCTACAGAATCTGTAGTTCAATATTGCAACAATATGTGGACATACTTTATTTGATTTCTGGATGGGCAATTCATTCAGAAACTAAACATTCATGTGAGGTGAGTAGTATTTCAAATTACGGTTCTCTAACTACAGAGAGTAAGAGCTTTGGAAGACATTATTTCTAAAATAAATAGAAAATAATTCTCCACCATTCAGGTGCACACATGCTGACACAAGTATCTGCATGATGGGGATGTGATTACCTGTCGACTGGACAGTGCTTTTGTTTTTTATTTATTTTTTATAGGAAATGGAGTGCAGCTCTTTCTATTGAGTGCAAAGAACCTTCCTCGCTTTACTGCAGTACTAGGCATTTGATTTTATTAGTTGTGTTTCTCTAGTTGGTTCCCTCAAAGGCTGCCATGGATTGTTAAATAACTGATTAGAAAATGAATAGCTCTGGAAAGATTTGAACAGTAAAATCTTCGTGTCAGAAGCTTGGGTATAGCAAGTTCAGTAAAATATCCTGCAAACATAATGAGGGGAAAAGTAAAATGACTTCACAGTTGTGATATTCTTACTGACCTTGTGCAGCACATAACTTCAACCTCCTCTGCATCTACCCTGGCCTTCAGCTCAAATCTCTATGCAAATGTTGAGATAAAATTAACATTCTATAAAGCTATACCTCACCCTGCTCTGGCCATCTGCTGCCATCATTACTTGTTGCTTCATAAAATGACACTCAACGGTTTTCAGTCTCCATAGAGAATTACAAAATGCCTATGACCATTGCTGAGAGCATGTGGGAACATTGATGCTGTATGGACATCTTAAATTTAGTGACAGCAGCCTTGCTCTTCCTAATGCCAGGCTGAAAAGCAGAGCCCTGCTCCCTGGCTATGGCCCTTTGCTCAGGACAGTTGCAGGTGGAGACATGCTGGCACTTCCACAGCACAACAGCCCCACATGGCAACACCTATTTGTTCCAACCAGCAGAATGGTTTTTGGCAAGAATCCAGGTGGAAATAGTGTGTTAACCCCCAAAAAATCTTCCCCCAGGCATAAAGTTCATGCCAAACTAATGTATTCATATCACAGGTAAATCACTTTTGTTAATAATAAACTGACAGTATTTATATGACAGGGTGGGGCAAGAATTGTGGCCATATAACAGACACACTACTGTAATGCCTGGTATTAGGATACCACACGGATCAGAGCAGGAGCTTTTACCTCATTAACCAAATAATTATTTACTGAGCTCCTCCTCATCCGAGTTTATTCACATGCATCACAAAAAGCTGCATACTGGCACAGGCCTGCTCAGGAAAAAATAAAAAGACTCAACATCAAAATAGCAGAGATCAGAACATGCGGTACTGACATAATGAGGTTGAGAAAACTGCACCAGGCCCATCTGTGCAACGAGTCTATCACTTTATCGGTACCAATTTAATAAACAAAATATGATACAGGGGATATTTTTGCAGTCCTTTAATATGAAGGGAGAAAAAGGCACTCGTGTTCTTGTTTTCTAGATCAGATTATATCTCATCATTGCTTTGAAATAAAAGTAAGCTCATCTTTTTTAATATAAAAGTACTGTAATTTTTGACTGAGGTGTCCTGTGTCAGTGAACATGTGAAAACACAAATATTCCTACAGCCACTGAAAACACAAAACATTATAAACGTTCCAAAAATCTCTGATATTTTCCTATGGGAATTTAGTTTTTACGGTGCTGCGTGATGTGTTTTTTGTTTTCCTATAACTGGAAAAGGTATTTTAACTATTAATAAGGAATTCATCTGAAAGCAACAAATTTACATTGTGATCTTTGTGTGAGATACATTTATGCCAATACAGTGATTGTGTGTCACTGTCATTTCAACATCCCAATTAAAACCTGGTTACACATACCTCAACCAAAACCCATGGTCGTTAGCTCTGGGGCACTGCCCAGCCTTTCTGTAGGATGGGACTGGCTCGAACCAACCTTCTTTCCCGATGGAGTCCTCCCTAAACGGATCTCTATTCCCAAACGGACACGAACGATCAAAAATGGAAAATAATAATAATCGCATTTTGTTCCCTTCTATAGCGCTCACAGATGGCCACGACCACCTTGGGCCCTCCGTGGGCCAGCTCACGGCCAGCGGCACGGGCACGGCAGCGGCGCTCTCCCGAGCTGGGCACGGAGCTCCGGGCTTTGGCGAGCCCGAGGCCGGCCCGACCGTGCCGCGCTGCGGGCCCGCTCCGGGCAGCGCCGGCCCCGGCGCGGCGGGGCTCGCTCTGCGCCCCGGGCGCGCAGCCCTTCCCGCCGGGCGGGCCCAGGTGAGCGCGGCCGCGCCCCGGGCAGCGAGTGACTCACCGGGGCGGGGCAGCGCCGGGCGCTCGCCGAGGGGCGGCGCCGCCCGCCCGGGCCCGCCAGCGGCCGCCGAGCGAGGGTCACACCGTTACCGGGGCCGGGGGACGCAGGAGCGAGGAGGCAAAACCGGGGACCCTCCCGCAGGGACGTCCCGCACGGCGCGCCCGCCGCGGCCTGCGGCTCCCCGCGCGGGGTGGAGAGGAGCGGGCCGGCCGGCCGGGCGGGCGGGGTGCGGGCCGGGGCGGGCTGCCCCGCGGGTCGCGATGCCGATGCCCCTCGCCGATGCCCGCCCCGATGGCGGCCGCGGCCCCTCACCTGTCGGCGCGCGCGGATCCCACGGGCGGAGGCGACGGGAGCGGCGGCCGCTCGCACGGACACGCGCACACACCCTGCGGCGCTCGGCCCCGCTTCCGCCGCGCGACACGCCCCTTCCGGCGCCAGGGGGCGCCACCGCCCCGCGCACCGCCCCAGCGCCACGGTCACCATGGCGACGGGGCTCGCCCCGCCCGGCTCGCCCCGCCCTGCCCGGCCCGGCCCCGGCGCTGAGCGCGGCCCGGGGCTCTCGGTGCCCTCCCGCCCCGGGAGCACACCCCGAGCGGGGAGGAGCCCCGGACACGGCCCGTGGTACGCTCGCGCCTCGGCGCCCGCCGCGCTCTTTGTCTCCGCGGAGCTCCCCGGTGCCGGTGGGAGTGCAGAGGAGGGGGTGCCGCGGCCTGGAAGTGCAGCGGTTTGTTCGGCAACAAAAGAAACGGCTTTTGGGTTTCTCGCGATTTCTCGTTGCTGTTCTTTGGCGGGACCTCACGGTAGGAGTGACAGAATCACAGAATTGATTAGATTGGGAAAGACACGTAAAATCATCGAGTCCGACCTATGACTGAACACCTCTATGCCAATTAGAGCGTGGCACGAAGTGCCGCAGCCGGTCTTAAATCTTTTCAGAGACCGTGATTCCACCACTTCCCCGAGCAGACCATTCCAAAGGGACATATAAAGGACATATCCGAGGAAAACAGGCAGTGGGGTTATTCTGTACACCCTCACAGAAAGAAAATTTCACAAATGCCTTGAATTGCAAAATTGCCTTTAAAAGCTGTTTTAGTAGCAGCTCTTCCCTACAACTTCAAATGCATGGTTTCACTGACAAATCAAGATCCTTACTGGTTAGATAAGTTTTATGCAACTAATAAACTACATTTTCTAGGGAAATGGCAAAAGAGAACATGTTTGGGGCATGAGGGAAAGTCTAGCTCGGTCTCCAAAAAGGAATCCAAGTAAAAGAGTTCAGTTTTGTAATCCATATAATCATTTTGGATAAGAAGTGACAGGAAACATAACTCAATTGCACTGCACCCAGATCTCAAATTTATGGCAGCAGCACTTGTGAAAGTGTTATTATTGGGGCTCAGTTCAATTACAGCATCCCGGAGTCCAATTTTCTACTTTCAGATACAGTCCTGGGACCATCAAAGTGACTGTCAGATTCCTTTTTGGTGATGGAAGGACTTCGTTAATTTCCTGCTTAGTCTCAGTCCAAAGGTTAATTACTTTGGAAAGTCAGAAGGAAAATTACTTGGCACCCACAAGTTATCTTAAGCTGCAAACATTGATTCAGCTCCATCGATGCTGTCATCACTCTTTTTTTTTTCCTTTCTAGACAAAACTTGTTTTTTCCTCTGATCTCCTCCATAGTCCCTATCTTCTCAGTTTCTATTAGGGCCATTCCCAGTGTTCTTGCTGAGGCCTTGGGGGTGCTGATTCATGGCAGAATTACTTGGTTTTGACACTCCTTACACTCCTTGCCTGCATATCCGTGTATCATACTCAGTTTGCAGAAGTGTGCTGTCGACACCTGTTCATTTAGGCTCCCGCTGTGCCTCCCTCACCCTTCTCCCCTTGCTGCCTGTGTTGTCATAGCTGATGCCTCTTGCTTCCAGTGAGGTGCACTGATCTCCCTCCATACAGCTCCTCTGATTTTCCCATGTAAAATTCTCATCATCCCCGCTGAAGTTCTCACAATCTTTCTCAAGTGGTGTTTTTGGACCGTGCAATCTCCACCACAATATCCAGGCTGGATAATTCCATACTGTATAGTCACAGAAGTTAAGTATGACCCTCTGCTTTCATAAGGCTCCTGCAGCTGGGTCCCTGCTGGGCCAGAGGCCACGGAGACATAACTGTGTTAATGATGCAGGTCATTCCTGAGCTCTTCCTACCCTGGAGCCTTCCCACTCCTGTGCCTGGTCTGGTGCAAGGGATAAGCAGGGCACCCTGCAGTTCCTCCAGGGATGGTGAAGGTTGGAACCAACACCAAACCTCAACTCTGAAAAAGCTTGCACCAGCTGTGAGTGGGTTCAATGTGTCACATTTCAGAGGAGGAAGTGCATGTCAGTTCAAAGGATCTGAGACAGGAGATAGAAAACTGTGCAAGAGCAGCCTTTACCTCAGGGACAGGCTGGATCCATGAGTAACCAAGCACAAAAGAGAGAGCTGGCTCTCAGCAGAAAACGTCGTGCTGTGTGTTTTCCCAAAGAGCCACATTTCAGGTAGCTGTGAGGTATAAATGGAATTTGGCTTTAGCAGCTGGCCAGCGTTAACCCTGTCCCTGCCCTGGGGAGCACAGGGCAGCTGCACTAAGAGAGTGCTCACACTGAGCTACAGCCTCACAGAGAGTCAGTCCAGAAGAGAGGAAATCACGGGATTTGCTCTGAAAGAGGAGACAGCTCATGACCGAGGTGTGAGTCGCTCTTCACAAGGACCGTGAGACCCGAGCCCTTCCCCGGATACACCACAGGCTCCACCTTTCAAAGAAGGCTCTGCTGGGGCTGCGAGGAGAGTTTGCTCCCGTCTTTTGTAACTGCTTCACTATAGAGAGAGATTTCAGTCTCCAAAACACTTCTCTTGCACTAAGTTAGTACTTAACATCAGTAGCAGGTAAAAGAGCTGGAACAAGCTCTTTGACAAAGACGTCAGTTGCCAAACAGGGAAGGCTGGCTCTGCTCCCCGTGCGAGCAGCGATGTCAAAAGAAGCTGTTCCCAGCAGATGGCACAAGAGCTCGAGCTGCTTCAGTCTCTGCTCTCGGCAGCCCCTACCTGCCCTCAGGTGTGCTGCTTCTGGAACAGGAAAAATGAACCTGCGATTTGTACTAAAAGAAGTGCATAAACCTTTGCTCAGGAATGCCATCCTGACAAATCACTCCATTTTTGTGATTTTTTTTTTTAATTTTGGTAATTTGTGTTGAAAGTAGTAGGTCTCAGCTGCTGTGGGTACCAGAAGCAAACAGTTGATGGCACTGCATGATCGCTGTCCCTGCAGTTGATGTCTCCCTGCAGCCTGACTCTGAATGAAAAACGAGGGTGTTTCACTTCCATGCTGTAGGAAAGACACTCACAAAACGTAATTGCCACCTATTAAGTATATTTTATTTCTTGATTGTTCTGTACCAATTTTCCCAATCTTCTGCTGTGTGTATGAGAATGTACAGCCTGTTCAACTGTTCCAGAGCTGGATCTCACAGATCACTAAATAGTGGATTAGGTGATGGATCCCAAATGGAACTGGTGTAGTGGTTTATGGCAGCTGCCACAACTGAGCTGCTGGAGCTGACAGCTGGGATGTCCACCAGAAGTCTCATCAGTATATTAAGAATTTCAGCCTTTGTCAATGCTGGTTGTGATGTACTTTGAATTGCACATAGTGGCCCTAAGAAGGAGACTTGTAAGGAAGCAACAAGGAACACAAAGGAGAAAAACGGTATTTTTAAAATTAATATTTCTGCAATAGAGAGTAAAAAAAAAGCTCTAAGGGAAAAACTTCTGCATTTCTTGTCCATCTTGTATTTTCTCAGTACATAAGCTGTTTATGACGTTACAGACTACTGTGATGAAGTTAAAACTAGAAATAGGTTAATTAGAATTAAAATTACAACTGGGCTCAGGCATAAACATCCTGCATATGATAGAATTATTAATAAGTTTAATTGAAGCAACATTTAAAGCAAAGAGCAGCAGGTTTTCCTCATGGTCCCTGCCAACTAAATGCTAGACTAAATAATACTTTGTTTGGGCATCTTTCAGTCCTTCCTAATGTCCAAGGAATGCAAGTGGTTTAGTGCAGTTTCTCTATTAAATGTGATTTGGACCAAAGTCAAATGGCTGTTTTATTTTGAAGGTGTTTAAAGGTCTAAAGGTGACTTTAGAGAACACACTTAAGAGCACAATTGCAAAGCAACTTACAAGAAGTAACTGAGGGAGCATGAAAATATAAATGACCTAAATAGTATAAAATAGTATGATGGGAAATATGGTTGGAACAAATGTCTTGGATGGGATAGGAATTCAGCTCCAGGAATGCAATTTTGGCAGTAGTGCCCCAAACAGAGAATGCTATTTCTGGGGAAATGCACTGAACTCTGGGTCATGAATTAAACTCAGGTAATTTATGTTCTGCTCAAAAAAAGAGGCAGTGCAAAAAACCAAGCAGAAATAGAATGGAATATATTGCTGTGAATTTTGTAGCTGCTGGGACCTGGAAAGTTGTGTACTTCTGATGCCAGGTAATGCCTAAGAAAAATTCAAGCCAAGGAACACAGAGCAAACCGTTCAAAGCTGCCAACTCAGTGACCCTAAGGAAATTCAGTTTCAAAGCAGCCTGTGAGCCTGAGAGGTTTAAAGAGGTGACTTCCCAAACCCTGTATGTTATTTATTAGCTGTTTCTGACAAGCTGTAAAGAAAGGCAAATGTCTTGATATTTTGAAATTGCATGGCATGCGTTCATTTTCATAGGAAACACTGATCTTTAGGAAATACCAATATTATTCCATTTCCTGATTTCTCATTCTTTTCTCCCTTCGTATTTAATACCAGTCTGCTGTGCAGAACTTCCAGGCCAGTGTCTCTTCCAAGACTTGCCTGCCTGGGTCCCACAGAGCTCCACCTTCCTCACAACCAGCTATCTTCCAGGTGCCTTTGAGGTGGGATTTCTGCTAGAGAAGCAGCTATGGAAGAAATAACCCTCTCTGTGGCAATGACAGTTAGGTCTGCTGAAGTTTTTGTAATGTTTCACTCCTCAGCATGTGCAGGTCAGCTGGAATTCTTTATGGGGAGATGCAACCAGATGAGAAACCTCCACTTGGCAGAGGGATGGATCCCTTTGGGATTTGGTGAGATCAGCTTGGACAAGTCCAGGCCCCTTATGGCAAACTGGGAGAAAACTCTCCTTAATAAATGCAGTGGTGGAGCTCCTTCTTTGGTATAATGCATAGGGGAGCCTGGCATGAAGTTTTCTCTGGATGTCTCCAGGGAAAGGCAGCTTCTCTCCCAGCAATTATGTATCTGTTTCAGGCCATACTTCAAAGTCCAGCCTGGGTTTTTGGTGTTTGCTTTTCTCCTTTTTAAACAGGAACTATCCAAAGGGCTAAAAATCTGAAGTTTAAAGAACTATACAAGCTGCCTGGAGCTCCAAAGTGTTTATTTATAATTAGTATAAATGCTTTAAATATTTAATCTTCATCCTGTGAAAATCCTGACTTTTAAAAAAGAATTTACAGGACAGGGTGGAGTTTTATCTGCTCCTAAATAGGACAGCAATTTCCTTCCTTCCATTTCTGCCCCAAATCTCAAATTCCAGAGAGCAGTGAATCAATTGCAGAGGAGGAGATGACTGTTCATCCACCTCCCCATGCAATTGACTCTCAAAAACTTGATTTTTCTCATATACATCAAGGTAAGATTTCTGAAGTAGTATGACTCCAGGTGGATATCTTTTTTTTATTCTGGCTTGTGGTTCAAGGTGGTTTTTTTTCTTAATAAGCACCTACCACTAACCCATTAATAGTTTAACAGTCCACAGCTTCCAAGGAAATGCTTGCCAGCAGTCAGAACTGGAAAATAACTCAGAGAATGGCATAGGCCTGATAAAAGGATTAATAAATCACAGCCCTGAGAGCTATGAGTTCAGTTTTGTCTGACACTGGCTCTAAGGATTATTTTGTGCATTCAGTGCTCTTAATTGCTTTTTCTCCCTGGAAGTTGGTGTGCAGCTCTGGGATAGATTTGGAGAGTTTTCCCAAACAAACTGAACTAGATTTCTTCCTAAATTATATTTAAACTCTGGTCCTTACAGTAGACACTTGTATTTGAGCTGTACTGAGGGGGCTGAAAAACAGAGAGGGGAAGGAGTGACACATCTTCTCATGGCAAAAGTAGAATATTTTTGCAGAATGAAACTGCCAACCATTTCAACCTAGCTCTGCTATTCCACTTTTACTGGAATTGTTCCGTCTGTTTCTCTGAAAATGAAACTCTGTTTCTACTCCTGCCACCTGCTATTTCCATATGAAAAAGCTGTTTGGTTGTAATGAAGGTACCATTTCTCCCAAGGGCAAAATAAGGACATTCATCAGCCTGCTTGTCCTGAAATTTCAGTACCTAGATTCAATATGTTACTAGATTTGATCTACTTTTTTACAAAGCCTAAAGCCTTTAAGGGAAACCTCGAGTTCTGTCTGTGAGTATTTACAAAACAAAATGTCATTTCCCTGCTGAACTGTAAGACAGTCTGATCTGGCAAAACAAAAAAGAGAATCCAAAACCAAGATTCACTTTAGCTTTGAGACTTGCCCAGTGACAAGCTTTTGGAAATCACAATGATTTCCAAGCACAGACCACATTTTTCTCCCAGGCAGAAGTCAAAAACAGTGTAAACAAAAAGTTCCTTCATGCTGACCTCCATGTGAGCAATGGGGGGCAGTTGAGATGGCCAGAATTTGGCTTCCTGAGCAAGTCAGCATTTTGCAGATTCATTTGTGTTTTAAGAAGCTGGTTAAAGTGTCCCTTAACTCCAGGAGAAGCTCTCCAAATGAGTCACTTTTGACACCCACCTTTTAATGAACCCCTTGACATCATGAATGTTGTTCTCCTGCTTTCCAGGAACAGAGCAAGAAAACAGTCTGAAGACTGATCCTGGGCCACCTGAGTTTCCTCAGCAGGATTCCTGGAAAAGAATAATGGAAAATTGATCCTCCTCTTAACATTTGTATAGCTGACTCAGTATCTAACCCATGACAGAGTGTACTCTGGAGTCTATGACACCCAGGGGTTTGTAACAAAATTAGTTCAATGTTGCAGGTCTGGATTCACTGCAGGAGATTCCCAAATGGCTTTGGCAAGGGAAAGAGTAGGGGGTGTGCTCTGGGTCATTTGCTGCACTTTCAGTCGTGCCTCAGGTCACCTTTTCAGAGCAGTGCAGACATGAACATGAACCAGAAAAGATTGTACAGTTAAAAAGCTCTTTTCAGCACTGTATCCTTTTTCCTACAGCCTGGCAATCCCCTGGGCTGAGATACACTCTGCTTTGTCCAGGGTTAATAGGTATCATCAGAGATGGAAAGGTACAGGCTGCACTGAAGATTGACTGAATAGAAGACGACTGAATTTTTTCTCAAATCCCCAGAAAGCCATCAACTGTCACTAGAGCTCTGGTCAGGATACTACAGCTCCTTGGAGACTATCCAGGCTCATAAAAACACACTAAGGCCTCTTGCTGCTTCTTTGACTCCTTTAGGTTCCAGCCTAAATTGAATCCTGAAGGAATGAGGATTGGGGCCCATAGCAGACTGAGGCTTTCTTGAAAATCCAGATTGATACTTCCCTATTAATATTAAAGATCTGCCTGGTTTTTGCAAGTCATCTTTATTTCAGGCCTGATTAATTTATCAGAATAAATACAGATCAACCAAAGGCCAGGGCAGTACATGGGAATGTGTTAACACGTTCACTCTCAAATTGCCAAAACATTATCCAATTATCTATGCTAATGCCAGCTGCTTGAAACATGGAAAGCCCTTAATAAAGAAAACATTGTGGTAAAGAAACAATGAAATGAGAATAGCTGAAGATGTCTGCCCAGGCTGGGTGAGACAGAGATGCAAAGGAATAACAAAGTCATCACAAATGAGTACCTAAACATTTTGCAAACGTGGATATATCAAGGGATAAAGTCATTGTAACCCCAGGAGCAGAGGCAGAGCGTGTATTTTTGGTTTAAATCAGTTTTCTGACAGATTTCTTGGAGGAAGCAGCACAAAACTGCTGTAAGCCCTTAACTACAAGTACTACCAGCCACTAGATGTCCCAGAGCTGCACTCAAACTGCACCCATCAGCTGCAGACAGAGGGAGGACAAACTTGGTGGTGCAGGAGACAAGGTATAATTTAACAGACTAACTGATTTGTCTGCAATCAGCACATATACGCCCTTCTTTAGGGCTTGTATTGTACCTCTGATGGTGCAAGGAAATAAGGGATCTGAACACATGGAACAGAGGAATAATTTCCATATCCTAAAGCTGGTCTTGCTTCATTTATTACCTTAAGGATACAGCAACACTGCTACCACAACATTAAAACAAAGAGGGATGGGAAAGCTGACACTTCAACTCCTCGGAATAGCAATATGGAAGAGCAGAAGGCAAATATTTCTGATCTTGCCAAGCTGGTGTAACTGTGGGATTTGCACGTGCACATAAAGGTGCAATGTCAAGTTACTTTTCTTTTCCTGTTCCTCATTTGTGGTTTAGCATCTTTGCTCAGCAAGCTGCAATGATGCAAGTTTCTCTACACACATGCACTTTTCTGCGCCCACTGTTTCTCCCTTCATTTAATTGCTTTGCTATAATATTCAGAAGTGTTGTGATTCTGCATTTGACCCAGGAGAAAGCTGTGAACAGCTCACTCAGAGGAAGAAACCAGAAAATGGCTCAAGCAAGGCTTGTGCTCCTTCCACACAGAAGAGGTTTAGAAACATTCACCTTTCCAAAATGCTAATGCCACAGGACCTCCTTCAGCCTATGTTTAACCTCCCCTCACCTCCAGTTCTTGCCTAATTCTTCTCTCTGAACAATCTTTATTATGATCAGCCATATCTCTGCTTGTATGAAGTCTTCTGCAGCACTGGAGTGTTGTGTTAGGGCTCCCATTCCTCTTCTCCATGTCGCTCTGTTGCTCAATCCATGTGATACAGCCCAAGCAGAATAACTTTGCCTGACATGCACAGCATACCCAGGCACTGCTCTGAATGCACCCCTCACACATGGTTGGGATTTTGGGGTGCTCAAGAAACCCTGGGGAAAAAATCCTCAAAACCCATTGCTCTGATTGCTGCTTGAAGTAATCTCCTATAGGTGATTTTTTTCCTGATTATCAGAGAAAACAGAGACTGTGGTCCTGCAACACTCCCAAATCTGCCTTGTTCCTATGGCACACACTTGCCACTCAGTTGCTATTTCTTCTCTTTCAGAGCAGTAATTCAATAATGCATACCAGGATCCAACCAGCATGTCCAATAAAGGAACAGTAGCAATTTAATGTGATTCATGATCAGTCACAACTAAGCAACAGGATTAATTCTTTGGCATTCATTCCTGGGAGTAAAGATTCAAGGAAAAAATATATTCTTGATTAGATTCAAAGAAAGTAGAGGAGTCTACAACGTCTTCAGAGGCAGAAAGGAAGGGAAATGGATCCAGGACATTTTTTTTTTTTTTTTTTGTAAGTGATCACCTGCACTGTTGGATGAGGAGGGAGAAAGGATTATGTCGGAGAACTGTGGTGCTGTCACTTGCCTCCTCCAAACCATTCCTGCCAGAGTGTAAAAAATTTCAGGAGACAAGGCTGGATGTGACAGTAAAAGGATCTTGAGGTACTCTGATATTTTGCTTGCTTCCCCTGGATAAATCAACTACTAAGCAGGATGAGATAGAAATGGGGCTTTGGATGCAGAAAGGTTGCATGGGGGCATCTGCTGTCCATTCTGGTGCAGAATGGTGGTGTCATTTGTGCTTGGCAGGTCCTGAGGATGAACGAGAGGGAACTAATGAGAACCTCAGAAAGAAACCATTTATTAATGCTTCCCTTGCTAGGAAAATCCATTGTGTCAGTCTCCTGTTCCTTCTACCTTACTTACAACTCCGTGACACTGGATGACATTTTTAGCTTACTCATTTTATCAAGGCTGTGAGATAAATCACTGCCCAGTGTGGGAAATGAGCTCAGCAACATTTATAGCAGTTTGGGGTCTCATGAAATCTTAATTTAATGACCTCTGAGTAAGAATAGAGGCAAATATACGCCCCTGTCAGGCGACCACATCCTGGACTCAGTCAAATCCTGTCATCTACTTGTCTAGCTGTTCTGATCCTGTACTGCAGGCCCAGGACTCAGCTGATCCTCTCCTTCAGAGAGTTCATTTCTGCAGCCAAAGCTGCAGGCAAGAGGGATAAAACCTTTTCCCAGGATGCAGCAGTGCCGGTGAAAGAGCTGTCAGTCACCAGGACTGCCAGGCATGGGCTTTAGCTGATGGTTAATGCCATCTAAAGGCAGGCGGGGAGGGAGCAGGAGAGCCTGCAGCCTTGCTCTTCTGAAGCCTGGCTGCGACCGTAGGAGCCACAATCAAGACCTGTTACAGCATTATCACATCACATCACATTCATTTGATGAAGCTGTCATTTTGCACTTTGTGCCTGGGGAAGCCCCATGATGGGCAGGATGGCAGCCAAACCTCCATCTGTGCATGATGTGACAACCCTGTCACAGTGCCTAGGGACCACCTGTGGCACGGATGGCCCTGTGGTTAACGGCATTAACCCAGGGATCAGGATAACTGTAAGGGATCAGGACAATGCCCTGGGAACTGCACACCAAAAGTTCAGTGATGACAAATCCACAGTGCAGCTGCACAGAGCCTGTGACCAGCAGGCAGTGAGACAAAGCAGAGTGGGCACCTGAGCAGGTGAGATCAGGCTGTTACACTCTTCTAGTTGTCAGAGGACTGGTGTTACAGTCCTTCACAATACATCTCTTCAATGCCTCTTTATCTGCCCACTTCTCTTTCTGTGGCCAAGCCTCTGTTCTCTTCTCTTCACATATATCTAAATAAAGGAAGAAATCAGAAGAAACACTGGAGCAGCAGTGATGCCACTATTCCCATGATCATCATTATTTGTCATATCTACCATCAGTTATGGTTTGTTTGTGCTGGGTTTTATCCAAAAGTATGGGAATAAGATATTCCTCACCAGAGGGAACACAGAGTGCAGTTTAGGATATGATGCAACAGGTGGGGGTGTTTCAGACTGGCAGGGACCATCGCTCCCTGTTCAGCTGTGTGGCAGATCTGCAGATCTCCTTGGCCCTGGGCAGGAGCCAGCCAGGGAGCCTCTCACCTGCAAGGAAGCAAAGAGAAAGAGTTTGGTGTCAACTCGGCCCCGGTGACAAGGCCAGGAGCGCTCCTCAGAAGTGGAGGGGTAGCTTTGCCAGGAAGCTGAACTCCTGGGTGGTGGGACGCTGTCAGGAAGCCCGGCCAAATGTCTCAGAGAGCTTGTGACGTGGTGCTGCTTCGCCACCACACATACACCATCTGCCACCAGCCGTCCCCAAGCACAGCCTCAAAGCGTAGCTGCTCTGCAAAGCAAGGCTGAAAATTAGCTCTGGGAGAAGGAGGCTGGTAGCAAATGGCATCCCACACAGGGGTGCTGAGTGTGGGCTCTGAAGTGAGGTGGGGGCACTGCACAGTGTCCTGGCCACCAGTGGCTCCCAAGGCTGAAGCCAAGGGCTGCTCAGTCTGACCAGTTCACACAACCACCATGTCCACGGGGCAAAATGACTTCCTCATCAGTGGCTTCCACACAAAAGTCTGAAGAAATCTCCTTAAAGAGAGAGAGGAGACAGCTCACAGTGAGAGGTTGGCTCTGGGCTGTGTTGGGGTAGTGGAACACGTGCATGTACATCCCCTTGCACCCTGGCTTGTTTGAGTAGATTTGGAGCCCAACGCCCCAGCCAGCACAGGATCCATCAAACTGCTGATTCCTCTGCCATCCTCATTTCTCTTCTGCAGCTCAGACACCCCTGATCTCCCCATGAGATGCTGCAGGGCTGAGTCTGCCTCCTGTCCACAACATGGCCATGGAATGCACACTGGTCCCTGCCATGGGTGCGCAAGATAGCCTGGAACTGGTGTTTGCTTTCTATAGGGCCTGTCCCCCATATGCGGTCCTTTGCCTTCTTTACTGGTACAACTCCCCTTGAACTAGAAGAATTTGCCTTTTTAAGTGGAAACAATTATTAATGAGCACTAGGATGTCACAGATTTTACTGTCCTCTACCCTCTCCCTTTCCTCTCTTCATTTTCTTGCTGTTCGAGACAGCCATCTGCTCTGCCTGCCCCAGGGCTCAGCCCTTGGGATTATGATATCTACAAGCAGCCCTGAGCGCAGGAAAGCTATGAGCCAGTAGACTCTGTGAGCACCAGAGCGAGAAAATAGCAGGCCCAGCCTAATCATCACCTTGGAGCACTCCCTTCACTTGGGAAGCTGAGACCGGCAGTGGAGAGAAGCTGCTCTGTGTTATCACTGCTGCACACGGAGCAAACCTGTGCCAAGCATCTTCCTGGGTTTCCAAGCTGCTTGCCACCTGTCTGCCACCCAGCTCAAATCCAGAAACTTTGCAAAGAAAAAGAATGCCAATCTTCTGAACTACTTACTAGTGAGTTCCTTTCCAAGAAGGAAAATGTGGTTTTCAATGCAGCTCCTGTTCTCCAGGGGCTTACAGTAATCAGCTGCAGCTTGACTGCACTGTGAGGACCCTAGCAAAGCCCAGATCTGTTGTGTCACAGTCAGCCGAGGCTGACAGAAAGAGCTGGCAGCTTGGGATTGTCCCTTGCCTGGCCTTCTGCAGGCTGGGACTCCTGTACAGCTGCATGGGGCTGATAACCTGCTGCACTGCTTCATGGGCACGCCACAGAGCTGAAGGGATTATTTGTCAAAAGGGTGGAATGTCAAGTCCAGCCTGGCCAGGAGAATCAATTCCTTCCTGCCCAAGGGCAGGGTGAGTTTAGCAGGCTGTACAGTGGACAGCTAGCACTGACAAAGTTGTTTCTTGGAGTGTAGGGTTGAGCTCCACCATCCAGTGCATTTTCCCTCCTCCCTCAGGAAACAGAGCTGTGCTCCACTTTTCCCTCTAAGAGCTTTCCTTTCTCCCTGCAGTCTTTAGTTAACTAGACTTCCCTGCTCTAGAAACTCTGAAAAAAAAAAAAAGTAAATTGTTGCCAACTTTCTTCGAGGTTCCCTTACAAGGAGTCCAATAAAGAACAGAAATAGATCTGATTTGCTAGAAAGTAGGACTTTTTTTCCCCCTAGAGCTTGTTCTTATTGCCATGGAGAAAACTCCAACACGGTGATCCGCCTGCACCTGGGAGTGTGGTGGGAACAAGCCCAGAGGCAGGTGGTCGATCCCTGGCTCAGCAGAGCTCCTGGTGTGTTGGCAGGGGCTCCATGCTACTGCTGTGCTTACGATCACCTGGTGAGATTTAAAAGTAGGGCAGATGTACATTAATTCCATTTATCTGACCTTCCTGCCAGGTATTAGCTGTACACACTGGAGATTGCACTGTAAATGATTGATGTAAACAGAAAGGAAAACTTATACCAAACAAGAAGGGGTGACATGGCGTGAGCTACAAAAACCTCCAAAGAGGGAGCTGGGTGTCCAGGAGTTTTCAGATCCAGGCTGAATGTTGTCCTAGTGAAGGGGGAATAAGGAAAGTGCCACTGTGTCCAGCCCAGCAGGACCTAGAACCCACCTGGACTCCCTGGGGAGGGCATCTACATAATCCCATGTTTACAAAATACCCACTTAGTGCTGGAGCTGGGCACACTGGGATGACTGCCTTTGCCAGGGAAATGCACTCGCTCAGGGTGACAGGCTGCCTGCAGCCCTGCACAGGTGTGTAGGACAGGAAACCAAGGAGAACAAATATCCTGTTCAAATACTGGAAGACAGAGTGTAATTACCTGAGCTGGGAGCTGGCCAGGGCTCCAGGAGCCATAGTGCTGAAAGAGCAAAAGATGAAAAACGTGAGTGATGGATGGGGGAGGTGGGAACCAGAGAACCAGGAAGTGATTTTTACTCTCTTTAGGAAGGCAGCATCTCTGCACTGTGCCCATTGCTGGGGCTTTGATCCAGCAAAGATGGAGAGAGAGATAAGTGTGCCTGCTGCACCCTTCCCAGCCACTCCATTGCCCTGCAGAGCTGATCTGCCCAGGGGATGCTCTGGCCCAGATACCCCTTGTACCATCCCTCAGCCATAGCCCCTCACACAGAGCCCACAGCAGCTCCAGAGGACTCTCTGCTCTGGGCATGTTATACCCTGTGCCAGACCCTAGGTGTATCCACAACTGAATGCTGCTGGATTGGCACATAAGCATTTCAGCCCAAAGCAGTGCCAGAATCTGGTGAGGAAGATGTAGATGGGTTGGAGCAAAAAACACTCCTGGGGACAGAGCAGGGAGTGACAGCCTTCAGCTGATGGTAGGAAACCCCTGTCACAGGCCTTTGGTGCTTGAAGTTTCAGCCTCACCTCTGTGACCTTCCTCAAAGCTGGATGAAACCTGCTGAATTCAGGCTCCTCCAGGCATTTCAGGGCTGTCAAGCGCCAGGTGAGACTGTGCTCTCTAACTCAATAGCTGCCAGCTGATATGTGCATCAGGAAAGTGACTCTGCCAGGCTACAGGCCAGGGAGCAGTGCCAGAGTCTTTGCTGAGGAGCTCTCTCAAATCGGGCCAAGCCCTCCTGACTCAGTTTTGTGCCCCTGTTTGAAGGAATCTGGGTGCACACAGGATGATGATGTGCAGTTTTCTCAGGACTCTGCTGGGTTCCCTAGGCTGTCTCATGCTGCACTTCACTTCCCCAGTCTGGGTACTGGGAATGACCTGTTAGGTTTGGTGATGAAATGGAGCAGGGAGGAGACTCTCACCCCACAGAGCTTGGTCCCACCTCCTGTGGCTCATTCTTCTTGTGCTGCTGGACCAGATCTAATCACCTTGCCTCAGTAGAGCCACTGGCTTTGGCTGAGATGTAGGACCAGAGCTATGGCTGGCAGTGCCTGGGGGAGGCAGACAACTTGCTGGCTCTAGGGAATGTGTGTTAGGGTCCAGCCCTGAAATTCTGTGTGTCCCATGGGATCTCATAGCTGCTGTTGAACTGATTCAAAGGCCAACCTGGTCTCAGGAGCTGCATTTCAGTGGCCTTTGGATCACTGGGGTATGCAGTTCCCTCTATGGAGAAGTGTCAGCCTCCACCATCTCTTCCTTCCAGTCCACATTGCCACATATCCCATCACACTTTTCAAGAACTATTTTTCTCCTTAATCACCAGCCCCAAGTTTCAAAGTTAATTGGGGCTGGTGAGGTATAAATAGATGCTGGACCAGATGGAAACTCTGTCGTGATTTATAGCTCGCTGAGCCATCACATGTTCCACTTGTACTCTGAGCAAGGGCACCATTAATTATGACACTGCCCAGGCAGATCGCAGGGGAGGTTACAACAATGATTTTCAAGCTGAGGACTTAAATATAACCAGGTTGTGACGTTGTGCTGAGTGAGCGAGATGCAGACAGGACCTGCTTGTTGCAGTGGCACCATTTCCAGAGCACTTCTACAGCCAGCCCCAGGGGAGCAGGTGAAGCAGCTATTTTGGAGACTTTTGCATGGACAGAGCCAACATAGCCAGTCCTTTGCAGGGTCCTGCTTTTGTCCAGACAAACTGCAATAAAGCTGAGGGATATTTTCTAAACCCTGGGAAGTGGGAACTGCATTCCTGGCCTGAGGAAACCAAAAAAAGAAAGGAGATATGGGCATCCCATGCTACAAGCTTGGCTCCACAGCTCCAGCTGGATGTGGACTGTCATGCATCACCCCCAGGGGCTGGAGTCCAGCTGATGAAAGCAGTGGAGAGGAACATCTCCTCATTAGTTTTTCCAGAGGGATGTAAGGATCAAAGGACTTGCTGGAGGTCATCTGGGAAGTTCTGGTGCTGCAGCAGGTCTCCTGAGTTTCAGCCTCTTTTTATCACTGCCCGTTTCTCCTTGTAGCCCATGCTAAAAACTTCTATACAGTTATTCGTTGTGAATTGGGATTTTGCTAATTACTGGAAAAAAGGAAACCTCAGGGCAAAGGGGGTGACTAGTCCTGCCTTTCTGCCTCAGGAACACACTCCCCATCACAGGTGAAGAACCCAGTTTAACAACAGTTTGCAGTTGTCCTGGTTTTCCTGGGACCTGATGCTCAGAGGTAAAATGAGAACACAAGCCACAGCCTCCTCCTGCTTTTCAAAAGCATCAACCTCTTACCTTCCCTGCACTGTGCATCTTCAAAATACAGACACGTGTCCCACCCTACTGCCAGATACGGAGAAATCTTTACAAAATCTTCCTTGGGAACTCTTTGCATGACAAACTGAATAAGATGTACAATTACAGAGCCATGATTTAAGAACTTAAACCCCAGCTAAGCTCAGTAGAAGGTATCAGACTTAAAAACAATATGTAGGGAGAATTTAATCTTGCAGGGACTGCAGTTATTTGAGGGGAGAAATTGTATTTGGGATTAAGAGTCAAATTACTCCACAAGTTTTTATTAAACCTTTATATTTTGATCTGTACCTTCTTATGGCTGTTTTGGGACAGGAGCTTGATTTTATGATGGGCATAAATCCCCCTGAAATAGTTTGGATTCACTGAAACAGGCAAAACATGAACAAAATGGATTTGAACTTTATCTGGGCTGCTGATGATTTAGAGCCCACACACGAGCATTTCATTAAGGCATGCAATTTTCCAGAAAGCAAAAAGAGGTCCAAAAAATATCTAATTTCCCTAGTATTCCTAAAACACCAAAGAAGCCCTGAGCACATACACACACCCCTCACTGGGAGCCCTCCTGTTCTGCATGCACACTCCTGCTGGGAAACACATGTCTGAGCATCCCTGTTTTGAATCCATCCCAGCATTGACACACCAGAGAAATATTCACTTGGGGAAGCAAACCCTTGATGATATTAGAACTCCAGGCAACACAGCCCAGCTCCTCTGGGGGGGATGCTGGGTGGAATTAATGGGCTCTGTCAGTGCCTGGATTGCCACAGCCCTGGCTGGACACACGATGTGGCTTTATGGTTGTGGGGGCTGGGGCCTCAGGGGCTGCCGGGCACTCACGCCTGCAACTATATCCACAAATTTCCATCTTCCACCTGACAAATTAATCCAAACACACAGACTTTATGTCCTGACGTGCAGTGGATGTATCTGTGCAAGACAAATGTTTGGTTTTGAGTGAGCATCATTGCTGTGGCAGAGAGGGCAGGAGCTGGGACAAATGTTTTTCCCCATTGACATCTCTGATTCAAAGTGCCTTTATTCAGCTGGCAGCCAACTCTGGGACTGGGCACTGAGCTCAGAGCTGAATGGAGCTGGCTGTCCCCAGCTGCAGGGTGGCTTCCCTCTCCAGCTGTCTGATGGGTAAAGTCATGCTGTCCAACCAGCACTGCCTGAAAAATGAGAAAGAAATGAGTGTCTCTGGCTTGATGTAGGCAGTGCTGGCCCTGAGGTCCCTGTGCAGCAGCTCCCTGCAGCTCGTCCTTGGTTCCATCACCCAGCAGCAAGTGCTCTTCTTACCAGGTGATATTGAACAAACCTGCTCTTGTCTCTGCACCTCTGCAAGTGGGGTGACAAATGCAAAGTGTTTTAAGGCCCTCTGTGGGAAGTAACTCACTCCTGTTGCCAGACCTGAGTGTGTGAACACCATTTTATCTACAGGGAGTGCAGGTCCGTTCCAGATGAACATGGGTATAGATCACATGTCATTAAATGGACCACGGAGGCTGGGAACTGGGAGAAGGAAGGAGCAGTCTGAGACAGAGAACAAAATACTAAGCAGACACTGAGGTGTTTGCAGGTCAGATCCATGGTACCAGAAACATTTCTATGCTGTGTCTCTGCCCCGGATCTGTGCCACCTCCCCAGAGGCAGGGCTGCCGTGCAGGCAGTGTCACAGCTGCCATGGCAGAAGGAGGAAGGTCTGCTCCCTGTCACCTCCTGCTGCGCTGCTGCTGGCTCACCCACTGCTCCATAATGGCTCGCTCTTCCCAGCTCCCTTTGCTGCTTTGCTCTTCCCAGCCCAGCTCTGTTGCTTTGTTCCTGCCGGGATTCACACAGAGTGCTAAATTAGCTCAGTCTGGGCAATTCCAGCTTGTGCCAGGTCCCAAGGACCTTTTCGCCTTTGCACTTTTCATTTGGAGAGGATGAGGCAAAGTGGGGCAGCATCGTGCACCAGGGTACCTGAGGTGGGTACCAGGATGCTGCACCTCTGAAAGCATCACAGGTACATGGACGTGGGCATTAAACATTATCTGAGGAGTAGTGTGGTAACACATTGCCATGAAAGCATTCTTGTCACCATGGCTGTGGTTACTTGCCATTGCAGACTGATCCAGGCAAAGGCCCCTTTCTATCCAGCAGCTGTGCAAATGCTGGCTGCAGTCCCTGGGCCATCAGGGCTGGCCTGCAACATCCTCCCATAGCAGCACTATCCTCCCTGGCCATGCCCACTTCTCTGCCAAGCAGCAGAAAGGCAAAGGGCAGGGAATATTCACCAGCTTCAGGGCTGGCTTCATACTCAGGAGCCCTGTTGCCTCAGCAGGATGAGCACTTCTAATTTATGGTGATTCAGGGAAGTAATTTGATGTTTTCTGGTGGCTGCACTCTCCTATGAGCCCAAACCTAACCCTGGTGGTGTGAAGCACTGTCTCTGTGGAGAGAGCGGCAGGAAAGAAGACGAGGGCCCCTCCCTCCAGCACCTTTGCCCAAGCAGCACCATCCCTGATGCTTCCTCCTCCAAGAGCCACCGGCTCCTTCCCAGTGACCCTGGCTCACTCCCACTGCGGTTGCTGCCGTTCTGGGTGATTAATTCACTGTGAGTAATTTCAGAGCAGATGATCTCATTCACGTGGTTCCTGCTATTTCTCTGGAGGAGAGGAGAGGAGAGGAGAGGAGAGGAGAGGAGAGGAGAGGAGAGGAGAGGAGAGGAGAGGAGAGGAGAGGAGAGGAGAGGAGAGGAGAGGAGAGGAGAGGAGAGGAGAGGAGAGGAGAGGAGAGGAGAGGAGAGGAGAGGAGAGGAGAGGAGAGGAGAGGAGAGGAGAGGAGAGGAGAGGAGAGGAATATGATGTCCATGAGAGTTGTCCCTCTGTACATGCTCAGGAAGCCCAGCACCAGTTTGATGATCACTTAGTGGCACAATGCTACAGGCAGAGTGGAAGAAAATTTGCTGGCAAATTGATTTCTCTCAATACAGGGCAATTTGATCATTTAGGCTGATAGGAGCTCAATTATGGCTTTGTAGCAAGCCCAGCATTTGGAACAGCAAGTGGCTCCTGTGGCTGAGGAGCAGCCTGGCTTGCTGGGCTCCTGGGGAGCTGGGGAGGGCCCCCAATGTGGGATGTGGCACTAGAAGTCTGAGCCTTTGGGGACTGCCAAGTTCTTCCCCTGCCAGGAGCTAGAGAGGCTTTGTGAGGAGCTGCAGGGACTCGCTGCAGTCCCCAGTTACCAGTAGGAAACCCCAGTGGATTTAGAAGCCTCCAACTGCCTGCCAAGAGAGTCAGACACATTAAAGAAATTTGTGAGCCCGTGTTTGGAGAGACAGGACCTGCACTGAGGTGGCTGCTCCACACTGGAAGCATGGGTGATGGGAGGGTGAGGGCAGCAGCACTGCCCTGTCCTGGGATGCACCACGAGCAAACTGGAACGAACCCTATGAAATGGGATGAGATTAACAAAGCAGCTGAATTATTCTAAGCTAATAAAGTACCAAGTCCAGATGGCTCCCACTATGAATACTATTAAAGAGAAAAACACAGGGTAAATTAGGAGATTTGAAGCTAAGGCTCTTCATATACAGAAGATGCTCTGTGGGGTGGGCAAGCAGTCTCCTCTCCCTGGCTATCTCCAGGGACAGATTTGGTGCTGTTTTTCAGCCCTGGAGAAAGGAGTATGTGCTCCTTTTCACTCAGTTTCTGCTGTCTTTCCCTTGGAAACCTGTACTTGTTACCTCCTGGCAATGCCAGGCTTGGAGCCATGGGGGCATCTTCCTGCCACACACATGCCCCTGCAAACCCCAACTGCCTGGGATCCATGTGCAGAATTATTTCCCATCCCCAGAAGTGGTGTGAGTCCCCAGCTCATGTCTGTGTTGGCCCCCTCTCACTGTCTGATGGGATCCCACTCAAAGACTTTCTGCAAAGGGAGTAGAGAACATGAGTTTGCTTTGAAATGTTGGTGCCTGAAATAAGCTGTAAGCAGCAGTAGATATGTGCTGTGTTTGCCATGGGAAGGGCTGGGCTGTGTCCCTGCATGCAGAGGGGCTCAGCAGGAGGCTGCAGTTAAGGGCCAGATCTAAACCACAGCATGCCAAGGACTGTTTATCCATCCCTCAGCCTGGGAAATGGGTCCAGAGGCAATAAGTGACTGCAGAGCTGGGGCAGCCACAGCCCCGAGCTGCAGCAGGGAGTGGGGCGCTGCTTACCAGGGTTCAGAGCACATGGGACAACTGTGCCATGCAGAAGGGAGTGACAGCTTGTGACATGGGGTTGACACCAGCCAGAGCAGCTCAGGGCAGGGCAGCAGAGCAGGCAGGACCCAGTGGGTGCTTAGAGGCACAACATTTCCAACCCACCATAATGTCTGGCTGAGGATGGACATTTAAAGTACATCCTCATTCCAAGAAGGAGGAGAAGAAACCATGGCAGGGGGGGAAAGAGCTGGTTTTGCTCCATCCACAGTGCCTGGAGCAATAGATGACTGATGTGTTTAGTTTCTGAATTACCCTGATGAGATGTATAAGCTTGTTATTTGTTTTAATTAATGTGAAGGAAACTGTTAGAGTGCCAGAAAATGTGAAGAGAGGGGGAGCAGAGAGGGGAGATGGGGACATTGGGAATTGAAGCATCCTATTAATACCTCTGCTGTTGAATAAAAGGTCATTAATGATCCAAAGAAAAATGAGCGTGGAGAGAAACAAGAGAACCAAATCCCTCTCTGCCTCCCATCACTCATGATGTTAACAGAATATCTTCCAAGCCCTGCTGCAGTCCTGCTGCCCCTTGTTCTCTGCTTTTTTCTGCTGTCTTTAATCTGCCACCCTCCCACTGATGCTGGATAGGGTGGGAGGGTTTCAGGGAAGATGAGAGTTGGTGCCTCACAACACTGACATGAAGCTCCTCAAAACGGCACCCTGCTGCTGAGATCCAGAGCAAAGTCTCCTGCCTTTGTCCCAGGACCTCACCTGGACACAGCAAGTCTTGATCTCTGCTGAAGGCATCAAAATACCAGCCTTGGAGTCATGTTTGACAGGCAGAGGTCCTGCAACAGGCAGGAAAACCTTACTTGGTTTATTTTGCAAATTTTTTCTGCTCTTTTCGAGGTTACCATGACCAGTGTGCATTCCCAGCCCTGAGCTGAAGCTGTGCTTGCCCAGGAATTGATTTGCCATGCCTGAGGTGGAAGCAAACACAGATTAAATTTAAGCTATTTGTTCAGTATCTCAGTTATGCAATTGGACATCATAGATTAGGGAAGGTGACCTCCTGTAGAACAAGGGGGATTTACTGACATGTTTGAGCAAATATTACACTTCCTGGGATCTAGCACAGCTCTGGATAAAGGAGAAAAAGGTACTGGCTGGCTGCGTCCCTGCACAAGCACCTAAACCCCAGCAATCTGTCTTCCCTCAGAGCCTCATGCTGGAGGACCCAGGATCACCAAAGCAGGGCCAGCCCTGATTCCTGCCACAGGGAGGAAAAGGAGAAAAGGAAAGAAAGGTAAATGGAAGGAGAAGGGGGAAAATGAGCCTTTGCAGGGTCTCAACTACCTGCTAAACATGACCAGCCCCAAGAGATGCAGGATTTTGTTCCAATCATCATCACCCACACTCCTGACTCCTGAGAGCTTCATGGTGTTGGTAAATCCAAGGCTTGAGGCTCCTGCTTGCTGCAGGGAGGCTCCCAGGGTCGGGGCTGCTCCGAGGGCTGTGGCAGCAGCTGGGGAGCAGGCAGAGGAGAGGACACAGCTGCAGGGACCACGGGAAGGTTCATTTGCTCAAGAGGCCAGCAACGGACCAGCAATTTAAAATTGAAATCCGTGTGCTTAAAAAAGAAAAGAAAGGAAAGAAGCCAGCCAGGATTGGTGGTTGCAGTGCAAGCTGTCAGTGTCTGTTTGTGAAAAGGCTTTTGACTGACAGCAAAGTTGTCAGAGGCGTCTGACGTCAGAGCTGCACAGCGAGGTGTCGAGGTGTCGAGGTATCTGAGGGCACAACTTTCCAATGGCAACAGCAGCATCAGCTGCCTCTGGGTACTCTGAGCTTTCTTCCTCCTCCTTTGCCTCCTTGGCTCGATCTTGGAGCAGACAAGCAGGCTGCCCCAGCACTGACCTGCCTGCTGTCTGTGGAGCTCCCAGGTGGAGGAAGAAAGGGGAGATGCTCCCTGGATGCCACATGGCTCCAGAGCTGTTGGACCCCTGAGATGAAGACAACCTGGCACAGGCAGGGCAATGTCCAGTGCCACCTCCTTCTCCCTGAGCCCTGACCTCCACGGGCTGGGACAGGCTCGGCTCAGCCTGCACCTGGAAAGGGGAGCTGGGATCTCACAGCAGCACTGTGCCAGAACTGGGTCTGCCTTGCACTTCCCACAGCCCTCCCACTCTTCCAAACCTCACCCAAGCTGGGAAGGTTTTACCTACCCATGTGCTCCACAGTTCCTTCTCTGGCTTCAGAAAATTCATGAGTATGCCAAGTGCAGGAGTGTAACACTAACCCTGGGGCTTCCGCTCTCCTTGCCTGGTTCTGTGCCATCTCCCACAGGACATGGGCAAAGCCAGGGCTCTGCCTGAACAAACCAAACAAACCAGATGGAGACTAAACCTGTTTCTGCATGCTTTGGCACTGAAAAAATACAGTAGCTCTGGCCATGGCATGAACAGGGCAGATCTGGGACAGAGGGGGAGGCTGGGGTGAAGGCAGCAAGAATGGCTCGTGTTCGCTCTCTTGATGTGAGGTCTTGCAAATGGAAATGATTCTCCGGGAGCATCTGTACCTCAGGCAGGGGCTGTACCATTGCAGGCATCCTCCAGAGACATCACTGGCACGTTGTGCAGATAAATAAATCAATAAAAGCAGTGGCTACAGGAAGGGATTTGGCCTTCTTGTCTTGGAAACACCTGAGTCACCCAGGGTAATCACCCTGTGGCCTTGGATGGATGGGTTTCAGAGCCCTGAAACACCTGCTTGTTGCTGAAGTGGTTTAGCCCATCTGTTTAATGCTGTGCTAGCTGGGAAATTGTTTCTCCGATTCAGCTTTAAATGATGATTTGTTGCCTGAAAGATTATCCTTTGTTTATCTCTGTTCCAGTGACCCCCTTTGCTGCCTCTCCTCTTCCTCTGCTTGGGAGTTGCAGCAGCGAGGGCAGAAGGAACAGGAGACGTGATCATTCCCAGCCCTGACTATCAGGCTGTTGATTTTTCCTCTAAGCCATCTCCATTTCCTGATAAAATTCTGCCTCTTATCCAGTTCATGGTTTCTCCAGAACACAGAGCAGCACCTGGCACTCCTGAGACTGGAAAGGAGCACCTGAAATATGGAATAGCCGGGATGAGAAAGGTGGGGAGGAGAAGGACTCTGCATGGGCACTGCCCATGTCACTCCAGCACCCCAAGCCCCAGCACTAAGGACACCTCTGTGGCCCAGCTTAGATGATTTCCTCTGTTTTCCCTGTGTCCAACAGAATGGTCTGTAGAGCAGAAATTTGCCAGGTTGATTTGCATTTTAGATTAATTCCCTTAGAAAAATCTTAGCTCTCCTAGAATGGCCAAATGTTTTCTCTCTGAAATCTGGCGTAGCTTGCTGCTCTGTCAATGCAGGTGTGAAACTGTTCAACGTCCAAAGCCAGTTGGGTCTCTGACCCTAAACTGATGGGAGCACAAACCCTAAATCCCAAAACCAGCTGTGAGAACTCCCATTTCATTCGTGTGTTCCTGAGATCTGCAGCCCGAATTCCTCTCTATTTCCTGACAACTTGAACCGACTACTCGGGAACCAGGTTTTCATATAAATAAATTCAGAGAGGAGATGAAGCCATTATGAAAAGGATTGAATCTCACTGAGGAAGCTTCGTGCAAGAATAAAGTGATGAAGTGACAGGATGGATTAGTCTTTAATTTGGTTAAAGCTGGGGTGGCAAATCTGCAGAAGGTCACAGTGACACTAAACAAGTGTCTTATATTAAACCCAGCTCAAGTTTTCATGTCTCGGTAAAAGAGCTGGAGCATCTATAACTAGTAACAGGTTATTTTTGGCATCCCAACCTATTTTGTAGCTCCCAGGAGGACAAAACTGCTTCTCTTTGACTTTGCAAAGCCTGGATTTCTTTTTGTGTCGGCAGGATGCTGGCATCTGCATTTAAATTCTTCTGACGCTGCCTGTCTTAACAAAAACTCACATGTCCAGGCAATTACTGCTCTTGCTTGCTTTGCACAGAGCAAAGAGCCCAGTCTAGATGAGGACTGTGTTCAAAATATCAACACACAAGTTACGTTGAGTGACCAGCTCTGAGGGGATTGGAAAGACATGTAGATGTGATGTGTCTTGGGAACGTGGATTAGAGGTGGTCTGGGCAGTGCTGGGTTACAGGTGGGCTCAATGATTTTATAGATCTCTTGCCACCTGAGCGAGTCTATGATTCAATTAAAAGGTGTCACAGCTCTAAAAAGCCTCAAACTTTAGCAGACACAGTGGTCCAAAGAGTCACTCTGTTACTGCCTCCTCACAGGTCACAGACATTTGTTCAAGGTCACTTGGGAATCAGCAGCAGCTGATGCCAGGGCTGGGCTATCAATGGTTTATGTGGCCTCATCATCAGACAAGTTTCCATGGCTCTCCCTCTTCCTCTGCTGTCCCTTCCTGGGCCCCAGCTGCACCCACACCATGTTCCCACTCTTCCTGAGGCTGTTTGCCGGATGGGTGCCAGATCTCCAGTTCTGCAAAGCATGGTGTGACATCTGCTCTGCCTTCCCTCCCGCTTCTCCCAGACGGAGGTAGCCGGAAAAATATTTAAGCCAGCATACACAGAACCATCCAAATCAAAGTACTTCACAAAATTTACTGTGTTTCACTGGAATTTTGTTTTGAAACGAAACAAACAAAAAATCTGGCAGAATCAAAACATCTTGTTTCATCATTTTCAGAAGAAAGGAAACCTTCCTGTTCTATTCTGAAAAGGCTTTTCACTGCTGAGATTGTTTCAGAAAATAGCTAAATCAAGCAGAAAGCAAATTAAAAAATCAAAGTCTCTTGGAGATGAATCCAGTTTCCAGATTTTTCTCAACTGGCAACCAAGAGGAGCAGTGCCCCTTGGGCATTCCACAGTGCTGGTACAGCACTGCTCTCCTCTGGCTCCCTGTGTGTTCATGGAGGGGACAGAGAAGGGCAGGGATGTGACCCAGGGCTAAAACCTGGGAAAACCAGGCAAAATCAGGGAAACCCTACTATTGGTGAGGAGCTTCTCCTCCTCTCATCAAAGACAAACCTCCAGAATAAAGTTGTGCACTGGTGAGACGCAAAGAGGACTCAAGATGTGATAAGAGCAGATGCTCTAGAGGTGTTCAAACACCTCCAGTCTCTGTTTCCTGCTTGAGGAAGAACTGGATGGGTTCTTCCATTGTATCAATGCACCAAACACCCACAGCATACATGTTCCCACATGTGTTCCCACACTGTCTGAGTCCTGTGCCAGCAAGGTGGGGACAACAGAGCTGGTGCTGCAGCACCCTGCAGCTTCCCCCAGCAGCCATGTGATGGGAGCAAACCCTTCAGAGCTGGGGTACAGCTCACAGGCTGCACAGGTTTCTGCTGCAAAATCCATTACAGGAGAATTTGCATGGAATTCAGGGCTCTGTCTTAACCCTGGTTTTCAATTACTCAAACAGCTTATCTCTTCCTATGTCAGTATTTCACATTTCCTTCAAATATTTGGATGTGTAGCCCCTCTAACATTCACTGGCACTATGGAAAGCAGCCTTGTTAGGAAGTAGAGCCCCTGGCACAGGGAAGTTGGGCAGATTCCTGCAGAGCCATCAGCTGGAGATAGGGAAAGTGTGTAGGGGGGGAGCACTTCCTCCTGTCTGCCCAGGGCTCCACATCGCATGCGTTTTGCCTTGAAAAACAAAAATCAGCATCTGCTCCAATAAATGATTTGCCCAGGGCAGCAATGCATCTGCTGGAGAAAGAGCACATCTGTGCTCAAGGTAAAAGTGGAGCAGTCAGTGGAGCTGGGATGCTGCACGGGAACTGAGCACAGTCCCAGTGGCCCTGGGAAACAGGACATCTCCTGGGGTTACACACTCAGGTACATCTCTGCAAGAACTGACACATACAAGTTGAATTTGGCCCTTCGTTCAAGGAAAACAAAAGTGGATTCAAGCCACTGTACCCCACAGTGAGCTGGTACAAATGATGAGTGTGTCATCAGCCCATTAAGACCTTGGGCAGGTGCTGCCATCTCCTTTAGTGATGTGAATTTTAAAGAGTCAGGAGAGGAAAAAACTAACAAGGTGTTTACAAAATAATAAAAAAACCCCCACCCAAAACTAAACCTGGACTTCCAGGGAAGGGATGGTGCTGTGCCCCCAACCAGAAGCTGGAACAACTTGTGCTGATGCATTATGAGCAGTGAATCCCTCCTGGTCATATTTCTACATCCCTCACAATTTTACTGATATAAACTAAAAGCAATCCCAGACCTTGTAAGACAAGGTAGTTATCTCTACAGCCAGCCAGCAGCAGATTTATTGACCTCTAAGATGCATTCAAACCATATTTGCTTTCATATGACAAGTATCCTGTTTTATCAAAGCAGTTTTTCAGCAGTCCTGAATCACTGCTGCAACTCCATTTTGTCAGAGGCAAACTGAAGATGTTTTCCACTGGAGTCAAGGCAACTCAGCAAAATATCTTTGTGAAATGGGGGACATCAAGCCATTTAATGATAAGAATTGAAGTAAAAAAAGGGCAGATTTTCAGGCAATGATGATAAACACTTCAATAGCTGAACTCTAACATGAGGGAGTCTTTTTGGCAGCAAAAGCAAAATATGGTAAACTGTTTTACAGTACTTTTACTAAGTATTTGAATGAGTAGGCCTAATATTTTGAAGATTGGAAGCAATCTGAATGAAGTTGAAAAATTTTCCTTGTGAAAAGTGTGAAACGTAGCCTGATTTACATTAGGAATGCTGGCAACCATGCCCTCAAACAGACTGAAAAAAAAAGGTGAATGATTTGATGAGACTGCAAATGTAAAAAAGAGTTGAAATTAAATGTGAAGAGGGGAATAAAAACAAGATGGGTGAGATAAGAAATGGAGTGATATATTCCAGTACTTGGTATGAAATACAGCATCTGTAAAAACATGAAACATTATCTGGATTTTCACTAGTATTACCAGTGTATCTTTTTAGGCAGATGATAAGAAATATAATAACTCTGAGAGTACTAAAACAATCAATGTAAAAATACATTTCCAAGACATGCTTGTAGTGAATTTCATCGTGTGCTGCTTTAATTTTAAACTCTCAGGAGATACACATTCTGCCCAGTACAGAATCCCCTACATTTCCTTCTATCGTTTTCTATACTTAGAGATTTAAGAGAGGAGTTACAACACTTGAAGGAGCAGTCTGTTGATGGCATATATAGATAAGGCATTTTGAAAGGTAGAACATTTTCTTTTTCAATTTTGGGACTGTCAGAAGACAGAATGGAGTTGTGAAACTAAATGTGAGTTTGCTGGTGAGAACTACAACAGGTCATTGAGATCTCTGTTTATTTTCAAGTGGATGCAATGTTTTAGGGTATTATGATCAAACATGTATTATCACTTGGTTGATCAGCACTGGCCTTGCTTTCAGTTTGTAGTTCCACAGTTTGAGTCACAGCTTTGAACTATTTGTCTTGTATAGTGTTTTATAGACAATCTGTTAGGGGTTTCTTACGTAACATTATTCCTCTCAAGTTCAGGAAAAAATGCTGCATCGTGAAGAATGTGCATAATGTATAACAAATTTAGCCCCTCTTCTAACTGCAGACAAGTGAATCTTCCTTTCATTTGGGGACAGAGTTATCAGAGCCTGGAGGAAGGAGGGAGGGAAAAGGCAAGGCAAAACAAGAGAAAGGGTTAAAGCAGCTTCTGTGGTAGATCCATAAACATGGAAACACATTTCACCAAACTGTTGTTAGCATTTGAGATGAAGAAAAGGCATTTTCTCCCTTCTCTATTGGCTTCTACTGCCTTGCCCAGTACTGTGGGGCACAAAAACCCTTTAAGCTGAGACCACCCCCAGCCCAGGCACAGGCACAAAATGAAAACATGTCTGAAGTACCCCAAATGCTTTCAGGGATTTGTCCCCACAAGTTCCAGTTGTGCTGCAGCTGCATTACCTCAGTCCATAAATCTGCCAATGTCCATCCAATCCCGGAGCAAATCCATTTGCTACAACTTTTACAGGTACTACAGCCCATCTGTATGAAGCGTCACAGAGGTAATTCTGTCCTCCTCTTATTAGAGACTCAGCAGACTCATTTACAAGAGATATTTCACAAACCAGTTGCCTCCCAGGCTGAGAACTGTGTGCAAAGGGACTGTAGTCCAAAAGTCACTGACCTCAGCACCATCCATGGCCCTGATGGGCCTCTCCTGCAGGGGAGCAGAAATGCTGAGATGAGGCAGGTGGCAGTGAGGAACATTTCGTCCACATGATTGTATGTTCTAACAACTGAAGGACCCAAATCCTAACATTAAAACTAAATTAAATTACCAGTCATTGGGCTGCTGAGAGGTCTCTGCTCCAAGGGATGTTTTTGGCAGAGATTGCAGCAAAACCAACAGGTTGAGGGTGGTTCTCTCCCTCTGCTCTGCTGTGCTCTGGTGAGACCCCACCTGCAGAGCTGCATCCAGCTCTGGGGACCACAACATAGGAACATGGAGCTGCTGGAGTGACACCAGAGAACGTCCCAAAGATGCTCCATGGGCTGGAGCCCCTTTGCTCTGGAGACAGGCTGGGAGAGTTGGGGCTATGCAGCCTGGAGGACAGAAGGCTCTGGGGAGCCCTTAAACCCCTTCCTATGCCTAAAATGGCTACAGAGAGCCAGAAATGGGCTTTGGACAAGGATTTGCACAGACTGACAGGACAAGGACAAATGGCTTCAAACAGCCAGAGGGCAGGGTTAGACTAGATGTTAGGAAGAAAGTCCTACCTATGAGAGTGGTGAGGCCCTGGCACAGGTTGCCCAGCGAAGCTGTGGCTGCCTCACCCCTGGAAGTGTCCAAGGCCAGGTTGGATGGGGCTTGGAGCAACCTGGTCAAGTGGAAGGTGTCCCTGCCCACAGCAGGGGGCTGGAATGAGATGGTCTTCAGGGTGCCTCCCAACCCAAACTACTCTGTAATTCCATAAAACCCAAGCCAAACCAGCTCCCAGATAGCCTGAGCCCCAGCAGCACACTGGGCACAGAGCTCATGTGCCCTCATTTGCTGGGTTTCTCCCAGTGAGGGTCTGAGCTGTTTTAGTGCTGGAGGGATTGTCCAGGGCATGGGCTGACCCCTGCTATGGAATGCTGCCCAGAGTGGCTGGGAGGTGTTCAGCACTGAAGGCTCCTGAATCCCAGGTGTGGGGCTAGCTCAGGAATGCATTCTTAGCTAAAAAGCTACATTCACAAACTCAGAATACCAGAAAGATGAAATGTCTGTTATGATTCTGTGTTTCTATTTTCTGTATTCCTTCCAAGAAACACTGTAGTTGCACAGGTAGCAGAACTTCCCAGCCTTGGCAATGAATGTTGTTGCTACCAACAGCATTTAAATATTTCCTCTCCATTCCTCTGTGCCTGTGTGAGTACACAGGGGAATCAGATAGAGACACAGCCCTTCAAGTGTCAGCGAGAGAAGCAATCCTGAGTCTCTCCAAGCCTGGCCTGGGATGGCTGCCATACTATTAATATGTAATTTGGCTGGGTAGTTCTGAGCAATCTTAATTCTCCAGCCATCATTACTTTGCTTGGTTATCATTCATACATTTCCATGTGCTAGTTTGCTTGGAGGAATGAGATTGGACATTTAGAGTGGATGAGTCTATATTTTTGGAATTGGAGCTAAATTACCCACTAGTTGAAGCATTATTGTGTTTTACAATAATTGCTGATTAAAATTCAAATGCACTAAATTCCACCTGTCATTCCCAGCATTGCCTCTCTTGTGTCAATGCCAATACCATGAGTGGATACAAATGAAAGGACCGAAGGAAGTGGTTTGTCTGCAGAACTCCATCCTTTCATTCTGCCACAATCTGCCAAACTCTTCTCCCAAACCCTTGGGATATTTGCCACAAAATGTCTGCTCTGTTGGATGCTTCATGGAATGAGGACCCCGTGGTTCAGGTTTCCAAAGCAGCCTCTGTGATTTTACACCCATGCAAGACAGGCACCCACCCCCCGCTCATGTGTGGTCACTCAGCCAGGTGCTTTAAAACACTGATGCTCATGACTATTGATGGAATTTCCAGATGGCCTTCTCTCTTTCTGGAGGAGCTGGGTGAGCTGTTTGTGTACATGAGCTCCTACTTTGTGTTTCTTTTTCTCCCAGCCACAGGATGTCCCCAAGTCCATTTCTTCAGCTCTCTTGAACTTGCCTCTGGCTGCAAAACTTTTGTGGACTGGTTAAACTCCCCAGTCCTTTCCTTCTCTTCTTGTGCCTCCCACACTTTATTTTTTGCCTTCTTGCTTTTGATGTTCCATTCTCTTTTTCCTGGATCTCAAGCTTTCCCTCACTGTGTCTAGCCATTTCCCAGCCTGGAGAGCTGGGGAATAGCACAGCCCCCGGAGAGATGTCTTATTTATTATAAATCAGGGAAGTGGATAAGCAAGTACTTGCTCTTAACAGCACTTTCTACATGCAGGTACTTCCTTTTCTCTTTCACATGTGAGTGAATATTGCAACAGACCATGTGTTTGCAAATCACCACTACCCTGCACTTCGTCAGTCTCGGTCTGCATTTTAGTCATGAGAAGAGAATCAGCCTGATTTAATATCCTTTTACTCATCCTGGCTGACTGAACCAAAAAAAGCCTGACCCAAACCCCAGCATTGAGAAGGACACAGTGAAGCAGAAGATGATCTGCTGAGTTATACCCCATGGGAGTGTCCAGCCCATCCAAAGTCCTGCTGCCAGGGGTTGGAAGCCACTGAATGGGCTGAACTCATGCAGTTTTAGTAGATACCAACAATAAAAACAGAGTACAGCACGTGCTGTGAAGCCTTGATTTCTCTTAACTCGGGAAAACCCTGGCTAGACAAATGTGAGAAGAAGCAGGGCTAGCAAGGGACTCAAGGCTGACGGCTCAGCCTCTCATTGCTCATCCTCTGGGCTCTGTCTCACTAGTCATTTAGCACCTTTATGGGCTTGTTTTTGATACCTAGACAGGGAATGAGAAAGATGTGACTAAAACAACAGGATCTCTGCTTTTAGATGGGGTGTCAGGTTTAAGCAAGTGCAGAGCATTGTGAAAGGCTCCACACAAGTAGCAGCCTGGCTTGCTCTTTAAGGCATTATGTGGTTCAGCTGTGCACAAACCAGAGCACTCCTGGCTTGTCTGGAGCCCAGCCAACAAAGGATGTTGTAAAAACCTGTCTGGCTTATAATTTAATTTTGCTAAGGTTAGAACAATGCTTCTATTAGCAAAAAGCAGAAGGTAGTTTTGAGATTATGGCAGGAAATCTACAGTCAGTTCATAGCTCCAACAGAGACTCTCCTTATACAGTGCTGGGTAAGCCAACCAAAACTCACATGCTTTGTACCCTGAACTGGTATTAAAAAAAAATTATACTGCCTTCTGTTCCTTGTCTTGGCTACTTGGACAGTGAGCATTTGGGGAAGAGAAAAGCTTTCACTCTGTATTTATACTGTGCCTGGTTCTTTGAGGCGTCAGCCCTCAGTATTCCTGCTGTGTATATATACACAAATAGCAAGGAAGAATAAGTAAGTTAAAATGTGTATTGTTATGTAAGTGCACAACAACCAAGCCCAGTGAAGCTGTGGTACTTGATGTGCTGGGCACGTGAGCCAGTACCTCTGAGCATCACCCTGGATTGATGCCATGCCATGGGAACACAGACCCTTCTCTGATGCTTAGTGCCTGGTTCTGTGTATCCATGTTCAGCACACCTCACTTCCTGCACTCCAGCCTGCCCAGAAAGGCCAAGAGGAAGTTCTAAGTGGAATCAATTAGACCCCTGAAGAGCAGGCATGATCAAGTCTGCATTTGTTTTTGGGTGCTGGAGAACACTGTGTGCTGCCAACCATGATCTTCCTGGCTCCAGCATCAGCTTTGCTCAGGGCAGGAAGGGATAGCATGAGACAGGGGGAAGCCCAACCCTCCTCAATCTTAGGAATGCTGTATTTACTCTGAGCAGATTTATGCATGAGATGTGTTTTCACTAGTAGGGCTTGTTTCTCTGCTGCATTTGAGCTCCCAGCATGTGGACTATTTTTTGAGCAAGCAGTGGGCAGAGAGAGCAGAAAGAGCAAACACACACAAATCAGAGTTTGGTTTTATATCCAAACAGGCATACACAGAACCATAGGGGGTATAAGAGAGAGAGGGCAGCATATCCTCTTGCTCCAGTATAAAAATGAACTGCCTAGGCTGACCCAGACACCTTAGAGAAAAGGCAAAAATATAAGCTACGTGACTAGTGGGAAGAGAAAGAGCCAGCAGGAAAAATCTATCAGAGCTTTCCATGGTTCAATCAGTCAGAGCCTGCTTCACTGGGGAAACAATCAATTAACCACTTCCACTAGGGCAGCTACAGACGTGCTGTTCTGGAGGTAGTAAATCTTTGAGCTTATTTGTTCTTGGTTGCACTCTCAGCTTATTTACATCACAGGAATCTTCCTCCCCATTTATCCTCACTTCTGCAAGTCCCTCCCAAGGATCTTTCTGTCCATGTCAATGAATGAAGAACTCTTACAGATTAACAATTTCCAGCTTCTTTACAAAACCCTATTTCCCCTAAACAGGCAGCCAAAACAGTTTCCTCCAGGTATCCAGAAGGCACTAAGCCTTTAACTGTCCACCTAATTCCCAGCTGTCAATGCATTTTCTCTCACTTTAAGGCAGATGGTTTTGGTTTAGGGTGTTTTGGCCCAATTAATAATCAAAGAGCCCTGCAGGACACATATTTGCCCCCTCCCTGAGGAGCAAAATGTAGCAGTCAAATGAGAGGCAGATGACACCAAAGCTAAGGGGGGATGTTTGGAGCCCTCAGCCCAAGGCACTCTGTGGTGGACAGGAGCAGGGAAGGACTCAGTGGCTCATGGCTGGTCCCACAGATGCTGTAAAGAGGGAGATGGAAGACAGCCAGGGAAAAAATGCACAAAATGAGCATTTAGAGAGTGTGACCAAGTGGTGCCGAGTTGTGCAGGTGTGAGCGGCTCTGACTGTGTCTCTGGAGAAAGCTGGCAGATGGATGAGCATGGAGAAAGGTGCACAGAGCGGGGTGGGAATGGTGATGATCCTCCTCAGCACCTCAAAAGGAGGTCTCAAAGCACTAAAAGTAGAAGGGTCTTCAGCCCTGGTATGCTGGTAAAAAAACCAGAGTGTTGGGCACAGAGATTAGCTTTCCAAACCACAGGCCCATGTCTGCCAGCACTGTGCTTTCAAGATGTAGTGAAACGAGCCATTTAGATGGCCACAGCATAAAGCTGAGATTAAACTTCTATTCCCCATTTAATTTTTTTTTTATTGTAGTCTTTAAATGAAAATAAAGCAGTTGTCAGCACTTTCAGGTAACTTCTGTGCCTGGCAACCTGGAAGCAAATTTTGACTCACAGATGCTTCTTGCTCCTCTGATCAAATGTGCTGGCAGGACTGGTAGACAGGAGCTGTCTTAACAGTTTTAATGCACCTAAATTTGTGCCTGTAGCTGCTGTTAATGCCTTGATTGGTGCTATTGAAATCTCTTCTTAAACATATGGTAATACATTCCTCACTGATTCCCCTGCCTTTCAAAACTCAGACCTGGAGATATCATTGTCTGTAATAAGTTCATTCTGTTCCTTCTGCTTTACTGCCTGGCTTAGCTTTGATGAAGTAATTCACATAACTCACTAACTCCAGAGCAAATTTTGATTAGTTTTTGAATTAAGTAACATATTTTCTTTTGTAAAGTCCTGCAAACTCATCTTGGCATCTGATATTCATATGACCTTTGCCATTCTGGATGCATCACCAGTCCTGAAGAACCTGGATGTCAGGGCTGAGACTGCACTAGCTGGCCTTACCTGCCCCAAAAAGCTTAATTTGGGCCTCACATTCACCCTCTGTCACAAGCTCCATTTAACCTCCAAGCCTAGGGGGCTTCTAGCTCTTGCCTGGGCTGTAGATGAGACTGTCGCAGAGTCTCATCAGCTGTTCCTGAGCTGATGTTTGGCTTTCCATGGATGACTTTGGAGTTGGTGTGTTGATAGGAGCCACGGCCATCATGTCCTGCTCTACCTCCCATGGCAGGGGACCTTGCCTGGTCATAGGGTTGTCCCTGCCCTGTGCAGAGACTTCTCCTGGCACTCCTTCCCTGGGAGCAGCCCTGCTCTTGCTGTTTCTTGGCACTGGCAACTACAAAAATATAGCTCTGGTGAGATTTTTAGTAGATAGGAAGATTTTTCATCGATTGATTTATTAACTACTTGAGAATGGAGAATACAGGCTGTTGTTCAGGAGCACTTAACATGTAGTAGTTTTAGCCACACTTCTAAGGGAGATACTGGAGTCTTAATATGCATTTTTTGATTAGCACAAGCAGGCCTGTCATTTCAGTGGGATGACATTTAGTTAGCAGGATGGGTGGACAGACCAAGCATGAGGAACATCTCCTTTGTTTCCTGAGGGAACAGTAACCTTTCTGTGCAGACCATGCCACTGGTGGAAAACGCTATAAAACTATCCCAGGGCTTTTTGCACTGAATAAATAAGGCTATGCTGCGTTTCCTTCCCCAGAACAGGAACAGGAGATGCTGTGATGTCTCTGCCATAGGCAGCACCTGTGGACAGCTGGCAGTCTTGAGCCAGTAATTCTTCATAAAGCTTGTTGCGGAAAAAAATGAGACTTGGGGATGGATCTCAAATTCGCTCATTTCACAGAGCACAGCAGCTTCTGTCCCATGGTGTGCTGCAGAACAGGCTTAATGTTGAGCCTCAACAGACACCAGCCTTCCTGTTTAAAGTAGCACACCAAGGAAAACCTCCGGATTCTGTGCTTTCTGCCTGGGATCTTGTATACATCCAAACCGTGGCTTTTATATTTTGGGGAGGGATTTTTTTGTGTGTCTAAAGAGAGGCAAGTGGGAGAAGGCTGGGAGCCGGGCTGCTCCTCCATTCACATGGATATCACTTACAGCCCATCTCTTCCTGAAGGAAGCTTCAAGGCTGCTTTCTGATCTCAGTGAGATCGAAGCCAGGACCATGCTCTAACTCCTGTATCTCTTATTCTATTTCGCTTTCTCAGATCAATACACAAGCAAACCCACACCTGTGTTATCTCTGTGCTGGGGATGCAAAAGATCTTTTCCGGCCCGGGCAAGGCAAGAACAGAACCGCGGGTCCCGAGGCCGAGGGAAAGGCGAGAACAGAACCGCGGGTCCAGAAGCCGAGGGGGAAAGGCGAGAACAGAACCGCGGGTCCCGAGGCCGAGGGAAAGGCGAGAACAGAACCGCGGGTCCCGAAGCCGAGGGGGAAAGGCGAGAACAGAACCGCGGGTCCCGAAGCCGAGGGAAAGGCGAGAATAGAACCGCGGGTCCAGAAGGCTCCGGGCGCTGCCTGGGGCGGGGGCAGCGCGGCCGCCCCCGGGCCCGTCCCGCCCCCGGGCCGCCATTGGCGGCGCTGAGGCGGCGGGGCGGGGGCGGGCGGCGCGCAGGGCCGGGCGGCAGCAGGTGGCTGCGCTCCGCTTCGTGCCGCTCCGCGCCGCTCCGCGCTCCCGTCTCTGCTTCTCCTGCCTCTCCTGCCTCTCCTCTCCGCTCCCCGCCGCCTCAGCGCGGCCCCGCCGCCGCCAAGACGCCGCGGGCCGTGCTCCGAGTGAAGAATGGGGCGGCCAAGCTCGCCAAGCCGCCCGCGGCCGCGGGCGAGACCCCCGGCGGCGCCCCCGGACCCGGGCTCTTCATGGAGCGGTCGCAGAGCCGGCTCAGCCTGTCCGCCTCCTTCGAGGCCCTGGCGATCTACTTCCCCTGCATGAACAGCTTCGACGAGGAGGACGCGGGTACTGGGGGCCGGGCTGGGTGCGCTCGGGGGCCGGCGGTGCCCAGGGCTGTGTGCCCGCCCGCCGTGCGCCATGCGGGCGGGCGAGGCTGGGTGTGCGGCTGCCGGCGCTATCCCCGACCCCGCCGTGGGCTCCGGGGGCCGCCGCTTCGTCCCGAGGGGGGGTTTACGAGGCGTGCTGGGGACTGCTGGCGAAGGGATGCGTGTGCCTGTGGAGGTTAAAACTGGGAGTGTGTTCCAGCGGTGGAACACGCTCCGGCTGCTAATCGATGGGAAACGCGGGTTATCTGCAAATGGAGCGGCTCGCGCTCCATCCTCCTCTGTGTGAATGAAGGGCAGAGCTCAGGGAGAAGGCGTCCGTTCTGCCGGGTGGTGTGTCCGCTCTGATTTATACACCATCAGCTCTCGGGCCGATTGTTCCCAGGCGTAGTTAGCGCCGTACACCATGCTGTCTTTGGAGAGGGGAATAAAGGGATTCAGTTTAAATGAGGACAGAATAAATCCCAAAACAAAAACCTTTCAGAATGGATGCAGTGATTTTTTTTTGCCGGCATCAGAAAGATCTTACTGGCCTCAGACTGTTGGCGGTAGTCATAGGTGAGACCAAGCTTAAAGAAGTGGGGCACTGGCAGGGGAAAGCAGGAAAGGCATTGGGTTGAACGGGAGAGGAGCGATGGTGGGTGCTGGAGAAGGTGCTGGGAGTAGAGGGCAGCACAGCCGCTGCGTGGGTAGGGAGGATGGAGAGCGGTCGGGGAGCATTCTGTCCATTACCTGTGGCTCCCTGGTAATTTAGGGGTGTTTTTCCCAGTGCACACTGTACCTGAGACTGAACTCGTAAGTGAATCTTGTGAGTGGCAGATAATAAAAGTTGGTGACTACGGCGTATTTTAACACTGACAGTCATGGTTGCATCCCTCAAAATGCCGGCATGCTCCTTTGTCTAGTGGCTCATCCCAAGATATGCAGATACAAGCAGGAATACATCAGCCTGCCAGCTGCTACACCTGTAACAATTGTTTTTAAAGGAGTTGACGTAAGAATCAATTCATCATCTGTGTGATTAACCTAGACTTGTCATCAGCATCATGCAGGGGTGGCAAGCAGAGGATTGTCTCCTCCTACAGATGTAGTTTTTAAAATTTTTGTCTAAAAATTTTGCTGATGATGTATTTGCAGTTCAGATTTGGTTCAAATGCTGAGGAGCGTACAAGGCAATAACAGGAGCTTTGGGAAGTCTCAGCGCTGTTGCTTCAGGAATGATTGATAGTGAGGCATGCTCAAGTATGAGAACCCAACACAATGCCTGGGACAGCATTTCATTCCCTGGTGTGCAACCTGTCCTGCTCTGAGCAGGGTGATAGTTTAGGTGAACGCTTCCTCTTCCACCGCTTAAAAAAAAAAACCAGAACACTTTTGCGCTGAATTGTATTTGTTCACACTTAGTGAATGTTCATGCATGGATGTTAATAAGCTGCTCTGAGTATAACACAAGTACTTGTCTCTGAATGAAATAAATCTACAGTTAAGACCTCATTCTCCAGCATCTTAGGAGCAGATCTTGCTGGTGTGAGTTGTCTTGTTAGTGAAGCTGCTCAGGGTGGATTCAGTGCGATGGGGATGTTGCAGTGTTGCTCCTGTGTTTTGTGCCTGTGAGTGTGTGTTCAGACACGTATGAGCAACCAGCCAGGAAGAACGTGTGCTGCTTTCTATTTTTGGTGTTAAAACTACAAGTGTATAATCTTCTCAAGCAAATGGATGACATGAAAGAGAAATTACAAGAGAAATGCTGAAATTGTGGCAGATAAGATTCTGTATTATTAATATCCATGCATGCTTCTGAAATTGTGAGAGATTCGGACCAGTTTGGGTTGCAGCATGATTTCTGTCAAAAAAATAGATCTCGATAGCTCATTCAGGGAGATGAACACTGCACTTGGCAAGATGTTCTCCACAGGAGGTGGCAGAAGAAAAATGAAATTGATCCCAGGGGCAGTGACAAAGTAAACAATCCTATTTCAAACAGACACATCATCCATTTTGTCTGAGGCTGAGAACCACATCTTTAAGAGAATAGCCATCCTACGGAAAAAGGAGAAGAGCTGATAAATGGCCAATCCTAAAGGAAATTTGATGTCTTCCTCTGAAAGAGAAAAACAGCCTAATGATCGCTTAAATCTGCAAACAAGAAAAATTCTTGAGATGTTTCATTTAAGTTACTATGGGTGGGTTGTATCAAAGGAGCCTAAAAGAAAATTTACAGATGTGCTGAGAGCCATGGCCACATTTGGGCAATGGTAACAATACCTCTGGCTTGCAGTATTTCAGCCTTTTAATCTGGAAAAATTGCTCTGCTTTTTAAAAATACAGAATATACTTTTATTTAGACAATATTTCCTTTTCTGCCATGGCTCTTTTCTTCTTTGCTGCCTACCTTGTGCACATAAGGTGAGAAGACTCTCCTCATCTTCCACAGTTCCTTTACCTGGTACACCTGCAGTGTGTCTGAAGGGAGTTCTGGGCAGTGAACTGGGTGGAGATGATCTCTCAGTGTGCAGAAGGGGGCAGCCAGTGGAGGCAGGAAAGCAACAGGGCTTGGAGCAAGAGGCAGATCACATTTGGGTGCTTCCAGAGCATGAGGGTGATGGAGTTTCAGATATGTCATGTCTACGTGTCTCTCCAGAGACACAGTTGTGGACTTCAGTGTTCTAATACCTTTTACATTCCTCAGCTGCAGCTGCAAAGAATATGCTCTGAGCAAATGCAGAGCTTTTTTTTTTTTTTTGCTAGGAAGTTGCAGTGGGGCTTTGAAATAGCCAAAATGCACCCAGCAGTTCAAGGACTTGGGGTTAATAACTCTTTTGATCTCAGCATGGTAATGTTGCTGCCCTTCCTGCTGGCTGAGTGCCACTGTCTTTGCTCCACTGAGGTCCCCAGCAATGTCACTGAAGTTTAGGGATTTTTAAACTGCAGTTATTATCAGAATAATTGTTGGTTTAACTTATGCAAATGTCTATCCTACATTTCAGTTATGGAGCAGTAGAGTAAGGAGAGGTATAAGTCAGTCATGCACTCTTTGTGGGCACATTTCTAGAATGCTTGTTTCTAACACGAATCTTGTGAACACAAATCTTAGCTGTTCTGAGGATCTGCCATACGCTTGCTCTTGGCTGGAATCAGCCATTTGGAATGCTGATATTCCTGTGGGAACATGTCAGATGGAACCAAACTGCTGATGAGTGAACTGCCAAGTGGCAAGTGCGTGTGGGTTAATAACAGGATCCATGATGACTGTGGGCACCTTCTAGGCAGCTTGTGGTGTACCTAGGTGCAGCTCTTAATTAAAACTGAGGGAATGGGGTGTATGATGGTGACATTAGCACAGCCCTCCCCAGTTCAGGATGAAGGTTATCCTTAAGGTTAATGGTGTGGAAGAGAGCCATCTTGCTCCTTGGGTGGAGCATGAAGTTTGGAAACCAGGCTAAAGCAGAGCAGAAAGTAAGGATTTTGCAGAGAGTGACAACAACCAACTTAGAGCTGCACATTCAGAACAAGCAAGCTTTGAGCAGGAGAGAGGAGGTGGTTTGAGTAGCTTGGGCAGTTGATGTGGCAGTGGTGAGCCCTCTGGGAGTTGGGAAGTCAGAAGCAGTGCTCAGCTCTGGAGAGCTTCCAGATGAGGACCCCCATGTACTACGGAGGATAAGAGATACACCTAAAGAAAGACAGGTAGGGAAATGTGAAAAACTACTGGAAGGGATGGGGTTTGCTTTCTTGTGCCTAAACTGCAGGATCCAGCAGCACTACTTGGGTCTGTGCTGTGTCCCAAGTGGGTGAGATGCTGCAGTGCACCAGCTCCTTTCATCCTACATCCTGGTTTTCTTGGGAAGGACACCTGCTTGCACTGGCAGAAGGCATCTGAAGCATGCCCTTACAGGGATGCAGATTTGGGTGTGTGGAGCTGTAGCTGTGGGTTACACTGCAAATGCAGCTACCCTGGAATCCAGATCCAGCTTAAACATCTACACAAGGTCGCTTACACTCACAAGTGTGAAGAGCAGGGCTGCTGTGGTCAGGAAGCAGGGAAGGGTACAGAGCAGCTGTGAGGGACTTGTGTCCCCTCCCTGGGCAGGACCTCAGCACAGGGAATGTCCAGCTTGGCACAGCCCTGTCCTGGCTGCAAGACAGGAGAATCAAATCGTGTCTTAGCCAGCTGGAACCAAGTTTCTGGCAGAGAGAAAATGGTTTCCAAAGTCAAAATGTCTCCTAGATACTGACAGTAAGCCTTCCTCGTGTCAGCTGCTCATTCAGGAAAGAGTTGAATTAGAGATAAAATTCAGCCCAGGCTGCTGCTTTTACACGTTATAAAGTACTGGCAGAGGCACTGTGTTGCATTCAATTGCATTGAAGAGAAGTACGTGAAATACTCATTTAATGGATTGATAAAAAACATTTAAACTATTGGGTTATGAGAGGGGAATGTGAACGTTTAGGTTAGTTTAGAATATTCTTGTGTTTGGGTTTTATCTATTGAACTTCCTCATAATTTTAAACATTGACCTTCTCTATAATTTCAAACATTAAAGCGTTACAAAGCTATTAAATAGAGAGAGCCCCTATGTGTGTTTTCATGTTGCCATGGATATTTCTCAGTTGCAGCACTATATTGGGGTACATATGGTTTAAAAGAAAATAATGATTCAAGACTTAACTAGTCCGTTTTTACATGTTTTTAAATATAGCCCAAGTGCGTTAAATCCTTTTTGTGCTTACTTAGGTTTTGCTTCATCCAAAGTTATTTTTCATCCAAAGTTATTTTTTGGAGCTCTGTAAGCCTCCAGCCAGCTTTTTTAGTTGTTTTTAAGGTAGGCAACCATGTTCAAGTGGCAGAAACAGGGAAAATTATTTGTCCGTCTGGACTGTTAGGTATTTTTAAAATAAATCTTTAATAAATGAAAGGATAGTTTATCCCTGTAACCCTGCAAAGACAGCCCTTAGAGCTCACCTGGCCATGCATTACCCCAGGGGTGCCAGCTTTCTTGGCTGGTGCAGGAGGCAGCAGAATCCTGGGTTTTTCCCTCTTTCTTGCACAGTAAGGAGGATGTCTTTGGCTGTAGGTTATCCTAGTGATTGTAAGAAATGCCTCTCTCCCTGCTGGTTGCATTCTAGCTCTAGGTAAACGTGTTTGTTTCATAAAGAGCTGCTGTCAATTCAGTCTTCCATCAGAGGAAGGTGTATCAAAGGGACCTGCAGCCTGGAAGAAGATGCTGTGGCTAGGACCTGCAGAGGCTGGTGATCCCAGACCTGGTAATGAGTTAAACCAGGTCTTAAATACAGGAACTGATTCTTACACTGGGGTGCACCTGGTCAGGTAGAGCTGAACAATTCTTGCTGTGCACTGGACATCCTGGCCTGTGTGCACTGGAGGCAGCTTTCTGCTCTCAGGCCCTGCTGCTGCACGTGTGATCAGAGGACTGCAATCACAGACAACACGTTTTGTCTTCAGTGGCCACGAGAGACTGGAGCAGAGCAGGAGCCCTGAGAATGAGTCAGCATTAGGAGCAAGGGACTTGAAACCTTGTCCTTGTTTGTGTCGCTCTTGGTGTTGTGGCTGCACGTGAGAGCCGTGGTCCTGGGCCAAGTTCATGCTGTGTCTGTAGAAAGGCAAAGCAAAATGTCAGCGTCAGTCCCAGGGCGCCCGTGGTCTGTGGCAGAACCCAGCAGATGGGGAAGGTGGGACAGATGGGCGAGCACGGGGAAGGGTGACGTGGCATCGATCAGCGCTCAGCGTGCCAGGCTGCCTTCCCAGGCCACCAGCTGCTTCCTGCTCCTGTCTCCCACGGGGCGTCCCGCAGAGTCCTCCAGCATGCCCCAGCCTGGAGCATCCACCTGTGCTGTGCTCAGCATTGGTGTGAATGCTGGTGTAAGGTGGGAGCAAGAGAGCTAGCTGCTAGCCCAGGGGTCTCAAGCACTGTGCCACAAAGTGCTGTGTGGAAGTTTCCTTGGTGGTCATTTGGGTGTAGGTTTATTGGGGAGAGGGATGTGGATGAAGTCATGGGCCACGATGGTGGCTCTGTGCTGTCCCTTCAGCTTTTGCAGCACACACTGCAGCCGTGGAGAGCACAGCGTTGTGTCTCCTTCCCTCAAAGGTGGCATGATGAGGTATTCAGAGGATGATGCTGAGTTCAAGCCGTGTGTGCAGTTGTTGTTGAGAGTGGGTTGAATGTGACCCCTGCCAGCCACAGGAAGAGGATATCTTTCTCTTTATTCTGCTGTCAACTGGTTTCTGAGTACAAGAATCTGTCCCTGGAAAGCTTTCTATTGAGGAGACATTGTTTTCTTACTGCTTCTATTTCATGTGCAGTTAATTCTAATGCAACATTTATTAATTCAAAAGCACTCTGTTCTCCGGGCAAAAAAAAATTATCTTTGCTCTGTCAGATTCTTGCATCAGGACAAGTTGTGAAACGCTGTAACTACTTTGCTTCAACATTTGTGTTTGACAGAATGTGTGGATCTGCTTTGTGTAGGGAAGAATTAAGTTTGATTGGAGTAGTTGTTTTGAGGAATAATTTATCTGTGCAATTGTTTTCTGAAGTGCTATTTGCTTATATTTGAATGCCTTCAGTTAGATTAGAAATGTGAACAGTTTAATTTAGGAAATGGTCTGTAAGTCATTGATGGTTTTGATGGGGCAGTGAGACCTGACTCACTCAAGACTCTCAGCCCTGCTGTCTCCTCCTCTCTCCTACAGACATCTGTTGAGAAGCACCATTAGCATATTTGAATAAGGATTTCTGCTCCTCTGTGGAAGTGTTCAACACATTTTGAATATCCCATCTATCCAAATGATGTTCCCTTGGCATTTGGTTTTATTTTCTGGGAGGATGCTGTACTGTATGGCAACACATGTCACTACTGGGGTTCTGCAACACAATGATCCTGCAGTTGTGCCATTGCTTAAGTCATCTGCTGATGACACACAAATTAGGCACTCTCTGCTTTCCATCCAACCATGCTTGCCTTGAATCTGCATTCAAGTTATATCTTTGGCTTTGCTTTTTCAAAGCAGCACATTTGTAAGGACTGACTAGCCCTCATACAGCCTCACCCCACAGTGGTACAGCAAGCTCTGTAGCCCTACCTTTTAGTCAAAAACCAGCCACAGTTAAATCACTGAGATGGATAATATCAGTTCCACCTTCATACCATCAGGGTGTTATATCAGCTTTGTCCAAAACACAAAGCACTCATACAGTCTTGCAGAAACCAGTCTAAAATGTTTGAGTGCTCAACAATTTGGAGAGTATACTGCGTACAGAGGTAAATGATACATTTTCCTCAAAACTCTTTTATGACTAGGAGGAACTTAAGCTATTGTCTGTGTCCTTATTCTTGCAAATTTAGAGGTAGAGGGGTCTCTTGTATCTGTTCCCCAAGTAACTAATCTATTCCTAATCAGAAGGATAGTTTACCCTAAAATTTAGCTTAAATCTGAATGGAAATAGTGCATTGCTATCACATTGCTCCCAGCACTGTGGGAAGCAGTTGATTGCTGCTCTCTTCAAAGCAACTCTTCATATCACAGAACTGTTCCTTCTTGTGTGGATAATTCCAAGCCAGGCAATGACCACAGTGACAGACATTGCTTCCTGGCATCCCTCTCCCTCCTTTGGCTATTTGGACCAAAGAAACCTGATGGATGGTTTCATTTTTTTTTTTTTTTTTTTTTTTTTTTTTTGCATAAAGCAGTTTTCCAAGTGTCCTGTTGACCTTCTTGCTGGATTTGGGATTATCGAGGAGGAGCAGTGTGGACAGTGCCCTGATTGCTGTGTGGCCCCTTTCAATGAGGAGTATCTGTTTCCCACAGTTTGTATGCAACATTCCTGAAAATACACATTCTTGTTCCTGGCTAACACTCAGGGTATGATCCATGCTGTTTTCCAGATCATTCCCAGCATGGGTGCTGTTGGCTACTCATTCCCTTTCTGGCATTTGTATGTTAATTTTTTCGGTGCTCTGAAATTACTGGGTTTTTACATATGCCTTTAGTGATTTTCTTTGTGTTGGTTTGGAGGGTTGAGCTATTTTATCCCATAGGTATTGGTCTGAATTCAGTATCTGTTGTTTAGTGAGACCTGTGCTTTTTTTTTGTGGGATTGGGAAGTGGGGTAGATGTCTGTGATAAGATGCTTTATCCTCTGGGCTCCAGGAATACAGCAGTATTTGTGGATAATTTTGGGATCTGGAGGAGATGCTCTGTAACTGAGGATTCACAGGCAAAGTGCAGCATCCTTGAAAACCTTTGCTTTCAGTGCATCCAGAGTGACCGGTTTTGTCAGGCACCTTCTCATTGCTTCATTCTGTGGTGCTCAGGTCGAGGGACTGCCAGGGTGTCATTCACAGTTAGCAGCTGGAATGAGGACAGTAGTGATCCTTACTGTGCTTCGCACTGGTGACATCTGATTTAAGAGTTTGTAGTCTCTCTGCCCAAAGAGCACATGGCTGTGTCCCTCTCTGGAGCTGGCCACCCTCTGAGGAGCAGCAGCTCAGACTTGTAGAATGACCCACATTAGCAAGGAAGCAGCAGTGTCACCAAAGGACAGGAGTGTGGGGACAGGCTGCCCCTCGCTCAGCTCCCTGGGCAATATGGATGAGGCTGACATTTCCCAGTGGTGACAGTTTCCCAGTGCTGTGGGACTTCTGCCAGCTGCCCACCAGAAGTATGCATATTTACAGTTAGCAGGGGATGTATCCTGCCATGTGGATGGAAAACATGTTAATTGTGTTGCAGCCAAGATGTCTAAGAAGATTAAGATTTTTTTTTTTCCTGTTGTAAATCCAGCTCCTTGTTTAGCACTTCTCAGCATCCTGGGAGGATTGTGTGGGTGGGTTGTTGGTTTTTTTTTTTGGTTTTTAAAAAAAATTTATTTTTACTATTTACCTTTCTTTTCTTGTATTTTATACATGTCATCACAGCTCCAGAGAAAAGTTAGGAAACATTCGTTCAGGATTTTCAGGTGGCTGCTTTATAGCCCTATTTTTTAATCAGATTGTCAGAAGAAAAAAAAAGAGAAGGCTTTTCCTTTCTGATGCCTGTTGGATTTCCAGCTGCTGTAGATGATTAATTCCTGAAAGTATCATGACAACTCAGACCCAGTAAATTTCCCTGTCCCTTACATTCAGGTTTGTGCTGCTGTCCCTCTGGCTGAAGCCCTGCTGCCTCCTGCCATGAGACCTCACCAGTAGCATGTGGGATTAGAGAAACTGCTCTGCACGACTTCTGCAGAGCCCTTCCATCTTTATAGCTGTTTGAATTGAATTCGCAATAAGGATAGGCAGTGCTACAGACTGACTTTTGATGCTTGTCAGTATTCTGCTTTCCCTCAGATCCCCCCAAACCAGAAGGAATTGCTGGAACTGCTGTCACAACCCACTGTTGCATTTCAATGGTAAATTTGGTATGTTTGCCAAAAACCCAGGCATTTTTGTGTGGGTTGATCCCCACACATCTGCCTTTGTGGATCACATAGTCCACAGTACATCCCCTCCAGATACAGGATTTTTGTTTTAATGTAAGTAAAGAAAAAAGATACATTAGATAATGTACCTTGAGATAAGAACAAGCATTCTGCTGGGAGCATAATTTCTACAAGAGTAAGTGCTTGTTTTAAATATTAAATGTGCAAAGTTGTGCTTTTTCAAAGACACCTGTGACTTTTGGTCTCTGGTATTAGTTGGAAGTGAATGTGATTTAGGGCTGTGTCTGCTTTTGTCAGATCAGAAAATCACCCCACAGTTCTGCAAGAGTGGGGCTGAGGCTGCTGCCCTGGTTGTGCAAAACTACCTGGAGCAGGGGAGCAGACCCTTCCTGGGATTCTGCAGCTCAAGGAAGCTGGTGGGGGAACATTGGAAGCACTGGTGTGGAAAGCAGGGCAGGCAGTGCCCACAGTGGGCGTGCAGGCCAGCGCTCAGCCTGGCAGCCCGTGCCTGTTAAATCAGGGTGATTTATGGAACAGTTTCTGTTAAAAGCTTCCTCGTGCACTTTAGGAAGCGGAGCTGCCAGATTGGTCAAACTCCAATGCCCAGACAGTTTGAATTGGCTGCCGGCTGCCGTAACGAGCGTGGCGAAACTCGAACAGCCGTTTCCTCCTGGCTTTGCAGGCTGCCACATCGGTGCTGCTGCTCGCAAAACAGACAGTGTCAAAATGTTACGTGGTATGAGGACATTGCCATGGCAACGTTAGCATCCCATGACACCCGTTCTCGTACTGCAGTGTCAGCGCATGCTGTCGCTGATGTACTTTCCTCCTCCATCTGGGGCCTTGAGGAGTGCTGTGGTATGGGATCGGATGGATTTCTTCAGTAACGGGGCTGAGGGTGGAAGAGATGCTCTCACTGGGCTTTTGGGTGTCTTAAGTAAGGCAATGATTCTTTCTTTTAGCAACACTCTCATGATCGTGTTCGGGCTCAAAAGCACCTGGGTTTGCGTTCTGCTGCGCGGGGGAAGCAGCTTTCCCTCCATCGTACGGTTGCTGCAGTAGGTGTGTCCTACCTGGCATCAGAGGCCCCCACACTCGGGTCAGGCAGCTCTGAGATCACTCAGTTTGGAAAGGCACTCTGGTCTTGTTTTGGGACCAGTCCTTTCAGCCCAGAGAACGCCTGTTGCTAATGTCCATCTGTAGCCTGCAGTGGTCTGCTCCCTTATCCCGTTCCTTAGCAGGAGCCATCAGCTGCCCTGGGCAGAGCTGGTTTTGGACAGCTGCCTCACACCTTTCCTCCATGGCTGCCTGGAGGTTTCAATTTATCTTGATCAGTGTTTTAGGCCTGCCTAAAAATATTGCAGTTTTTATTGCTACCTCTGTGTCCTGCCAGGATTTTCAGTATTCCTCAAGGTTTATTTTCCCCTTGTCTTCCTATATTTCTGTATTTCCGCCAGGTACTGTATTCCAAAATTAGTATCATGGGTTTTCTTTTCACACATGTTTATTGGCTCTTTCCCCTTGACATGGGGAAAGCTGTTCTCAATATAAGCTAGAGCCTTGGCAAGAAATAACAAAGGTGGAGATGTTTCCTGTATGGCAGCCTGTGGACCTTTCACTGGTGCACGTTTCGCACTTCTCCTTGGTGTTTTGGTAGAGCAGGAGAGAGATCTGGAATTAGTTATTGTGCATGTGAAGATTCTTCAAATGGGAAGGGCGAAGAGATGTTTAACTAAGGATTTGCCTACCTGGTGTGTACAGGCTGTGGATGTGCAATTCAAGGTATGTGGGTACACAACAAAGCTGGTTTTTACACAGTGGTGCTACAGCATAAAGGAATTATATGTGATAAAACCCAGAGCTTGTAGTCCTCACATCTGGTCTAAAGGGCCTGATAGGGTAAATGTGAGGTTTGAGAAAGTAGCTGTTGAGGCTAGGGGAAGGAGCAGAACTTGATTTTTCAATCATACCTGTTTGTTTGGACCCACTTCTGAACTGTTTCACAGCAATAATTCTCAGCTCTCCCATCTTGCCCAGTGCTCTGCTTTGAGTTGTGCCAGAGTCCCAAGTTAATAATTCTATAAACTTGTTTTTCATCTGTTTCCACTGAATTCCTGGCATCTGCCTAGTAACAGGAGTATGTCTGTTCCTGTGACCTGGCTCCTCAGTCTCTGCAGAAACACTTTTACTGCTCCTGCCCAGGAGACGCTGCTATGTCTTAAACTCAGTTTTTCCCAAGACTTAATCCAAGCCAAGTACATCTAAACCTGGCATCGTGTGGGCCCTATTTCAATAATTTTGTATTTCTGTCTCAGTATTGCCTAGCTTACCTACTAAAGCACTCTTATGAAATATTGCATGGTTGGTTGAGGCAAAATCTGGCTTGTTTTGCACTAGAAATAATACCAGGCAAGTGATCCACAGTCCATTTTATTTGGTGAATTTGACTGTTTTCACAGCCTGTTCACTACAGTTGTCTGCTGCAGAAAGGCAGCAAGCTTGTTGGACAGAGTGCCTGTCAAAATCAGGAAGTCTTATTCCAGGCTGTAATTTTGTTTAATTTCCTGAAATCTAGAAAGCTGTGTATTTTCTAAAATATCTTTGCCCTGGAGCTCTACGATTGGGTTTCCAAAGATTACCCATACAAGGTATTATCTGCATGAAAAATGTTGATGAGGGGCTTGAATCCTGAAGCAGGGACATGATGAAAATATTTAACTGAGCAAGGTATTAATGAGTTCACAGGCTTATGCCAGTTTTGTTAAGAATGTGCTTCTATATACAAGCTGACCAAGACAGAAGTGTTCTGTGAATTTCAGTTATGCAGATTAAAGCAGCATTTGGCTTTTGATACTCAGTTAATGGTTTGAAAACTGGATTTTGCCAGCTTTAATGCTAAAGTACTATGTCGGGAAAGATTACCAGCCTTTTATTTCAGTTTACAAGGAGGAATAAAAAAACTCGACATCTTGATACAAGTACCTCTTGAAGGGTTTAGCCATCATAAAAGATTTGGTGACCTGTTCTTTTAACCTCTTATAGTCGTCAGATTTGAGAGGAAATTGCAGTCAAAAGTGAACATTTCAAAACTTGCTGATCTGAGTGGTCTAAGAGTCAACCCGATTTTCCTCTTGACATTCCTCTGTTTAGTTCTTCAGACCTGCAGGTGTTCTGTCCACTAAGGCTGCAGTGCAGAAAGGGGGAAAAGAGCTGCGGAACTAGGACAGACTTAGAGTATATTTAACAGTGTTCTATTTCAATGTGACAACAGCTATCGAACACCTACAAGATTGCAAACTGTGATTCACTCAGAAGCTGATATAACTGATGTCACATTCTATTAATAGCTACAGAATTGTAACTGCTTTTAGCAGTGAGATTCATTAACAGCCTCTACAAACACTCTTGACAATCAGTTGAAAACCTGAAAATATTAGGTGTATATAAAAATGGATTATGCCATAAAGGAACCTCCCTGTGCTGCCAAGTATGTTTACAGCAAGTTCTTGAGGGTGTTATGCATAATGATTCCTCTTCATCACTTTCAGTAGGTCTTAGTGATAGCAAAAGGTGTTTGAGGGCTGATCCACACTCTAAATTAATTAGGAGCTGCTGATCTAACAGGGTTACATGATGTGAGTGTATTTGGGGATTATGGTGTGCATGGCATTTTTCTTGGCACGTGGAAGCTGCACAACCTTCCTGTGTAGTGCTGATGATGTCTTGGAAGACATTTGTTCCTTCACCTGTTTTAGCTGCATATTTTGGCTTCAATGGGCGTGACAAACCATGTCTAGACAGAACTTTTCAAGGGGTACCAAGTGCAGGGAGCGCTGCTCCCCTCTGAGCCTTGCACGCTTTCCTTGGCGTGGGTTGATAGCCATGTCTGAGGAGATGGCTGTGGAAGAGAAGGAAGTGTTCAGTTCTTCCTATCCTCAAAGATACTGAGTTAGTAGCTAACAATGATGACATATAATGGTCCTCTCCAGCCTTTGTTAGCTCTCCTCAGGCTGAATGAGTTGGTTACTCTTCCAGACACTTTGTAAACTTGTCTCCTCATTACATATATGTGTGGTTTTAAGGTTTGCATCCCTAGCATGACAGGTCAGGACATGGTTGTAGAAGTGGAATGAAGACTGAGCTTCAGGAGGGGAAGTGGTAGGGGTGACATTTGCTCCGTGTCAAGTTGTGTAGTCAGGCTTGTCACTGGAAGTGAAGGTGTGGATGTGTAAAGCTGGGCTGACGTTTCCAGAGCTTTGGGTATTTCTGACAGTTCCATCATGGTTGGCCACCTACCTCCCTCACTTCCATCTTTCCCATATATATCACAGTTCCTCTTCTATTCCTTTTGGCTGTGAATAATTCCCATATCTTGAAGTTTTCAGGTGATGTCTGCTCTGTCTCATTAATCTGTCACCAGGTTTTGTCATCTCACATTTGGATGTAACCTTACTTTTGGTGGCCTGTGACTCTCAGGCTGTCATGTGTAGACTTCTGGAGATGGAGTCTTCTGAGACTGGTAGGAGAGGTTGGCTCAGGACACAGCAGAATTGAAAAAACAGTCCTTTGAAAACAGTGCAGTCTGCCAAGGAAGCAAAAGTCCATATATGAGAAGATGGAAGCCCTAGGCCTTTTTTTCCCTTTTTCATTGTTCTTTTTTACAAGGTTGAAAGTGTTGGTTTTGAGTACATCGTTAAATGGTCATTTGCCCTTCTTCCCAAGAGTTACAGGCAGCTGTCCAGATAATTAGGTACAATTGATCATCTTCCAGTAACACTGTTTATATTTTAAGTATCTCAATAGCAAACGATTCATTGGGCACATAACACAGCAAGTGATCAAACCACGTCTGGCTCAACATGTCTGTTGAAACAGCCTATGACAGTTAAGGAGTATAATTAGCAAGACATATAAATGGGATTGAAAAAAGATGTGAAAATAAGCAGAAGGATTTGAAAAGGATTAAGAGAGTAAATGACAAACCAGTAGTTAAATGGTGCATGATGAAAGACTGTGGAAGTAAAAGGTTGACTAAATATTGTGACTCTGTAATGGCTGCCCTAAAGTAATAGAAAAATACTCTGTTCAAAAGAATACAGACCTAGATTTATATTGACACATATGCTGACTCTGGGTTTAGACCTGTTTCTTAGGCTTAGTTTAGGTGGGCATCCCCTGAGGTGCTTTTGTGGTTGACTTGAAGACCTGAGATTCCTCTTCCATATTTAATATTGATGATCATCATCAAGGTATCACCACCCCACTGAATGGTGAATCCTCTTCTGAACGGTGGTACAGGTGGACTGGACTGGCAGTTTGCAGTCTTTCAGTAAAGCCGTTCTGAGGAAAATCAGGCTCCATGTTCAGTAACTCCCAGCTTACAGAGTTTAGCTTTGTCTCTGAGCACTAGGTTGCTTTGATTTCAATAATTCATCTCCCTCCAACTGCTTTATTGTCATTTGATTTATTAATGAGTTGGCTCGGGCACTGTCCTAGAGCTTTCTCACAGCTAGGTGTAACCAAGCATTGTGCTAAGCACAGATTGTGTGAAAAGCACACCATTTCCCTGGAGCTGGCCCCTGAGGAACAGCATAGTTAGACTGGATGTGCAAGAGCTGGAACTCCCAAACTATAACCTTGTTATCAGTAGCCCTTCCCAACACTCATTCGTTCTCTCTCTTGTTGTAGAACTTCAGACCATGCTTTCTTTTTTCTAGGAGTGGATTGTGATGGTTAATTAGATGATATTTGTAGAGCAGTGTACAATACCTGCCAAAGGTCACTGTCCTCACTGGTATTATTAGAGCTGGAGGAAGACTGCCAGAAGGTATTGATTGCTTGGTAAAAATAAACCCTTCAAACTTCTTTGGGTTTTATTTATTGCTGCCTTTTATCTCAGCATCCTGCAAACATATCAGAGGGTGGATTTGTTTGCCAGAAGATCAAAACAAAATGTTGACGACTTCTGGTGCCAATTTGTAGCCTCCCGTGTGGGCGACATCAGAGGAATTTGTGCAGTGCTCTGGAAAGTGTTTTGAGGCTTTGAATCCCCTTGGATCCTGGAACTGTTAAGTTTGAGCAAAGCATCTAAATGTCCAGGTGGGATAACACATCGAGTATCAAGCACAGGAGGATCTCGTTGGGGCTTGGGAAGCTGTATTGTGTATAGAAGCTTGTAGACACTTCCTGAAGTTGACATTTTGATTTGTTTGGTTGAAGTCTGTCAATTAATTGAGTAAAGCTGAGTCGTGCAGTGGGTGCTGTTGAGAATGCTGTGTCTGGCTGGTGGGAAGGGCTCAGTGCCCTCTGTTTTCTAGTTCATCTCTCAGCCATGGTTTACACTTCTCACACACCTCACCGTGGAAAGCAAAATGTCACACTTTGAATTCATTAAGCAGCTGTGACTATTGAGAGGGAAGGCTGTTCCATATGACAGTAAAATACAGGAAAAAGTCATGTATCTGTAGTAGAAAACACATGGGAAAGACAAATACTGTGTAACGTTCAGAAGGGCCAAGTCATGCTTCATAAAGGGAAGTTTCTAAGGAGAATGGATACAACAGGAGGACAGTTCAATCAGGCTTATGTGTTAGGAGGATGTACTAATCATGGATCCAGAGCAATAGAATCCAGTAGTGACTTCAAATCAAGTGTGGCCTTGTGGTGTCTGTGATGAAAATGTGCAGTTGGAGCAGAAGGAAAACGTTACACTTTCTCCAAAACAGGCCAAGGACAAAGCACAGACTCCAAACATCCCAACTTGTTCTGACCTAAAAATTGCTTCAGCCAGGAGAGTAAACCAGGCTTTGGTGAAGACTGCAAAGTGCTTTCTGTGCATGTGTCAGACCTGCAAATGGGTTTGATTTGACTATCACAGGTCCCCTTTGTGTTCATTCCAAGCCATTAAGCTCCTTTGAATGAACATTTGGGTAAATGAGAAGTTTTTGAGTGGACTGACTGTTGTCCAGCAATCTAGAGAACTGACTTGTCATGGAGCAAAGGACATGTCTTGTAAAAGCTTGCCAGTGGTGCTTGAAGGTCCAGTGCTAGGCTGGCCTGGCCTGCCAACCTGCTTCCTCAGGCACAGAGCAGCTGCTGGGGGATACAATGACCAGTGATACTTTGGTAATCTTGAACAAGTGCCATCTGCTTTTCTTTTAAAACTCAGGACAGTTCACAAGCAAAAGAAGGGCAAGAATCATCAGCAGATGCTGTCAATTCACTCCTTCAGTTCTAGTTGTCCAGATTTTGTTCCAGAAGTAACTGAAATGTGAGCAAGTCTTACAGCTGCCTGCTGCATAAAGTATGAGTATAAATGGTTAAAAAACCCCAGTAGATGACAGAACTAACATCTAGCTGTTTAGGTACATGGCTGGTGGAAGGGAAGAATGGTGCTAGTGCTGAGAAGTGGCATAGAGGTTTCTTTTACTGAGATTTCTGTTATTTTGATATGTCATAGCCCATCAGTAACTTAAAGATGGAGAAAGCTGTGGGAAATGGGACAGTAAATATCTGCCAGCACAATTTTAATGCTCCCTCAGTTGAACTGTTTAAATGTAGTTGCCTCTTAGAGGAAACCATTGAATACAGATTTTAGTGCTTTTGCTGCTTGGTAGGTTCTCATGTGGGTATTGCAAAATCATCCCTGACAGCCCAGACACATGTGGAGTTAGACATGAGTCTCGAGTGAGAGGGGAACAGCAGGTGCTCTACAGGTGGGACAGGGCTTGCACAGACCATGCAGGGCACCCAGTTTGCACAAACTGTAGAGGAGGAGAACCTGGAAGCAGCTTAGGAAAGGGGTGGGAAACTACTGCAGTCTGAGTTTGTGGCAAAAGGGAAGGAGTAAGAGATTTTGTGTCTGTCAAGGTATCTGGGGAAAGTCAGGGAGATGGCAAGGTTTCTTAGGATGCTTCTTCAGGATGCTGGCCCAGCTTCTGGCTTAGGGACTTGGTCTACTCTTGAATTTTTTCATCATTGATTCAAGCAGATTTCTTTTTGACCCCTCATAAATGTCCATGAGCACGCCAAAGTCCTGCAGTGAGGAGATACCCAGCAGTGCCACTGCCCCTGTCACCTCATGAGGATGTCTGCCAAAATAGATGTGATGAGTTCTTGGCTGTGGGTTGCCACAGAGCTGTGGCTGGACAGACCCTAATTATAGCACATTATGCTGGTTTAATGACAGTAATAGAAAGTCAATTTATAGGCAAGAGCAAATTGCCTTTTTATATGGGGAGGAGTATAATTCCTCCCATGTGTTGCATTATTAAATTTGTAATCTTCATTTCTAATGCTTTTCAAAAGTGAATATTAACAGAATCTAAAATGCAGCTCATAAATTTATGAGCTGCATTTTCCCCCCAAACTCTTCAAGTTCTAGAATTTGTCTTAAATGGTGAACTTCAGCAAGGTTAGGGTTTTTTTTTCTTTTTTTGCTTAACTTAATAAATGAACTTACTTGCTGCCTACCTCTGGACAAGCTTAAAAAGCTTAAAAGCTCCAAAGGTACTGCATTTTAAATAGCGGTAATGAATATCTATTTCCATTCTTGCTGAGTGGAGAGTTCTGAGTTCAGACTTATTCCCTGGTGATAAAAGACACGGGAGAGAAAATAAATTGACACGTTTTTGTATGTCATTTGCTAGCGAGGAGGCTGTTGTGATGCTCTTTTTTGTTGCCAAGGAAACAGAGCCCTGAACTCCTGTCTCTGCAGGCAGCAGGAGGAGGAAAGGATATTACTTCACTCCTGAGCTCGATTTGTAATTGTAACTTGTGATCAGAGACTGTGAATGGGTTTGGACTGAGGGTCTCACCTTCAAGTTCACTTTCGTAGTTGTGTGTCCTACCTCCTTCTGTTGGTTTCCCTGTTGAAATGGGTGTGAAGGGTGGAGCCTGGTGGGGGGGTGGCTGGCACAGTTACTGTACAGCAGAGTGAAACAGAGTGCTGGGGCACAGGCAGTGATGGGAAGGGATTGTGCTTCTCTGACCTTGCCAGTAACGTCTTGAGAAATCCCAAGGCTCCCTTATGTCAGCCCACTTGTTAAATCTGAGAACAGAAACATGAAAGTTACCTGCAGGTATCAGAAGGCAGGAAGTGACAGCGATGCAGGTGCTTCGTAAGCATGGTGTCCTCTTCTGACCTCCTTCCATTGCTGTTGGGCAGTCATTGCCTGCACATTTTATAAAGAGATTCCCATCAAACTTTCTTTTGTGGTTACATTAAAAGCCTTTTTTCACTCACAGACTGCCCTTTAATGCGTTTTTGATCTCTGAACTGTCAGCGTTGCCTGCAAGGCTTGATGCTGGCTGTATCACAGTTGCTTCTTCATCTGTTCTCTTTGCTGCTCTCATAGTAGAGAGAGATTAGCAGGGTGCTCTAAAGCATTTTGTCCATCCTTGCTCCTTCTACCAAGTTCATTCAGAAATATTTGATCATGAGATTTTGGTGAACTTTCTGCCAGGTACATGCCATGGGGTAACCATGCTGCAAACAGGCATTGCTTCTCAGGATGCTCTGCTGGTGTGTGGCTGTTGTTCACTGTGAGTGATTAATCCAAATTCCATTCAATACAATATTGAGCACTGTTGTGCCTCTTCTTCACCAAGGACTGATTCTTACTGCATCTAGTTGTTGATAATTGAGAAAACGAGGTTTTGATATTGTTCCTAAAGCGTATGAATCTCCTGTATTAATTAATCTGTATTAATCTGATGACTTTTTGCTTCCATCCTGAGTAATCTGCAGCCAGGCATGATATTTTGGTTGGTTTCCCACATTCTGCAGTATCTTTCAGTAGAGATGAACACGTTATGTTTATTTTCCTGCTCTGGCCAAAGGGCTTTTTCTCCTCTATTGAAAGCTCAATTCTCTGCATACACAAATGGTGAACTGAATTTCCCAAAGGACTTCAAGTAAACTGGGATGTTTTTCTATCTGAGTGCTGCTTTTGTGCATGCAGCAAGCAGATGTAGGAGGCAGTTATGTGTCTGCCATGTTCATCTGTGGGAGAGTGTGTCACTCGGATGAGAGCTTGCATGTGTCTCTTCAGGGATTGGGCTGTGAAAATTTTGCTTGAATGTTTTTTCTTAGGTGTCTGCTAGTTAAATTCCAGTGCCTCTGTTTTTGGTATTGGATGATGTTTTCCATGTGTAACGGCCTGACTTGTCCCCAGTTGAAGATATTTATGATGTATGATTGGCAGGGCTGTTTGCAGTGATACAAACTCACTTTGATTTCTTAGTCACTGTGAATGATTTAGCATCGTAAGGAGCTGTTACTCCTGTCCTGCTTCTGGGCATTGAAGCCTGACCTTCCCTTCCAGCTGTCATGAGATATCTGCAATGAAATTACTGCAATCATGAAGGGCAGGGTGCTCTCCTTTCACTCCACCCAAGTGGAATCCAGCACTTGATCCAGAGCCTTGGTCCTGCGAGGGGATCTATGTGAGAGAGGCAGTATGAGTGCAGTGGATCCAGTTAGAGCCTTTTGGGAAACGCAGTCACTCTGTGGACTCTCCCTTCAGCACCACAGGTGTGCTATAAAGAGAGGGTTTTGTACAGTTCTTGATACCTTTTGGGGGGAGAAAAGGGTTCCCTTTAGTGCACCTGAGGTGGGCTGTGGTACTTGCCTGGCACAACAGATGCTCCACAGCCATGATCCTGTCATGGGATGTCTCCATGTGAGTCAAAGCAATATGTAGAATTAGAGGGGAAGAACATGCTGGCTTGCTTCCTCTAGCATTCGCTACAGGTATTCCAAGAAAGCACCTTTGGTGAAGCCTGACACAGGTAGTTGTAACATCTGGTGAGATTGTCTGGAATTAGGAACTCAATGCCTGTAATTGTTTAACTTCTCTGGAAACCGGATCATTGGCTCCCCCCTCTCTGCTTCCACAGTGGATCAAATAATTGCTTCCAAATGGACATAAGTTATTAATCAGTGTGTATAATTAAAGTCAACTCCTTGTGAATTTGATCATTCGTTTCCTTAAGGAAAATATGATGAAGTAATTATAACCCAAGCTAAACACAAATCAAATGCTGTTCTAAACGCAATTCTGCACCAGGATTTCAGTTTATGAATGACTCCAGGGTTCTGTGGCTTCATGCCTGTTAAGGAAATGGGGCTGTGTTTTTAATTGTCTTTATAACGAGTGAACAAAAGATTGCATGACTCATTCATTGTGCCAAGACTTTTGCTCTCTATGCTCACACACACACGGTCTCGACAAAGCTGCTTGCTCCTAAAAGAGCATCAGTAGGACAGAAGAAAAGGGAAGAAATCTCATTATAAATACAGCCTTGTCAACTGCTTCCTCAGAATTTTGTCTGTACCAAAACAAAACTTTACCTGCTGTGTAGTAACTGTGATTTTTGAGGGAGGCAAACATTTCTTCAATGCTTAAGCTGCTGTCTTGACTGTCCTCCCATCATTACTGTATAGCAGATACTTTCTAGTTTCAGCTAAATTTGGGGGAGAAGTCCAAGATGTGCAGACTCTAAAAGTGCTGGAAAAAATAGCTCTAGGTTGAGAGAGAGACAAAAACTAGTTCCTCTGGGAGAAAAGGCTTGATACATAATCTCATTTTCAAATTCACCTTGTGGATGAATGCAGACCTCTGGAGCTGAGCATCTGGTGGGACAGAAAGGTGTGTCAGCACCTCTGGGAGGTTTTTGGTGCTTCTGGAGGCTCCTGACCTGAGTCCTCTTCTGCAGCAGGAAGGCAGAGCTTGCAGACAGGCTGCTGAAGTTACTTGGCACCTGCTTGCTTCCCAAAAGTTACCAAGTGAAGAACTAGAAGGACACAGCAGCTTCATGCAAAGTTTCTTGGCTTAGTGACGTGTAGGCAGGGCAGCTCTTCCATCTCACGCCATCCTTCTCTATGATGGCTCTTTCTAGTAGCTTTATTTTTGTGAATTCACCTCATTTTTGTGATCCTTTTCTAAATCAAGAGGTTTTCTGCAGCTCAGGCTCATTCATATTTCAGAACCTGGACGTAAGTAACATCCTCATTAATAGCATGAGATGGGTGACAGAATTAGGACATTTGGGTGCTCTGGTTCAACTCTCTTGTAATTAAGCAGAGAGCCTCACCTGGCCTTCACAACTTATGTTGGGTAGCTGGAGAACTTCCAGCCAGGGGGACACAATTTGGCTCAACCTCTAATTCTCCTTGTGGATTAACAAGGAGAAAGCCCTGGAGTTGTGCTGACACACTAACCAACCACTCATCTTTCTACTTTGATGTTATCCTGGTACCAACATGCTGATAGCTGGCAAAGTTCTAAGAGTTTGGAACTGAGAATGTGTAGAGCATCACTGGTTGTGGATTCTGTGCATGGCACTTTGCTCAGCTTTCTAGGGAGTAAATATTACAGTGTAGTAGTTTAAATAAATCAGTTAAATTAATTGCCTGTGACAAGTGTATATGTTCTCTGAGCCCTTCAGCTAAATTTTCCTTGACTTGGTACGTACTGGGACTGCAGACTCCTGGGGTTTCCCAGGTGGGCTGATGTCAGAGGGGAGTTTAACTCTTGGTGAGGCTTAAAACCCAAAATCCAAGAAGTGGAAAGATTGAATCCCCTAATTGCCATGCAGCAAGAGTGTGTATATATCTGTGGTTCATTGCACTATAAATGTCATAGTAAGATTACATTTTTAAGTCATCACCCCTTGCCCAAGCAAAAAAGCAGCAGATGAAGAAGGGCCTGGGTTGTGGGATATATCTGTCCCAGACAACTGGAGCAGCATCAGCAGTTCTGTGCTTGTATGTCCCAGGAGACCTGGGCTACAGACAGGGCAGTGTTCAGGTTTCATTGCTAGGCTGCTGCAGAAATATTACAACAGTGAATTTTCTGGATGGTTATAGATATTTCATTTAATCAGACACTACTGCAAAGCCTGGCAGATTGGGGGAAGAGAAGGGGGCAGTGTGTTCCATTTTCTTATAAAAATAAAAATGCAAAAGCAGCCATCAGATGAAGCTATTTAGATTCTGCTGCTGCAAACAAAATAGAGACATGGAAAGAATTCTGAAGAGCTGGGTCTAGCTGCAAAGTAGTTCCCATGAAATACTCTGAAAGAACCAAACATTTTTGTTAGTGTCATGGTACTGCGACTTTTTTATAGTGAAAAGCTGAACAATTTTTATCGTAATTGAAAACTCCATTTGAAAGTCATTGACAGTGGAACATACGTGTTTACCTTTTTGGCTGTTCACTTTCTCTCTTTTGACAGGGAAGGAAAAAATCTCCAAGTGATTTTCCTGGCTACACTGTTTGTTGCAGAACTTTTTCTTAAGATGCTTTTAAATGAAAATTTTGGCAATTAATTTTTTTTCTATAGGTGAATTTATCAAAAAGGTCAAAATTAAAAATAGCATCATAAAAACTGTTTGGTTTTAACCTCAAAAGGAGGAGAAAAAATATGTTTAAAATATTAAAATGGAGCGCATGAAGAAAGGAAGAGCTTTTTCCCAGCCAAGCTACAAGAGATGATAACATCTACTGGGGTGGAGACTTGCTTATATACAGGCATAGTTGGATTTAAACCAAACTGCAGCTTAGGCCAGCATAGAGGGAAAAATGCTGCTTTAAGTGTCTGAGGAGTTGAGGTTTGGGCTGGGTTGTGGGGGAACTAAGGAAGGCATCCTCAGGGGCTATTCAAGAAAATAACCCTGTGAATGATTTTTGGTCCTCTCCTGATGGTGAGGGGGAAGAACAGAAACCTCTGGGCTCAAGGGGAATTGGTTTGACATCACATATCTGGGCATGGGTGTCAGCACTGCCTGTTGGTGTGGGTGAGGACAGGCCAGCCTGAGCACCAGGATGACAGAAAGCTTTTCTGTGCTAAAATACCATTGTGGGTCAGGAGGAGTGGGGTGTATTGGGGCTGTGCTGCAGTGGGAATTTAAAGGTGTCTCATTGCCATCTCCAGAGGCTTCCCAAGCAAGGCAGGGTGTCCTGGCCCTGCTCTGCATTCAGCTGGAGTTGGTAGCTGTAACAGCAGTGCAAATACTTGCTAATTTTAGTATTTTTCTGGCTCTCACAAGAAGAGTTGATTGAACTTTCCTAGCCCTGTGAACGTACCTAATCTCCACAGATTAAGAATTAACATGTTGAAATATTTTTTTCTATCCCATAAAGATTCTGTACTTAATTTGGAAAGAAAGGGTGTGATTTTGCTAGTGTCTGAAACTAGGACAAGGGGAACGAAGCATACAGCCTGATTAGTGCCCCTGCTTATCCCCAGCCATTTTCTGTCATTCTGGTGGATTACTCAGGCTGTGATGATAGCCTGGCATGTTCTGGAGCACAGTACAAACTGCCTCTCTTTAGGTGCTCATAATTCACACTCCATTAGGATGTTGATGTAGGGAATGCTTGGCAGGATGTCAGGGCTTGCCAGGCGTGATGAGATTGAGTTCATCTTGTTAAACTGCATTCTGAAGGGACAATCCAGTATTTATATTTTTTTTTTTTCCTCAGCAGAAGCAGCCCCTTAGGAGAGCATCAGAGCTTGCTCTGAACAGAGATACCCCTGTAAAGGGGCCTGTGCTGCCCACCCTGGCAGCCAACAGCTCAATGAGTGCCAGGCTGTCACAGGTGTTGGGTATTCATGCAAGGCTGTGGGAAGACTTCTCTTTTTCTCCTTTGAAGCTGAACAATGGAATTTTTATTCATCTCAGAACTGATTCATGGCACACAGGTCTTAGTACATGTCATGGGGAGTCAGCATCTGACTAAACATATTTTTTTTTTTAACACTTCAGGAGCATCAATGCAGTGACAAAGTTTCAAGTGGAGAAGTTAATGTACTGACTCTTTTCTCAGAGGACCTGAAAATAGGTAGGAGGTGAAATGGTCAGTGCTTTAACAGTCTGGGGTGCTGAGCTGAGACTCTCACTGCTGCTTTTTGCCCACAGATGTGCAGACAGTCCAGTTGTTGGACTTGGGGACCTTCCTCACCTCAGCAGGTGATACTATTGGATACTATCCATCCTGATGGATGCTTGATGTTTTCCCTTGTTTTCAGCACCAAACTGACCTGCTTCATCTTTTCTCGGGCAGGTCTTCATGGGGAAGAACTCTAGAAAAAAAACTCCTAGGGTCAAAACCAAAGGGTGAAGTTAGTGGCTGTGGAAAATGAAAGGGCTTGTGAGCCAAGGGTAGAGCAGGCAGATTCAGCATGAACTGAAAGGAGATAGCTCCGGGCAAATCTCCTCTGCAGGCACTTGGGTCCTGTCCTGTCTCTGCTTTGTACGCGATCTACAACGAGCTCTGAAGGCTTCCTTGACTCTGCCAGATGGGTTTTTTTCTGTTTTCCCTTGCTGGAGTTGTCAGTTCTTCATGCTTCAGAAGTGCAGGTTTGTATTCTGGAGCAAAGCAGGCGATTCACGAGCTGAGGAACCCAGGTGTGAATCCAGAGAGCAGACTCTGCCCAGGTTGATGCCCCGCAGCGCATTTGGATGGGAATTGTTCCATATTGCTGCACTTGGGTAAGAAGAGCAGTGGGGATGCAGTCTCTTCACTCAAGCTTGGACAATATACAATATTGTTATATTTTCCAGGGCTTTGCAGTAGAGACAAATTAAAGTAAGCATTCAACTGATTTCCCTTCATGATTTTCCTCCTGGCACCTCAAGCTGAAGTTTGGGAAAGGATAACAGCTACCCACACTGTTTTGCCAGACCCTTTTGTCAGTCTTGGGTGACCCGTGTTGGTGCTGTGTGTCCATGTGCTTTGGGTGCCTCTGTGTTCTGTGCTTGGAAGCAGTCGGATAATTTAGGAGCCAGGCTGATTGAGTTGAAATTCAGTCAATGCCTAATCTTAGGACTAAATCAATACCAATTAATTCTAAAGTACAGGAGGGTCTGTAGCACATGCATCATGATGGTTTCTTTTTGTTATGGTAGCAAACTGTGAAGGAGGAGAAAATTGAAAACAAAGTGGAAAAGACAAAGATGGTAACAAGTACCTGGGTGGAGGAAAAGGAAGTGACGAGGGGAGACAGTGTAGGGATAACAGTGAAAGGGGCATGCTCTCTCTCTCAGAAATGCCATCAATAAACATCTATTGTAGAGTAATTCTGTGTAGGAGTAATAATTATATAATCATGACCTTGTGATGAGCTATTGCAGGACTCGCATAGATTTTTCAAGACTTGCTGGTCTCTGAGCATGGAGAGCCCTGTCAGTAGCAGAGAGGAAGAGCTTCAGAGCATTGTGCATGGGAGTGCTGTAGAAGAGAACATGAGAAGTGGTCACTCTTTCCTTGGGGGACAGAAGGGAGCAGTGCCGCTCTTATTTTTCCTACCCCTATGATTTCAGGCAAATCCAGCTCTTGGTGGCAGCTCTTCCATGGGAGTAGCACCATCCTCAAGAAGAGCTGCCTCTCAGTGTGAGTCACAGCTGAAAGTTTAGTTAAAGGAACCCTCCAAAAGGTGCTCTGCTCTGCACAGGACACCTGCATGGTCACATTGCTACCCTTCATTTGTTACTGATCTGTCTGGAAGAAACTTTTGGTTGGCTGGGCTGATGTCACTCAAAGGTGAGGGGAAACATGATAATGAGTTCTAATTAATAATGAACAAAATGTTGGGATATAATTAATATCAATCAAGAAGAATGTAGAGAAAATGGGTCTTGTGAGAAATTTTTTTTCTCCAAGTTTTAAAAGACAGATATCTGGGTAAATGTGGTAAGTATGGTAGGGTTTTGTCCTAGAACATGACCCTAAAAATATGATTGTGATAAATGGATTAAAAACTTGCTTCACATATCAAAAAGAAGTTGTCAAGGAAAAGCCTCAAAGGCAGGAGGCCTTTGAATGCATGGTTGTTACTCAGTGTTTTCAACTGATTTGAAGCAAGCATGAGTTTAAAAATCACTTAATTCACAGATGATGTGGACATAAGAGAGTAAATAGTATTGAGGGTGGGAGAGCTGTATAAAGCTGTCTGGGGTTTTGCTTGCTTTCTCTTCAAATAAAATTTGTTTTCTTTCCATATTTTTAATATAATGTTCTGTGAGGTTATACTGGCAGGACAGGCAAGGGGACTGCACAGCCTCCAGGCAAGGTGTGATGTGACCAGGAGCTTACTGTGGTCTTGGGAAAGGCCAGCAGAAGTAGTGAAGATGAGAGTACAAGATGATTTTTACCTCTGCATGCATTTCTGCACTAAAATGCAGACTCCGGTTCTGTTCTCAAAAGGGCATTTAAAACCTGGGGAGGTTGTTATGAAGATTCAAGGCCAGGAGAAAAAAAAATGCCAGAGATCTCAGTCTGTTTAACTTGTCAAAATAACATTGAGAGATAACTCACCTGCACTGCAGAAAAGTCTTTATGGTGAGAGCACAAAGCAGCTCTTGGGGTGGAGCAGGGCACTAAAAAAACCTGATACGTGAATGCTGAAACCAGGCAATCTTAAGCCACATCTCTAAATGTCAGGTAGTAAAATAAACCATGCAGGCAAATGGCAGATTCTTCATCTCTCGGTATCTTCAAACCAAGAGTGGATAATGCTTTAGAAAATATTCTTGAGCCAAACATAAATTGTTTGGCTGAACAGAGCAAAATCGAAGCACCTGTCAACACTGAGAACTTGGCAGAGTGACTGCTGGGCCCTTCTGGTTCTTGGCATCAGCAAGGTGCTGTGTATCTTCATCCTGGATATGTGACCAAACCATTTCTTCTTCCCAAGGTCATCCCAAACTAAAATCCCCTCTTAGTGATGTGTTGTGCTGCAGGCTTCACTGACTGCTTAACTTCTGTTTGCTGCTTAATTGGAAGAGGTGCAGGGAATAAATCTGGTGACGCTGCAGAAAACGTCGATACTGCTCTTACTTGTTTCAGATACCACTGACAAATTAAGACAAATGATTTTGCCAGGCAACACCCACATAGATGCATATCATTTACTTTCTGATTGGCAAAGGTGTTGAAGCTCAAAGATTTCAGGAAGGGGAGGAGGCACAGCCCCTGTGCCATGCTCCACACTGACCAGAAAAGGTTAATGGTAGGTGACTGTTGCTTGTGAAATATTTTTGGTTCACAGATGAGAATTGCAGTGTCATCCATATTTATTTCCTTTTATCCGTGATCTGTCCTCCTCTCCCAGCTAATGGGGGTGGATAGTTTAGGAACCTGTATCTCCTTTCTGATTGCATCTTTGGTGCTTGTGGTGATCTCTTACCCTGTTTCAGTCATACCTTTGGCTGCTGTGGTTTGGGAGCTTGCCTTTTTGGCAAAACAAATTATTCACCTTCTGTTCAAAGGAAACTTTCAGCAAAATGAAACTATAGAGGGAGAGAGGTTGGAGAAGTCTTTCTCCAGAATAATGAGAGATCATTTGTAAGATGCAGGAGTTGCTGTGCATCTCTGTCTGGAAGAAGAAGGAGGAACAAAGGATTTTTGTCCTTTATTCTCATTGTCTTGTTTTACAGAGATTCTTGATCAAGCTTTTCCCATTTTTTCCTTTTTTTTTTTTAATTTTTTTTTTAAGTCTGCTGAAGCAATCAAAACTACTAGAAAATGACCTACCCAGCAGTGGAAAGCTGTGCATGTGGTGCTCTACAGCTGAACTTGCCCCGTGCCACCTAAATCTCTGGTACAGTGCCCTGGTGCTCCCACAGTGCTGCCTTTCCTTGCCTTTGGGCCCTTCTGCTTTATTTCCCTGGCTATTGACTTTGTTTGACTGGCTTTCAGTCAGGAGATGGTTGATAGACTAGGACAAGCACCTTGTATTGCTCCAAACCTTTGCTCTGTCCCAAGCCTCTCGTTTGTTGCCAGCTGTGGCTGAACAGTCTTTTAATTTTGAGCATCTCCAGGCACATCTCATTAGATTGAGGAAAGATGAGATTTTTTTAACTGTTGTTGCATGGCTGGGCAATGGGGCATTTTAAATTTGTTTCCTACATTTGTCATTTGATGCTTTGACTCTGGCTGCCAGCAGAGCTCTTGTGAGGACTAAGCTCACAGGGCAGGAGGAAGAGTGCTCTGAGTGCACACAGTGAAGGAGGGATGGGCACTGGTGCGTGTGGATGACTCAGATTGTTTGTGGAGGTGAATTCGAGACAAATGAAATGGACCATCAAGTCTGCCCGCATGGCTGTGGGCTGTGCCCTCAGGGGAACCTACACACCCCATCAGAGGCTCCAGTGAGTTACACAGAGCTGAAGAGGGTGCATCAAAGGGAACTGCTTTGCTCTGATTGGGAGAATAGGCATGGCCATTTCACCAAGCTTAGCTTTTGTTGATGCCCATATTGTTATTCTTCCCTGAAGGTTTGGATTTTGAAAGCACATGAGAAATATGTTTTACGTCTGTGTAACTTCCTGATTTGTACAATGTGCTTCATGCATTGCTCTAGGCACATAAACAGTACTCACTGTAGTTAATGTTAATCCAGAACGTGCATGTTCGATCCCCTTAGCTCACAGGGACATGTGTACACAGGCTGCACCGTATGTGGGGACAGCAGCTGGTGCAGAGCCCTGGGGCCAGCACGTTTACCCAATTGGAAACCTCATGATAATAGAGGAAAAGGTACTTTACAGCTGTATTTATAGGAGGATTTTTGTCTTTGTATTTCTATGTAGATATAACTGGAGAAGTGGGATAGGAAGCATTTCTGATATCTTACCGCATTTTTTCTAAAGTCCCTCTTCACACTAAGATGTAAAGAAAAGTATTTTAGGTCAAACAGTGTGCTACAAATACCAGTGTATTTTAGGCAAGTTATTACAGATACCCTCATATTTCCAAAGTAGTTCAGAAAGTGATTCATGAGAAGTTCCACCTGAATATGAGGAAGAAGTTCTTCACTGTGTGGGTGCACTGGAACAGGTTGCCCAGAAAGTGGTGGAGTCTCCCTCACTGGAGATATTCCAGAACCGTCTTGACGCAATCCTGTGCAGTGTGCTCTAGGATGACCCTGTTTCAGCAGGGAGGATGGATCAGATGACCCACTGTGGTCCCTTCCAAACTTACCCATACTAATTCTTTGAAAGATTTGCTTTCTTTAATGTTTGGCGATCCTGAATTCTCCAGACTCAGTAGCTGGGTCATTTCTCCTCTGGAGGCAGTACTCAAACAAGCTGGAAGGCTTCTGTGAGCACTGTGGGTCAGAGGTTTATTGCCTGAATCCAGGGTAATGACTGGGCATCTTCAGAGGATTTAGATAATTTTGCTTTGTTCGGAAAACTTGTAGCAGATGTGTTTCAGGATGAGTGCTCTATGTGGGATGAAATCTGGAGCTTCCTAACACCAGCTACAGCAATTAATAGTTATGGTATTCATTACATATTCATTACATAACTGAGAAACAGACTGCTTGAGATGGAGGATGAAAATAGCAGCTGTTAATTTCAGAGGGCTGAGCCTCTGAAGACTGCACCCAGGAGGACCCAGAACCTACTTAATTCCCTCTGTGCTGTGCCTGAGGGCGTCTACCAAAGGGAGTAGTCCTCTCCAGGGTTTTCCACTTCTGGTCCCTTTCTGGTGCCACTAGGGAATATTTTGGCTGTGCCCAACTATTCCCCTGTGGCTGGTCTGGGAGGGCTCCTGCTTTCACAGCACCTCTGGTGCTGCCTGGCCTTTTCTTCCCCTCTGCTCAGTCAGCGGCCACCAGGACCTGCCACTCTTTGTGTTGTTCTACACAACCTGAGGCAGCAACATGGGATTTGGGAAGGGCTTGGAGGCATCAGGCTGTAGACCTCAGCTGTGCCTGTGTTTCCTGACTGGGTAGCTCTGGGTGTAGCCAGCTGGTGTGGCTGCCTGCTCGGTAGATAATTAATTGGTACAAATGGTTGGAGTCAGTAAGGAGGGTGTGCATGCTCTGAGTACCTGCTGGGCCTGGTGTGGTGGAGCACAGTGTGTTCCAGAGGTAGCTCAGGAGCTGCTGATGAAGCAGGGCTGAGTAAGGGAAATGTTGCATTACAAATGCCAGGCTGATCTTCCAAAAGCCCTTCTCTGCTTCTCCTTGGTTCTGTCAGTGCAGAAGGCTCTGGGAATAGAGGCTGACTGCCTTTTCTCCCCTTGTGTTCCTAGATGGTGATGGTCGGAGACTGAAAGGAGCCATCCAGAGGAGCACAGAAACTGGCCTGGCTGTGGAAATGCCCAGCAGGACCATCCGTCAAGCCAGCCACGAGTCCATCGAGGACAGCATGAACAGCTATGGATCAGAGGGAAAGTAAGTCATCAAAAGAGAGCTGGGTAATCACTCGTGGGATGCACTGTTCCTGTACCTGTTAATTTTCCTCAAGCATGATGGAAGATGTGTTTTTCTGATTTGCCTATGGTGCAGGTGTACTGCCCATCCAATTAGAGCAGATCTCTCTGTCTGCATAGCTGGCACATACTTGACTGTTTATATACTTTTTTAGTGTCCTCATTACTCTGAGCTGAAGCAGATACCAATTACTTTTAACTGCTTTGCCTTTGGAAAAGGAATTCAGGGTCAGCAGCAGAGGCTCATTACTGCTCATAAATTATAAGCCAGTGGTTTTTAATATTGCACAATAGTTGTCCATTTTCCTGTTTCAAAATAGCCCTTTGGCTTGGGGCAGGTGGAAGTTTCAAGGTGAGAAGGTTGAAAGTAATAAAATACATCACAGCATAGCAAAATTCTGATACCAAAATATGTATTTTGGCACCTGTGTGTACTTCAGTAAAAAACTATTTTGTTTCATCTGAGTTACAGTGTCCTAAAAGAATGTGTTTCAGGAAAGATTTTTTGACCCCAAGAGAAGCTACAACATGCTTGTATTTAGACTTTTTATCAGAATGCAAAGCAGAGGATCTTTAGGCCAGAACTTTAGGACCTGACTTGTCTCCAGTCCTGGTTTTTGTATTTCCATTACTTGAAGCCATATATGGAAATTTAATAATTTTACTAAGATGACTGTTCATAGGAATTTTTGGAAACAAAAAACCCACAGTATTTAATGAAGGCAGTACATACCATCTGATTTTTTGCTTTCTAGGTGTGAGGCAAAAATATTTCTACTATACCTAAAAGGTGTTCTGTTTAAGGCAAGGACCACACTTGGCATCACTCTGTGCGTTCTCTCTGGTCCTGTGTGATATTCCAAGTACACTGTACAGCTAAAGTGCTGAGATAGTCCAAAGGCATTCTCAATTAATGTGATTCTGGTGTTAAATAAGTAACAGGCTGTAAATTAAGAGAGACTTTCTTTAGCTTTAGAAGTAGGCTAATCCTGGAAAGGCATCATAGATCTGTGCTGAAGGTTCAAAATAGTAATGAGGCACAGACTGCGATAGCAATCTTGTCACTCCAAAGCTGTGATGTACCTTATCTCTTCTGTGAGCTGCTGTCTCCAGGGAAATATTCCTGCTACACCAGCACAGTCCTGTGGCTTGGAGTTCTGCCTCCTCTACTAGATGCAGAGGATTAGTGATTAAGTTCAGTCCCTGGGCAATGAGGAACAAGAATCTGCTTTCATGCAGGGCAAAATTCTTTCCTTTCTATGTTTACATAGCTTACCCTCCTGGGAAGGGGTGTAGTTCCCTGAACAGTCTGTGTCCTCTCAATACATACACCAGCAGAGGGGGAGTATTTCTGCCAACAAAATACTGCACCCCTACAAGAGCTGTCTCACCCTGAAGGCAAGTGACATGTAGCTATTGCTTGACAGAAAAAGGAAAAGTCTGTCTTGCAGTCCAATTGCCTTTATTAGAACAAGCCTAATGGTTGGTATTCCAACCTTGAATGCTGCCAGAACATCCTTGCCAGCACCTTGGCCAGGGATGGGGTAGTTTCTTCTCTGAAAAGTGTGATTAAGTGGTTCCTGGATACTTTGGTCATATCTGGGATAATTAATCTCTTCTGGGGACCCGGTGGGAATTGCAGCTATCTGTCTGAGTCACAAGTGATAAGCAAACAGGGCTGAGAGTACAAAGAGCTAAGAGGGCTCAATTCTCTCGAAACATGGTGGGAGGGGAGTTTTTCTGCTTTCTTTTCCTGCAGCAAAGAATGGAATTGTTTGGGGAATAGCTCTGAGGAACAGAAATGTGTTCTCCTAAATCAGATTTCTCTTGACCTCTCTCATTTGCTGTAGCTGTCTTCCCAGAGAGGCTGAATGAAGATTCATATGTCTCTGTTAGCTGTGGCAAGTTGATTTTCTTTCTAATAAAAGCTGGGTTTGTGACTGGTGCAGATACTCCCAGGTCAGAGAGTTTTCACCAGTGACTGTCAAACCCCTGGTTTTCAGCAAGGCAATGCTGTTCTAGTTCTTTCCACCCGTGCATCCCTTTGCTGTGTTCACACCTGGAAGAAGGTGGATTCAAAACCTCTCATCTTCCCTGTGTTTTGATAATCCTTATCAATTTAAGGACTAAAAGGACAACTTCCAAAGATGGCGTGCTGAAGTGATCAAAGATTTGGTGAAACTCTGCTGCAGCAGACCTAAATACCTGCCCTCAGCCATACAAGCTGCTTTTATAAAGTGTTGCTCACTGACTGCTTTTTCACATTTGTTGCAGGGGGCTGGTGGCAGCTGCCACAGCTGCTCTGTGCTAGTGCAAGGTTATCACAGACAAAGAATATTCTGAAGTGCATGGTTCTGAGCAATGCTGCTTTCATGTGAGCACCAGAGTGCATAAAATCCAGATTTTTTCATGGAGAGGCTTTATTATGCAGGGGCATACCTCTGAGATATGCTAGGCCTTCTTTTGAATACTCCCTTTACCTAAAGATGAAGTATATTGGAGACTAGCTGGGTTAAATGATGCATCTCCTGGAATTAAAGCTCATACAGCATGCCAGGAACTGTTGACGTTGTCAACACACTGCTTCATGTAAATTTTTGCCAGACAGAAAAATCCTCTAACCTTCTTATCCAGATTTTCTATTGCAAAGTGATTGTGTGCTAGTATAGGAAATTAATATAATAAAACTCAGTGTGAGACTTTGTAGAAGGAGAAGTAGATATGTACTCTGGACAAAACTGTTTTCAGTCATTCCTGTGTCCAGGTTTCATTCAGTCATGCTCTCACCACCCCATGCAGACACCAAGCCTCATGAATCCAGGTGCTGGAGCCAGGCTGGGCTGTGTGCTGCAGGAGGACATGGGACATAATCTTTCAAGCCCTTGCTGTGTCTGCTGAGTTGTTCTTCACAACAGACTGGCTCTTGGACTGTGTTTTTCTTATACTTTCTAGGGCTTACCTGCTATTTTGGAGTGATCTTTCACCTCTAGGTCTATGGTCTTTTTCATCGCTGTAAATCTCAAGCAGCACTGCCACCTTTTTGTTCCCGTTTTTGGGGGATCTTTATGGCCACAGTCTGCCCTCAGACAGGGTATGGAAGTGATGCGGTCTCTAACCATGTTGTCTGTCCTTTCCCTGTCATTGGAGAGCAGATCTGCTGCAGCCATGTTGGTTGTGCTTTCACATACACAGATGTTTTCATTCATAATTCATCCGGAACAATCTTAGCACTGGTTACAAATCTCTGCAGCAGTGAATATTTTCTTCTATGTCTATACTAAAAGATTTGCTTGAGAAAACAGTTGCCCACTGTAGTAAGCGCCAGTGGGGTAGTCTCAGGACACCAGGATTGCTGCAAGGATACAATTCCGAATATAGGAATAACTCACAAACGAGCTCTGTGAGATTCAGCAGAATCTCAGCTCCATCCTGGCTCTTGCATGATCTACATCTTGTTTTGGCTGGGTTTTGCTGCAGCTGCACGAGACCATGTACAGCATTCAAAAAAGCAGTAGATTCTGGACTTACATGTAACTTCTTCCTGCCAAACACTTATCTTCCTGTTCCATTTTCAGGAAGAAAAAACCGGACCTGGAACAAAAGCCTGCTAGCTGCCATAGTGCCTAGTGAGAAGTACTCATAGTGTTTTTGTTCTTGCTGGCTACTGCTGAGATGATTAAGTTCTGGAGAGATCAGGTGATTTCACCTTAGAAGAGCACAGCAGGTGGTGACTAACAAGGACTTGGAGGATTGTTCTCATATTATCTGAGATGAGTGTGCAGGTCCAGCAAGGAAGCATCTTGTTGTTAGCCATGTCACCTCTCTTCTCCATGGCGAGGACAGTGCTGCCTGAGCTCTGCCCTGTTGTGCCCAGGCAGGAGGCAGGACACAGCCTGGCACAACTGCCACCAGCACAGGCATCTCACACTTCTTGGCTTCCTTCTGTCTCTGGTACCAGTTCTCCTGCTGGGCTGGTGCGAGCCAACACTGGGACTTGGTCTGGGGGAGCTGCCTGCCCTTCTCTGCTTCACTGTGGAACAATAATTAACAGGAAGCAGGAGAAAATACTGGCCTGTGTTGTGACCACATGGCCATGTGAAAATTCACTTCTCTTTACCAGAACTTATCCATCAGCATTCTAGAATGACCAAAAGACTTGATTCCTGAATGCCCCATTCAGGAGATTCATGTTGCAGCTATTCCCTGAATGTTTATTTTTTTACTTCCAAAGCCAGGAGACTTTTAGACACTTTTATAACAGATTATCTTAAGGCCTCTTTTTATCCGAGTCTTTTTTAAAAGAAGTAATTAAATGTGTTGTTAATATCAGTTCAGGCTGTAAGAAATTGGTGTCTTTTGAGGTGGAAACCAGGAAAGGCATGGAGATTATTTCTGTAATATATCAAGAAAATCCTTAGCTTGTTCAGCAGCAGCACATCATTTGTGCTGGCAAAGCTTGACCAGCACAGCTCAGAAAGGATGTGACCTTGAGAGCTGTAGTTACAGCAGGAAATACAGTGAATCCCACCTTCAGCAACCTCTTGGGAACAGACAGAATTGCTCACTGAAGACAGGTAGCTGTCTTTTATTCAGTGCATCTGAGATGACTAGTGATTGCTAAAAATGGAGCTAGCCTGGCAAGGTGGGGAAGGGAGTGGGGGAGGTCTTTGTAACAGAATTCTTTGCATAGTTTTTATAGCACTGTTTCAGTGGCAGAATTCATACAGCAGAAGGAAAGGGATACGCGAGAGGAGTACAATGTGTTACAGCACATAAGACAGCACGTCACACTGCTAAAAATGCTGCAGAAAGTAGAGTGGCCCAGAGAGAAACAGAGCTTGTTGAGAGGCAGAGTTGGAGATGCTGCCTGGCGCAGGAATGGTGTGCAGTTGGTGGGGTTAGGGTGGGTTGGGGTCCTGCAGGGATGGATTCTTATTGGAAACCTTCCCTGCCAAAGTGAAGGCTCCTGCAGCGTTCACATCAGCTTTGACAAGTTGAGGGGCTGTGTGCCCAGTCCCTGGACAGTGCAGTTGGATGCATATTCCTCATGCACACCATAAATATTTGAAAGGTGGGGTGATGGACACTGGCAAGTTCTGCCTTCCTCCCTAGCTGATAGAAATCTGCTTGGCTCCTGCCTGTGAGATGTGATTTAAAAGACGTTAGCATGCAATATGGATGAATGTGATTGTTACATAGAACATTACTGCTCCCTGAAATTGGAGTTCTGATGGGGTTTTTTTAATGCTCAAATAAAATAACTGTCAAATATGTTATCAGTCTCACTTCCCCCTCCCCACTTCTTCTGGCTGAAGAAATGTGTTGCTGTCCCTGTTTTTTAAAGACAGAGCTGGAGAGTTTAGCTCCATGTTAGATGTAGATGTATGGTGTATCTGTTAGTTCAGCTGTGCAAGTCAAACCACTGAGATGCATGGCTGTGTTTAGGCAACTTGCTTATTAATTGCAAATTTGTGCCATGAGAAGACAAAAAAAAAGCGTTTTTTATTTACAAGAACAGAACAGTAATTTCTGAACCCTGGGCCTAGGCATGTCCCATACACATAGCAGACACAGTGGAGCAAGCCTTTAAGAATGCATCACCTCTGGAGACCTGAGATGATGGGAAATAGGTGTTTGTGTGGATAGTGTAAATGAATCCATGAAAAGAACAAGACAAATCTGAAAATAGCTGTTGTCTGGGTGTGCTAGGGCGTGGCTGTGTTGAAGCTGTCTGGCCTCACCACCTTGCTGAACCCACAGCAGTGGAGTTCCGTGGGAGTCAAGGTGTACAACTTGTGAAACAGAGAGACAGGAATGGGGATTTGGTCCAAGGGGAGGACACAAAATTCTTTTTTCCTTAGAGAGCTCCTGGACAAAAGGGTGTTACACCCAGCCTGTGAAGGGAGGAGATGAATGCCTCACTCTATTTCTTCTGCACAGGCACAGCAGCAAGTGTGTGGCCATTACACGTTAGTACAATCAAGACCAGTCTCATAGTCTTATAAGACTTACAAAAAGGTATGGTATCAAGAGGAAAAGAAAGGGAATATGTGGTCTGTTTTTTCAAATTGATGATTCACAAATGATGTTCAGGACTGATGTGTATAGAGGAAGGACTGGAAAAAGATTTGGAAGGAAAAAGTAAATCAGTGCACAGAAATAAACTCTCAGGGAAGGATTTTAAGAACAGGTTAGAAAAGCACCTGTCATGGATGGTGTAAATAAGACTGCTCTGGCCTTGGGACCTGGGTGTGGACTGGCTGACCTGTGGAGATGCATTCTGACCATTTTTCCTGCGAGTATTACAAGATTTTGACAAGCTGATTCTGCAAACGCTCGCAGCAGCATAATGGGATACCTGGCAGGCAGAGTCCCAGAAGCAATTTAAAAATAGATTTAGAAAAGAGGTCAGACAAACTCCACACGGACAGGAAAAGAAATTAATGATACATTTTCCCTAAATGTGTCTGCCTTTGCACACTCTGCATGTTAATCTGCAGCCACCAGTGGGCGGGAGTGCGGAAGGGACTGGGCAGAGCCACATATGCTGTGTGAGAGGGATCAGCACAGCTGCTCTGCATCTTCTTCATAACATTTTACATTGAAATCAGTGTTGTCCATCTAGGCATTCAAATCCTGATCAGTTTAAAAGCAAACGCTGAAAAGCTGGTTCTCCATGCAGTTATAAGGAGCAGCTGCTGTGCCGTGAAGAAAGCAACTGCATGATTTACACACAGAGGGGAAGGACACAGATCTTTGCAAGGAGTAAGTCAGGAAGTGATGCTACCCTGAAAGAGCAGAGGAACAAGCAGCTGGCAAAGGGCCTTTAAGCTACTCTTAACTTAGTCTATAGAGGACAGATTTCATACACCTTGACTACAGCATGCAGCACAAGAACACAGTCTTCAGAGGCTGCACAGATTTCCTAAATAATCAGGGTTAGAAATGTTGTGTTTAAAAGAAGGAGGTCTGGGCAGTTTCAGCCCCAGTTTGAGCACATAGCTTCTGAGATCCATAGAATGTAGAATATGCTGAATTGGAAGGGCCCCATGAGGGTCCTCGACTCCAGCTCCTGGTCCTGCACAGGTCACCCCAGGAATCCCACCTTGTGCCTGAGAGCAGTATCCAAACACTTCTAGAACTCTGACAGGCCTGGGGCCGTGACCACTGCCCTGGGGAGCCTGTTCTAGTGCCCACCCTCTGGGTGAAAATCCTTTTTCTAATGCCCAGCCTAACCCTCCCCGGCTCAGCTTTATACCATTTCCTCACAACCTGTCACTGGTTGTGAGAGGGAAGAGATCAGTGCCTGCCCCTCTGCTTCCTCTAATGAGGATGTTGAAGGCCACAATGAGTTCTCCTCTCAGTCTCCTCCAGGATGAACAAACCGAGTTACCTGCAGTGTTTCCCATAAGGCTTCCCCTCCAGTCTCATCACCACCATCCTCATGGCCTCCTTTGAACTCTCTAATAGCTCAGTATCTTTTTTATATTGTTGTGCCAACTGCCCCCAGGACTTGAGGTGAGGCTGCACCAGTGCAGAGCAGGGCAGGACACTCCCCTCCCTTGCTGGTGATGCTGTGCCTGATGCCCCCAGGACACAACTGGTCCTCCTGCTGCCAGGGCACTGCTGACTCCTATTCAGCTTGCCATCAACCAGGACCCCTAGCGCTGCTCTCCAGCCTCTGGCTCCCCAGTCTGTACGCACAACCAGCTTTATTCTGCATGTAAAAATGTCACAAAAAGACAGAAATGTTTTACGGGTCCGGCCATCGGTGCATAAAGCCGGGGTGGTGGTTGGTCCCTGCTCTACATGGGGGTGTCGTGCGGGAGCTGCTAGCGCTGCTGCGGGCTCTTGTCTCCCTCTCGCGGCTGTCCCCGCTGTCACAAGGTGTGTCCCCGCTGTCACAAGGTGTGTCCCCGCTGCCCTGCCTGCAGCGTGTGCCGGGAGCCGGCTGTGCCTGGTGGCTCTTGTGCTAGGGGCAGTTCGGGCACAGCAGTGGTTATTTGATGCGTTGGGCTGGAATGGCGTTTGCAGCCTGTGCTGAGCCTCGGCAGAGCTGGGAGCTGTGTGTGCTGACAGGGTTAACGCTCATGCAGGTTTCTGCTGCACTGGTGGGCTCAGAGATCCCAGGATCAATAGTAACCAGTAACTAGTGTCATCTTTCTGCTGTCCCTGCTCTGCCTCCTTGCCCTACAGCTAAACATGATGGTCTGAGCATCCTCCAGCAAAATGTCCTTCATTTGTCATTGACACGCTGGAGGCATTGCTGACCTCCCTGTGCTCTCCCTCTGCCTTCCGGCCAATAACAGCATTGCATCCAACTTATGACCAATTCCACAGCAAACCCATAATCCTTAACTCCGTTAAAATCATCCCCGTTTGGCTGTGGCAAAGCACAGCCTGTAAATCACGATTAGTGAAAGCAAAAGGCCAGAGAAGAGATAATTAATTTTGCTTTGCTGTTCAAAGGCTGCACTGCCCTCTCTCAGTTGAGGATTTGTGCTCTTTAGACAAAAGGCTGACAAGTGTCACCTGTTAATCTTCTCTGGGTGCAGCTCTTTGCTGCCTGAGATGGTCCTGTCAGGGCCCTGCTGCTTCTGACAGCTGCTATTTGCAAGTCAGCTGCAAAGTGCTCCCTCTTTATTCCTTCGGCTATTTTTAGCATTTCTCTTTAGATGCAATAAAAATAAAAAAGACATCTCCTATCCGTGATAACCAGGTTGTAGCGATTGTTGCCCTTAAGGGAGAGACATGTTGGGCAATGGGAGGGGCAGGGTTTTCCAGGATCGCACCAGTGTGTGTGAAACATCTGCTGGCTGTCGCCCAAGGTGGAGACACCGCTGTCACCTGCAGCAGATCCCTTCAGGAGCCTGGCTCCAGTACATCCAGTGTATTTATGGTTCAGCTGGAGAGCTGGTTTCTGGATCAAGGGCAAGGTCAGAAGAGCTCAGTATATGCAAAGGGCAGGCACAAAAAGTCTGCTGAGCCTGAAGCATGCTCCAGAACAGCAGGGACAGACTCTTGGGAGCATCAGGGATGCATTTAAAGAGTCAAAAGAAGTCATAGTGGTCCCTGGAGCTCTTTTCCTCCCTGCTTTAACTGCAGGGAAAACAAGTGAGTGAATGGGAACAGCCTGTCCCACCAATCTCACCATACATGTCCCGCTCACTTCACCCTCCCAGGTTCTCTCTGAGCATTGGACAGACAGCTCACCAAGCCGGATTTGAGCATCCAAAATTTAGTCTGTTCTGCTAAATGGTTCCTGCTGTTTTTAATTCACATTCATACTAAATTTCTACCGTTTTATTTTTCCCTTCCCTCTCCCCTCAAGGGAGAAGCAGTAGCTTTCTTGGAGATAGCTTATGATTTTTCCAGACAGAAATTGTTTCCATTCCAGGGTTATTGGCAATACCCAAATATATGTCCAGGAATTGGTCAAAGCCAAGATTTAGAGCTGCTGCTTCTAGTGTCTAATAAAGCAGTACTGCAAAAGGTCAGCCTCTGTGCGATGTAGCAGCCAGTTCTACCAGTTAATGGCATAATCTATTATAGAAGTAATTCCCTATGTCTTTCCTTCCCAGTCAGATATAACAACAGTGGGGAACATTAACTGTCTGATGTAATATTGAGTTTCTTATAGTGCTAGTAAACCCATTAACTAGGGCTGTTACCCAGACTGACAGACTTGACCTTGGCCTGTGTTTCTAAGTGAGATTCCCCTTGGGATCAGCAGCTTCATTCAAGCAGCAGCTCCACTGCCCTCCTTGCGAGGGTCTGTGCTGGTGGCCCAGCCCCGGTGTCCCTGCTGCAGTGTCCTGCCCTCTCCCTGTAGTTTGCACAGCAGAGCATTCATCCTCTCAAGGTCATCCGGAGCTCTCTGACTTTTGAATTCATAGAGGATAACAGCACCTTTTGTTTTGCTGTAAGCACTTCCAGTTGCCATTGTTTCACCTTTAACCAAACAGCTCTTGTTCTTGTGCTTTTTAACACTGTCCTTCATACTCTCCTGCTTTTTTCCTCTATATCACTGATGCAGGCTGCAGCATCAGCTGCTCTGTTAGCAGATGCTTTTACTTTTTCCTGAGCTGCCCCAACTGCTGGGGAGAGCTTTTGCTAGCAGCATTTATAGATAACATTACAGAACAGTTGGAAGGGACCTTAAATACCATCTGGTTCCACCCCCTGCCGTGGGCAGGGACACCTCATGCTAGACCAGAGGAGGGGTGGGCTGGTGTGAGAGCACACATGCCTTCTCTCCACACAGGTATAGGGCAGAGGAATACTGGGCATCAGCCTTTGATGTGACTCTCTCCCTGGCAGGTAAGAGAAGGTGGTTTAGTGAATTGTTTTGAGTATTCAGGGGCCAGAGGGGATTTTTTTCTTTGCTGTCCTGCAGCATGCAGGGTTTCTGTGGGTAGTCTTCTTCCACCTTTGTGTCTTCTCTGCAGTAACATGGCTGGACTTCCCCCGAGAGAGAAATTGCTCCAAGATGTGGTTCTGGGTGTGCTGTGAACTCTCACAGCCTTCAGCTTTACTCAATCCTGGATTTCCCCTCCTCTGTCCTGGTCCTCAGCATCTTGCTAATTAGCCCAAGCATCTGTTCTGAGCACAGCAGTAACATTTCCCTGAACGGCTGGGAGTTGTCTTGCCAGATTGTTATTTATGTGTTGGTTCAGGTCACACACTCCCCAGGGCAGGAGTGAGACCCGAGTTTGGTCCATTTGTCTTCCATGAGTTGAAGAGAATAAAGGAAACATTTACCTTCTGGCTAATGATCTATTCATCTCCTGCTGAATCTTATGCCTTTGTCTGTCAGGTCTCCTTTTTCCTGCACTATTTCGAGTTCTCTAGGCACTAGTTTTCATCCTTTTTTGACTCTCTGTGTGCAGCCCAAAATGCCTGAGCCAGCAGGGTCACGGAGTCTCGCTGGTCCTCATGTGCACCAGGGACTCACTTCTTCCCTCCTTGTATGGGCAAATCATGAGCCTGATAAAGCCTCTCTGGCTCTGGGCTCCCTCTTCCTCTGCTTCCCCCATCCCATGTCCCTGCAGATTTTCCAGCCCTGGGGCTCTCTCTCTCTCTCCGTGCACATTTTATCCTGGGGCCACAAATCCAGCGCCTCTGCCCTGGTCCCAGAGACGGCAGGGCTGACAGATGCCAGGGGGTGGTGGGGCAGGAATTGTGTGCCCACAGGGAGCGGAGTGTGGCCCTGGACATTGGCAATGCACCTTGTGCTGCTAAGGATTTGGTGGCACAGGAAACAGAGAGAAACATTAAGGCTTCTCTGCAACAGATGCCAAATAAATGCTGCTGTTTCTGTTGTATCTCAAAATATCACCTGGAGTGTTGGTGCAAACTGTGGATGCAGGGTGAAAAAAACACTAAACTGAGGAAAATACACCCAAGCAGAGCCTCTCCCAAGCCTGTCACCCAGGGTGTTGAGACTCCCTCATCCCTTTTCACGAAGGTGACATTTGTAAAGAGCACAAGGGCAGGTTTGTCCATGCTGATGGCTCAGCATCTCTCCCTGTGTAGCAGCAATAACCAGGTTTCTCAAAGTGCCAGGTCAATGTAGAGGAGAGGTGCAGTATTCTGTGGAAAAGTTGGGCCATTTAATGCAGTGCCACTGTCAAAGGGAGCTAAGCCACCCCATAAACCTGTGCTAGTGACATGTGCTCTTTAGTCCCTATATGTGGTGAAATGCTGAGGTGTGTGTGCTGGCATCGTCCTCCCTGTCAGAATAAATAAATATTCCCATGGGGCTGAGAGCAGGTCTGCAAACAGCTAATGCGAGCTGAAATCCCAACCTGAAATTAACACACTGCTGGTTGAACCGGTTGGAAAAGAATTTCTTTTCTTTTAAATGTCTTTGAAATGTGACTGGCTTGCAGGGGGGCATCACCAAGCCTTTGTGGCTGACTCAGCTGTGCGAGAGCCTGCGGTCCCCAGCCCACCCCGCAGGCAGGGCTCCTCTCTGCCATCTCTTGTACCCAACAAGCAGCCTCCTCACAGCATCCTTTGTGAGAAACAGATTTGAGGAACGGGGGGCTGTATCATTCCGTGGGTAATTGCCCCCCTTCAAGGAAGTTGGGAGAAGTGGAGGAGGTTTGTAATTGTGCCTGACTTTGGCACGCAGCAGGCAGAGAGCAGCACCCGGCACGGCAGCGTGGGTATCCCAGCACAAAGCTCCTGACGTGTGTCTCAGCAGCTGTGTCATGGCTTGGCAGATGCCTGTGGGACAAATGTAGGTGTCAAATGCTGGCCTCAAGCCTCCTCCTTACCATTTGCAGCAAGTTCTTCTTTCTACAACCTCCAAAACAGCTGCATAAATCAGGGTACAGCTGGGTAAATCTTGATTTGTATCAGTGTACCACAGAGTTCAGCACTTCTCTGTTGCTACACATGTCCTAGTACAGTGACCAGCACCTGTTGCTTGCCATGGGCCAGCCTCAGTCCCTGGTGATGAGATTTGGAGGCTCTGTCCTCCAGCAGCTTTTGTTTTGCAGTGGTGACTGTGGCAGAGATGCTGCTGGTGTTTGAGGATGTTGTCTTGTTAGCCTTGCCGCCCATATTCAGATGCTCTTTGTGACTACAGTCATGGAAGCAGATATGAAAACCACAGAGTGTGGACAGGGTGGAAGCTTCTGGTGTTGAGCAGTAGGAAATGGGACCCACTGATCAAAAAGGAGATGTATTGCTATGTGTGTGAGTATGATAGATAAATAAGGAATTGAGTCCCAAGGGGATTGATGCTTGCCTGCTCATCTCACTTTTAACTACTGCTCTAAATGGATTATTTCTCCCCCTAGAAATTAAGACTGGAAAGGGATTGCTACCAAGAGAAATCCTATAAGCAGTTCTAGGAATCTGTTACCTGAAGAGGTGACAGGCCAGATATGAGCCTGAGATGGCAGAGATTTTCCTTAGAGAAAATTGGCTATAGCAAAACAAATATTGACCAGCTGGTGACTGCAGCCATTATTGGGCTTTTTGGATAAGGAAAGAGATTTTAAATGGATTCCATGTAACTAAACTGTGGAAATCACTGAGTTTTGCTCAAAAAAAGGCTTCCACAGGTGTAATTAATTTAAAAGATATATTAAATCTGCTTTTCTAGTTACTGAGTTGCTTTAATATGCATATTAACTACTTGCCAAAACGATTTTGTTTTGCAGCTTGAATTTCAGTGGAGTCCATCTGGCATCTGCTGGGCAGTTTAGTGACTTCCTGGGGAGCATGGGCCCTGCACAGTTCGTTGGCCGTCAGACCTTGGCCACCACCTCGATGGGTAAGGAGCACAAGGGAGCTGGGTGGCTTTAATTGAGTCTTGAGCAGACATCTCCTACATGCCACCTAATAATGTGTCCAGCTTCTGCTGATCTAACACTGTCCTGCTCCATTTCTCTGTTAAATCCAGTGAGCTTGGCTGAAAGGTTTTGCTGACTGCAGCAAATGTGGCATTAGGAGGAGAGCAGCAGCTTTGTGTTTTTCCCTCTCAGCTCTGTATGGCACAGACTAAGTAAAATGCAGCTGAAATCCTGAAAATGGATCCTGTGGGGGTTTTTATTTCTCTCTAAGGTCCACCAGACTCTGTAAGAATTTTGTTGTGGTCCACCATAATTGCATTTTCCAAAGCAGCTTGCAGTCCTGTGTTCTTCCATTTGGGAGAGATGAGAAGTTTGCTGCCACAAAGAGTAGGAGACTGAGCCACCAAAGCCTTTTTAGAGGGCTCCTGGTCGAGTTTGCTTTTGAAAATGTGGCCTGGAATCACTATGGAGCTACTCCAGAGTAATACAGGAGGAAATCAGGCACATACAGTTTGTTACAGCCTGTGCAGGAGGGACATAAAGATTGTTTTTTAAACATTTCTGTAACCCAAGGATGTATTATTTTGAAAGTCTTCTATATATTTTGACATTTTGGTTTAGGGGACGTGGAAATTGGCTTGCAAGAGCGAAATGGGCAGCTTGAAGTGGATATCATTCAGGCTCGAGGACTGACACCAAAACCTGGCTCCAAAACACTGCCAGGTAGGGTGCTTTGATCTCCTAAGGTACTTCCCTGAGCTCCAGCCTCCCACGATGCTTGTGAATAGGGAAAATTTGAATTTTTGCTTGGCAGGACAAAGCAGCCTGTGCGTGGTACTGAAAACAAGGCTGTTTGGGCAAATCTTTGCCCTGCTGTAACTGCCTTCTTTAAAAACACCTGAGACATGGCACTCCCATCTTTTCTAAAGTAAGCATGAAAATTTTCTTCATACTTGACCATGTTTCTTTTTTCCAGCTGCTTACATCAAAGCTTACCTGCTAGAGAATGGTGTGTGCATTGCGAAAAAGAAGACAAAAGTGGCTCGCAAGTCTTTAGACCCTTTGTACAATCAGGTGTTACTGTTTGCTGAGAGTCCCCAGGGCAAAGTATTACAGGTAAGATGAGCAAGTCTCAGGTCTGCCTCTCTCTCTGTTCCACCTCTCATGGAAGATACTAAGTCCCGTTGTGCTGGTTAATTACCATAGATGGGAAAAGCTAATATTTACATCAAGCCAAATGCACTCGATCTGAACTTAACAAAGGGAAAGGAATCCATTTTTCTTCATACTCAAGCTGATGATTATTTGACACCCTGCCAGGTACCATGAGTGCCTACCAGGAAAGGATTGATTTTAAATTTTTTTTGATTTCTTTTTTTCTCATCCAGTTAGGAGATGGGTGGTACCTATAGGTGCTAAATGATTTTGCAGCATGGATTGCCTTCCATGTTTATACACCACATTCAGGGCACTCTGCTTTGCCATCACCCAGTCACATATCCTACCCTTTTCTACTTCTTTTCTGTTACTGCCATATGTTTTCTGCCATACTCATATTTTCAACTCTGTACCTGTGTTTCCAGAGCAAAGAGTGATTTGCTCAATCACAATTTGTTCAGTCATACAAGAATATTTTCCATCCAATAAAGGCTGGCTAAAATCTCTTTGTAATACTAATGTAATTAATCCAGGAGTTTCTATTGTTTACTTCCACTGGCGTATGAATTACCAGCTAACCTGCTGGACTGTTTTCTTTAGTGACTTCTCATTTACCTTGATTAGAAACATTTTCCCCTGATGCAACAAGACTGCACATTTATGACTGAAATGGAGTGGGACCTAGCTTGGTCTGCTCTTGCCTTGTGTGGGTTTCCTTACCTGCTGTCTACCTGTCAGGAAAGGCACTTATTCCAAGAATAGATTGAGGAACTTGGCTTTTTGCTGATAGCCATGTCACCAAATGCACTTTGTGCAGTGGCTTGCTCCATCTCCTGCTGGCCTAGTGTGTGAATTTTTGGTTTTTGATTGACATTCATTGTCTCTCCTGCCTCATTTTACAGAAAATGTAGCTTTGTGGTTGTTAGGATCCTAAGGAAAGAAGCTGTCAGGATTAGCCAGAGATCACTAATTGTCATCATAACATATCCTGCTCATCCTCTCCTCTTCAGAGCACGGACTCACTCTGCAGTCAGTCGTCACCTTTGTCTTGAGCCATACAGGGCCACCTGGCCATGTGCAGACTTCCAGCATGCCTAAGCCCATGACCCTCACTGCGTCTGTTCTTCCACCCACTGGTCTCCATCGTGTCGTAAGTGTGATTCAGCTTTCCCTGCTCCTCTGCCAGCTCTTCATTAGCCCTTCCTCTATGTCTGTGAGCCATTCTCGGCCGTCTGTGCTGCTTGCCCTGCATGTCACTCACGTGTACCCCTCGTGTTGTGTCCCTGGCTCCTGCCCTTCCTCCAGGTGATTGGCCATGCCTCGTCTCCATCTGCCCCGTGACAGGAGCTCCTTGTGCAGAAGTTGAAATGCTCTTCTCCTCAAACTGTTGGCTTTTGGCCCAAGTTGTTGGCCACCTTTTTTTTTTTTTGTTGGTTTATTTTTACAGATCAGGAGCTGCTCCTGCTCTCAGGCCACCTTTTGGTGTGTCCAAGGCTTGTTATATGCCAGAACCAGATTTTACCTGCAGGTGTTGGACTGCAGCCCTGAGGATACTTTGTAGAGGTGTTGCCCCTGCCCTGCAGAATGGGGACTTTTCCACATGCACGTTCACGTCCTTTCCATGGGGGAGAAAAAGTCCGATAACATTAGGATTTGTAAACATGTAAAATAAAAAAATTAATGTCATCAGCCAGAGCTTCGTATCGCCTGTCGGTAGAGTAAATAATTCTGGTCTGCTCAGGCTGTAGCAAAGCTCCAGAAAGTTGGATGAATAGAAGGATTGGTCAGACTTGTGCTTCCCAAGGAAGTGTGAAAGTTGGAGGATTAACTGTGCTCCCCCTTCTTGTCCCTAAGGTGATAGTCTGGGGAAACTATGGACGCATGGAGCGCAAGCACTTCATGGGAGTCGCCAGGGTTCTCCTGGAAGAACTGGATTTGTCAACTTTAGCAATCGGCTGGTACAAGCTCTTTCCAACTTCCTCCATGGTAGATCCCACTACGGGCCCGCTCCTGCGTCAGTCCTCACAGCTTTCCCTGGAGAGCACAGTGGGACCCTGCTGTGACAGGTCTTAGTGAGTAAGGAAGGGGGAACTGCTTTTGTTTTTTAAACATGCTGTCAAGGTTTTGTTTGCTGGAACTCTGACCTCAAGCGCAATGCATGTTCAATCAGTTCTTGTGGAGCTGGAAGAGGAGGATAAACCAGTGACCTTAGACAGAAGACGAGGGGGAGGGCACTGTGCCCTCTCCATCCGAGGAGGAGGTGCCATGGGGCATGAGTCCTAGTTGTCAAATTAGACATACACCTCTTGTTTCACTTCTCTTGCTGTCATTCTTGGACCCTTGTTTCAGATCAGTGTTAACCCTGGAAAGTTGCAGCATTTGAAAGAATTTGGGGGGAGTAAGGAATTAATTTCTCTTAGCTGTGTGTCTTGGAAATTTCTAAAATGAGTTCTTTCACAAGAAAGTACCTGAAAAATTTAGAGATCATTGTCTGGGCTAAAAAGAGCAGGAACAGAAAGTTTAAGAAGAAGCATTAGGTCTTTTTATAATGTCTTTCTTTCTGAGAGGAAGAAGAAGAAGAAGAAAGAAACCTGCAACTCTTTCTTTAGAATCAGTTCCCTGTCACTGAGTCATGTTAGCTGTAACACTGTTGTTGCTGTGTTTTCAAACTGTGCCAAATTACCAGCAAGTGTCTTTACTGCAGTGTCTACCACTGCTGATGAAGCTAGTGGTGGGAGAACAAGTAGCGCCTACTTGGAGCAGACAGTTTAAACACAGTTTGAGTTTAGCAGGCTAATTAACCACAATTTTGCTAAGAAAAAGCTCCCAAAACACTAGAAGTGGGAGCTGAACATCACACTTGCAGCTTGAGGTGTTTTGTATTGTCAAATAAGACATTCTGCAACTTGCTGACTCCCTTACTTGTTGCTGTGCATCCTTCAGTCATGATGTCTTCTATCTCCTTTTTTCCTTCATCTCCTTGGTACTGGTACATATCTGCTGGAGATGCTTGCCTTCCTTCCCCGACCTGAAGCAGGACTGTTTTATTCTGCCATAGGAGAGGAAATGGGGGGTTCTGGGGGTGCAGGAGAAAGTTTGCCAACTGAGAAGAAGGTGCTGGAGAACCAATAATCTTCATTGTGGAGAGAGGGGTGCTCTAGGCAGTCTTGGTATTACACAGACATTGTCAAGTGTCCTGCAAGAGGAGATGTGATCTCCAAAGTACAGAGGTAGTGAGTGAGGAATGTGGTGACACAGTGGTCACAGCACGTGTGTTGTGTTCATTAAATGAGTAAAGCACATTTGCTGAGCTGTGGCAGCTGCTGCCAGCAGAGCCACGTGCTGGAGGAAGTGCGCTGGATCCTTTAGACAAATAAATTACCCAGAATCACAGAGAATCTCCAAAGACGTTCTGTTGATAGCTCTGTTTTGGCTAGGTTTTGTCTTAGTTCCTAAATGAGGATTTGATGACTGCTGTCCCAGAATAAGCTTTTGGAGATGTTTTACTTTGTGGTTTAAAAGTGAAGGTCCCGTGTCCCATGTAGGAATGGGAAGATTCTTGGCCTGTCATAGAGGAATACTGAGCATTTATTTCTGCATGTGGACCTCAGCTTTTTTAGAGTAAAAGCATGAGTATTGAGTGGATGGTAAAAGCAGTTGCTTTTGGTCCTAGCTTGTCCATGGCATTTTAAATTATTTTGAGATAAATTACAGGATAGATGCAAAAACTATATAGGCCTTACAATAATCTGTAAAAAATTATATAAAGGAGAGGGAAGGAGGACAAGGGACATAGAATGACTAGTTTTTTGAGTCTTCAGTGGCAAAAACCTCAACATTTCACATAAACCTCTTCATTTCCTTGATCAAATATGTCTCTGGCCTCTCACTAATTATTTTTTCTAATTGTATTAGACAATTTCTATATATTAGCTGAAGAAAGTTTGTTGCATGCTGGTCAAACTATGTCGTGGCGCTCTCTCTTTTATTTTTATTTTTTAAAAAGCTCATTTACTGTAATTCAAGTTGGCATCTTTTCCTCTTGGTATGTAGTGAGTACTAGGCAATATTGTACAATATGTGTATGAACTAGAATAGATTAGGTAGATTTAGTGGTTTGTAGCACTGGATCTTTTAATAACTATGACTTTAAAAGGACTGTGGGGAGCTCCAGGTACACACCAGACTTGGCAACAGGGCTTGTGTCTTTAAGTTATGCCAAAAGTTTTGTATCGGTACTTAGTTTAGGAATTATCTACCAGTAAGAGCTAAGTTAATCCTGAGTTTCCTGTGTCCAGTAAGATGAATGCAGCATTTCTGCAGTTTTTAATGGGGAGTAGGAGACTATATATGCCAAAAATATTTCCCCAGAAAACGTTGTTTAACGACTGACTGTCAAAAAGCTCAGTTCCTTTGTGCCTGGCAGATGCAACGTTTCCTGCCCCTCTGAAAGCTCTGCAGGCTCAGTGATGACCAATTTAGTTACCACAGGACTCCTTAACACCGAGGACTATGTTCCGTCTGGTTTTAATCATGCTGAAAGGTTGCTGTCAGGGTAAAATAAAGAAGTTGTGGTTCTAGTTGTGTTAGTTTTGTTAACATCTCCAATTCTGTAATTTGGAGGCAGTTTCACAGTCTGCTCCATCCTATTTTCTTCATCATTTTTTACACGGTTGATTGTGGTCCAGTGCTTCTTGCTTTTGTTTTACTCACTCCAAGTCCTGTTTCTCCCCAGTAAGTGAACACTGCAGTCCCTGGCTGCCAAGCACAGCACAGTCACATGAACTGGCAAGTGCAGGTGACCTTCCTTCCCAAAGCAGACTCGTGGGAGCCCTTCTGTGAGCGCCCACGGGACACAGAGTGAGGCCAGGGGAGTTGTGTGGTACCCTACAGTTGAAATTCTTGCTTCACTCATACGTGTGATTCCTGCACTGGCCATGGTGTTTTGTAGTCAAAAAAGAACTCCTCTATTGCCCATCAATTTAAGACTCACAGTGTAGCATCCAAGACAAGTCTCAGGCTTGGAATAGCCTACTTTTTATAAAGCCTAACCCACTTTTTCCCAAAAAATTTGGCTGGTCAGTTTCTGTCTAAGGTGATGTGATGTGATGTGAGAGTTGGGATTACCTGTGTGGTCGTGTATGAAGCAGCATTTTGCCATGGTGATGAGCAGCTGAAAGCTGAACTTTTGTCCCCTTTGCAAGTCCTGGCTGAGTCTTTTTCTGTGCCTGAGTCTTGCTGTTGGCTACAGTCAGGGAAGGTGAGAGGAAGAGCAGGAGACTTAAATAAAAGAAAAAAAAAATGTGTCACAGTATTTTTTGTTTGGTGAATGATTATGAGGGATGAGACTGAGGAAAGATAAATACCTGCCCAACTCAGGGTTGATTCTCTGTTCCTTGAACACCAACTGCTACACTGTAAAGGTAATGGGAGCATTGCTGGCCAAAAAAAACGTGGAGAGACAATCCCTAAATGTTACCTGCATTATGGGAAACAAAGAAATCCTGAAGCTGAGAGCAGAATGATCTCTCCCCAGTGGGAGCCCCCTGCAGACAGGGACAGCAGCCTCGTACCTGGCTTTGTCCTCTTTGTGTGTGCTCTGAGCAAAAAGCAGCCGTGACCATGGTCAGTCCTGATTTATTCAGGCAAAAAAAATGTGATATTTTCCCCGTCTCCTGGTGTTTCTTTCCCTTTGCCCCAACACAGCTGGGATGGGCAAGGTCCTCACTTCTGCAGTTCAATCCATGGGTCCTCATCCTGCAGCTGAAGCTGCTGGAGCATCCCTTTGCACTGCAGGCACTGTGGGCAGGGTAAGGGCCAGCATTTCTTGGCCATGGATTGTTTCAAAGAACATTGCAGAATTATTTGCTTTGAATAAAAATATATATTTATTGTTCCTAGCTCCAGATCCTTTATCATTGTACTGTTCTAAATTTGCAGGTGTTCTGGAGTATGAATATCACAAGTTCCTGTAAAGGAGCTGTTTTTAAGATGTTGAGGCAGTTAATAGAATCTCAACCTAAGCATGTTTAGTAATGTTTAGACAGCAAGACAACTTTTTTATGAAACTCATTTTAAGTTAGTTTATTACATGCTGTTGGTAATATTTTAAAACAGGAAAAATATTTTTCTTTAAAGACAAAATGATATGTATGTTTTTTAACAGGTAACATAATTTAGTGTTTTCAAAAATGTTTGATGTTCTTGGTATGAAGTTTATTCATTCTTTTGATTTCTATGTTCCTTGTTATATTTTATCAACTATTTTCCAAAAGAAAAGAGGCGTATGTAAATAAACACCAGAGAAGAGTCCTATAAGAAATTCTGTTCAAACTGGCCATAAAATTATTAGTAAATATTTGTTATTGTTCATTAACTCTCAGCTACTTTGTTGAAAGAATCGATGTTGTATTTTCAAGATGAGAACTACTTAGCTAGTTTTGTCATAATCCTGTACTCTGTATAAAAATCTTTTTATAAACAAAGTCTAATAGGCTACCAAGCAATAATATATTCCATTGGGTGTGCACAGATTGTGACTTGCAGGCTGTAGTACATATTGTTGATACAGTTTATAATTGTCTTCAATCTCGACAACATCACTTTTGAAAAAGATCCATATTAACTTTGATTGTAAAAAAACACAGACTGGGCTGTTGCCTTGTGAGATATATTCATCCTATAGACTTCTCTGTGAGTGTCTGTGCCCATTGACATGAGATCTCTCTTAGGTGAAGAAAGAAACAGCTGTAGGTGACTTCATACTACAGAGGTAAAAAATAGTTTCAGTATGAACTTAATGACTGTTTCAATCTCCTGTTTTTCTTAGGCTATCTAGTATTTGTAACTTGACGAGAATGGTTCCCACTGCCATTGTAGCCCTAATAAAGCAAAAAAGCTTTTGCACTCTGGGGCCACTTGAGTTCTGCCTGACAGCTGCCTATTTTCCTCAAGATACCTGGGGCAGGCTAAAGGGAGGGGTTTTTTCTGAGCAGCAGATTGGGCTGCTCTTCTTTAAAGGCTCTGTGGGTTATTTTGTCCATTTCATAGGTGGTATTTGTCCATAATTGTCAGAAGATTCCACCCAAGGCAGAGAGGTTGCACCTTTGCAGGGGATCACAGAGGACCAAGATGTAAAACAGGCACAGGCTGTTCTGTGCCTTTCTTCAGATTTGCTAGTGCTGGGCTCTGATTTTTCCAAAGTGGCAGGGTCAGGATACTGGATTTTAAGTCAGCTCCATCATTGATGCAGTGCATAGAATAAAAGAGCTTCAAAACAGTATCCCAGTCCATTGCCTGTGGATTCCTCCCAGCATTTCCCCCTAGGACAAGTGTCCATGTTGTTCTCAAGATTGCCAGGCTGCTGGCTGTGCAGGCAGCAGGTCCCAGTGGTGCTGGGAGCCCCAAGGAATGCTGGAAGAATTCCTGGGTTTTGTGAAATGCTTTGAAGAGAGAGAGGTATGAATGCAAACTGCCATCAGTAGAAGAGTCCAAGGTTTATTGTGGCCTGGAGGGAGCATCTAAAATTAAATTGCAGCTGCTGGATTTGAGCCAAGCATTTAGAAAAGAGAATGATCAGTGAAAGGCTTTTTGTGTTTCCCTCAGTGCACACCAGCCAAGGTGTGTGTCTGTGAACACAGTAATTCCACAGGGAGTTTGCAGGTGATTAGGTGTTCTCAAAATGTGGCTTCAGCTCTCACTGCCAGACTCCTCTGCTCAGTGGCCACGTCCCAGTGACCAAGCAGCCTCACACCCATCCCTGGGGAACCTCAAGCTCTTCTCCACAGTACAGGCACTCTCTGCCCTCCCTTTCCCATGGTAGCTGCTCTTATCCTGGTGGAGGAGAGGAGCTGGGGAGAGTTTCTTTGTAGCATTTGGTTCTTTGCACTTTCTTGGCTGAAACAGAAGGACCCTGTACCAGCCCTTTCTAGAGCACCAGCAAACAGAGGCAACGACCTAAGGACTTTCCCTTTGTGACTTTCCAGTAGCTAAAATGGCAACCAAAGCAGTATTGTTAATCCCATCTTGGCCAGGTCCATGGACAGCCTTGGCATTGACTCTGGGCTTGTTACGTGGGCTGAGCCCCCTGTGTAGGGGCAGGGAAGGGCTGTGTCTGGCAGAGAGGCCATTTGGCAGCCCTGAGCTGCACTCACTGAGCCATGGTGGGAGCAGAACCAGCCAAGGGAATGATTGAGGCACACCTTGCTGAAGCCATCCCACAAGCGTTGCATGAGCTGGTTTTTCCAGTTGCTTGGGCACCAAATGTTAAGGTATCTGCCCACTGGGACTCCAGGTCCCACTAAATGCCATCCTGGAGCTTCAAATCCTTCAGCAGGTTTTCTCTTCGGGGCTCCTGATCCAGTGCTGCATGCTGGTCTCTATTTTGATGATTCCATCTTCTTGACCTGGAGCTGGTTTTGGCTTTGAAGCCCAGGACAAGTGAGGTTTAGAGGGTGAATCTTAAGGCGTATTTCCCTAGCCTCACCACACTGGGATTGTCTTACTCCAGTCCCTGCAAGCTGCTCCCTTCACGGTGCAAGGGCATCCTGGGGATGCAGTGCCTCCCCTGAGACCCCCTCACGCAGCACTGCCATGGCCTGCCACCCACCAGGGATGCTCATGTCCTGACTGTTTTGTAGCAGTCCCACATTCAAACTCATTCCTTTCCCATCCTTGGAAGGAGCCAGGGGTCTTCTGCAGCCCAGGCAGATGGGATGTGCCATTACTGACAGCCAGGCGAAGACAGGGAGCTGCCTCTGTGCTGGCCAGGGAGAAGGGGAGCTCCCGGCAGGCTTTACTCAGCACCCTCTGCTCCTTACATGGGTCCCCACTTCCCTCTCGACACGAGGCCTTATTCCAACCCTTGGGGACTGAGGCTGCCCACGGCATCTCTCTGCACTGACCATCCGTCCCCCGCTGACCACCGGGAGCCCCGGGGCGGTGCGGCAGAGCTGGCCTCTGCTCGGGGACAGGGCCACCTCAGCCCATCCCTGCTCCCACCCCACTGTGCCACCGTGCTGAGCTCTGCCTTGTTCCCCACTGCCAGGGCCTGGCCACTGTAGGGAAATCTGCTTTCACAGGTTAAACCTTTTTACTTCATTAATTGCTCCACAAAAATCAGTAACTTTGCAGACATACTACAACACTGCTCTTGCTTTTCCCTAGGAGTGGGGGCAGCTCAGATCTGCTCTTTTTGGCTTCTGTAACCCTCTCCAAAACTTTCTGGAGGTTTTTAACATCGTTTGGTGATGGTGTAGTCCCTGTGGAGCCAGAGGGAACACAGGCAACGGAGCTGGGCAGCCTGCTTGCCTGGCTGGAGGGTGGCTTGTGAGGTGCCTGGGCTGCCTTGGGTGGAAAGTGGGACACTGGCCACTCGTCTGTAGTCAGGAGAGGATTCTGCTACATTTTATTCCTGTCTGTAGGTTTTATTCAGACAATATGTAATGATTGAGTGATTTACAATTCAGTGTTAAGCTAATGAAAACGTTGATAATGGTGATAATAAAATTTTTTTTTCCTACGGTGTGTTGGAAGTTTTTCTGTAGAGTGTCTCTGCCCTCTCTGTTGCCACCATCATTATCTTCAACCTAGGATTTCAGCTGGACCCTTCCTTCTCCTTATGCTTGTAGGGAATTAGAGCAGCTCAACCTGGTGCGTGCCAGTGCTCCATGGAAGGGCTGTCGCTCCAGCTCCCTCAATCTGCCCCAGCTTCAAACCTGCATTTCCCTAAGCCACTTCTGGATGTAATTTGGCCATGGGCATCTCCAGGCACAGAGCTAAGCTTGCTTCCACTTGTGCTGTGCTCACCAACCCAACCTAAAGCTCCTGCTGCTGTTTTCTTTCCAAGACCCTTCATGGTCAGCCCTGGCCATTCAAGGGTGATTTTGAAACCCTGGAGATGAAGACACTACTTCAGAAATAAAACACCCCTGGCCCAGGCTGTTGGGAACATCCAGTGCGGGTGCAGGTGAGCCCCCCAGGGAAAGGAGATTTTCAGATGTTTCTGGGTGTGCAGCTGCTGCCTCGATGACCTAGAGCCATGAGCCCTGGGGTGGGGAATGTCAGGGGGATCCTGCTGGAGGTGTCTGTGGAGGAGGTGGTGGTGCTGAGAATAGACACCATTCTCTGGGAACCTACTGCAAGTCCTTTTCCTGTGGGAATGAGGGTTCAAAAAGTCATAGTTGACTAAGGATTTCTTAAAAGGTGTTTGTCACGCCTCCAAATACTTCTGCAGGTCATCAGGGTGAGACCAAGGGCCGGCTTCCCACCTGCCCCAGCTACAGCCTTTGGGGGAGCAGTGATGGAAGAGGGAGGGGGAGGAGGGTTTCTCTAGAGTGTCAGGGGGCAGCCCAGCATCTCCCACCCTCAGATCACCACCACCTTCCCAAGCAGGCTGGGACTCAGGCTGTCTCTCAGCAGCCAGGCAGTGCTGCCTGGAAGCTCAGACCACATGGAAACAACAGCAACCAGAGCAGGTGCCCAACTTTCTGCACTGTCACCCCATCACCAGCGCTGCCCTCCAGGGTGTGGAGGTCACACAGCCAGCCCTGCTGCCTCTGCCTTTTCATGGCTGCATCGTGGGCTCTGTGACACACCCACGGAGCCACTGAGCTTGGGCAGTGCTGTGCTGAATCCAGAGGGACAGTGCAAGGCTGGCTCAGCCTCTGGATTCAGGTTTTCTCCTGAAGTCCACCAGAGGTGAATTTCAGCAGGGCAATACCATGCAGGTCTGACTTGAGCAGGAATTGAAGACCTGCTTCTTTCCACAGCTGTCGATGTGGCTGAGAGGTACAGCTTCATCCTGGCCACTGGATGTCCAAAGCTCAGCTTGGAAAGAGGGAGAGATTTCCATCTGCTCAGTTCTGATGGCAAAGGGTAGCACAGCACAGCCAAACTTTTGGCTGAAATCCATGGGGAGGGTGGGGGAGATGGCACATGGCAACAAAAGGGTTGAGCTGGTGGGATCGGCCTGAAGTGACACACTGTGGAGCTGAGAAGCCAATGAAAGCCTCATTTTTAAGCCTGTTTTTCACACTCACTGCTTGCTTTGTTCTGCCCCTCCTCCCTGTTTCTCATGAAGCCACGGCTCACCCAGCTGTTGCAGATGTGGGCTGGTGCAAAGTAAGGCCTCCCAGCTGAACCTCCCAACCCCTGGAATGTCACACAGCCCAAAGGGCCTGGGGAGCACCCAGGTGGAGGTGTCACAAACCAGTCCCTGGTGGCAGCCCAGCAGCACCTGCATCCTCCTCTCTGCCTGTGTGCCCAGGCTCAGGCTGTGCAGCCTCCCCACAGGGAGCCAGCCTGGGGTCTGGGGCTTGGACACATCCCTTTACTCTTCCTTGTGACAAATAATCAACCACCACCAGATGGATTCACCTTTTATTAAGCTGCCACCCAGAACAAAAGGAGGAGAGAGCAAAACCTGCTCTGAACCTTCCCAATGCTGGCAACTCTGCATGCCTTCCCCACCAGGAAAAGGGGCTATTTCTCCACAAAAACCCCCTCAGAGGGTATTTTAGATAGAACTGAGAGTGAAAATGTCCCTTATCAGAGAAAAAAATAAATAAATAGCACTCCTACCACTGTCAGAGCCCTGTTGTCATGCAGATGAGACAGGATGGACAAAGGGATCACCAGCTGGAAAGAGCCACCCAGATGTGGCTGTGCAGGTACCACATCCCACATGGAAATGAATGTGGATGGGACCACCCCCGCCTCAAATAACCCCAGAAGCAACAAGCACAAACCCATGGGCTCACAGGGACTGGGAGGAGGCGAGGAGCTGGCACAGCTGCTGGGCTGCCAGCAGGAGGAAGGGTGGGGAAGGAAGCGGTGGTTTTAGCTAAGAGAAAAAACAATCTCCTTTGGACCAAGCCCTTTGCAGATGACTGTGTTGTTCAGGAAAGCTCTCCATGGGGCTGCCCTTACTAGAGTCTGGGCTCAGCACAGAGGAGAGGTGGGGCTGGGCTGGGCTTGACTGGAGTTCAGACTCCCCTGGGAATGGGGCACAGTGTCCCTCCAGCCATTTCAGCCAGGAGAACCTACCTGTGCCGGTGAGCTTTAAGAGGCAAAGTGTGCTGGTGGGCAGGTGGGTGAGTGCATGGGCCTCCAGCTTCCAAAAACACTGAGCCAGCCACAAACCTGAGCTCAGACCCAAAGGGCTGCTCACAGGAGATGAAGTTCCTCCATGAAGCTGTCTTCATGTGCTGAGCTTCAGGACTGCAGCCCCTTCCCTTCTGCCCACCTCTCCCTGCCCACCCACCAGCTGCAAACCTACAGTGTGACACTGACTTACCTGCATCTGCTGTCAGGGGACAACTTTAAGGTCCCCAGCCCTTCAAGGCTTGCTCACACACTCTCAGCAAATGCAACTCAACAGGGTGGGAGGGCAGCAATGCACCCTTTAGGGAGCAGGGAGGTGGGAGAGCAAACCCATGGCTCACTGGACTTCACATGGACGCAGGGGGGGCTCTTGCCAGTCCTAAATGCTTGAACTTGGGAGGAAAAAGCAAATTAAAACTAACGATGTCATTCAGTGCCTGCAAAAAAATCATTATTTCCCAACAGGATTTAGAGGCTCTTGCTGGGGGGAGGGAGAGGAACAGAAGAAATGAGTAAGAAGAACCTGACATGACTGTTCTTAATTTAACATCGTAGTAAGACTCGAGTGCTGAGTACAGCTGGGCACGTGCTCCTAGATGGATTTCCTCCGCAGCCGGGGATGCTGCCGGCAGCGAGGGCTGCTGGAAGACAAAGTGCTCCCCGGGGAAGAGCCGGTCTGACCCCGTGTGCTCAGGGACACCTCGTCGATTTTGTAGGAAATGGAGTTGTAATACACAGGGTTGGTGTGGCAGCTCAGGGTCTCGGGGTGGGAGGGCGCGGGGCTGCCGCACACCTGGGGTCTGTAGCACAGGCAGGTGCAGAAGGACGGCACCGCGGCCGCCGAGGCGGCCGACTGGCGCCGCTGCCTCTCCGTGTCCTCCTGGACCAGCGGGATCAGGTTCATCTGGCTCGTCCTGTCCTCCACAGGGAGAAAAATGGCATTGCTGCTGCGGCTGTCCTCTTTTGGCTTGAGGTGGATGTTGTTGTGGGCTCTCCTCAGCGAGGCTCGCTCTTCGGCGTCCCGCCGCTCGTCCTCCGAGTTCATGGTCAGGAACCGCAGCACCACCAGGTTGAGGAAGGCTCCGATGACGGTCAGGCCCACCAGGATGTACATGAAGCTGAAAGCCACGTACGGGGGTTTCTTCTGCAAAGCCTCGTTCTTCTGCAGAGCCACAAAGTCTCCAAAGCCAATAGTGGTCAAGGTTATGAAGCAGTAGTAGTAGGCATGGAAAAAAGTCCAGCCCTCGAAATAAGAGAAGGCTGCGGCGCCAATGCACAGGGTGCCCATGCAGGACAGGAAGCCCACCAGGACCATGTTCTCCATGGAGACATGGGTTGTCCTCATGCCCAGACACTTCTTGATCTTCTTGAGCAGTAGCCTCACAATGGTGTTCATGCGCTCCCCCAGGCTCTGGAACATGACCAGGGTCAGGGGGATGCCCAGGATGGCGTAGAACATGCAGAAGACTTTGCCAGCATCTGTGCCCGGAGCAGCGTGCCCATAACCTGTGAAGAACACGGGAAAGAGGAAAGGTGGTGTCAAGCCCTCACTGGGGTTTGCAGCGAGGCTGCCCTGTGACCAAGAGGAGCAGTAGAGAAATGGGGGGAAAAATGGAAAATGACTCAGTAGGAGATCTGTAGGCAATACTAATGGGGCCATGGGATGCCCATCCTTTGGGATGATGGCACATTGAAGTATTGTGTAGGCAAAACCTTGTTTGACCTCTAAAGAGAGAAGGTACTCTCCTCATAGTCACAGAGGACAAGAGGAGGCCTAGAGCTGGACTGGGGTCTGCAAACCTCCTGCAGCTCACCAATTATTTAGAGGCCATGATGCTGTGCCAGTGGCAGGTGTGCAGGGTAACCTGAACCCCACAGTGAGGGGGAGCAGAGGCTCTATAAGATGCTGAGACCAGCAGCATCAGATCACCCTGTGGGGAGGTGCAACCCAGCCAGGACCATCCACAACCGTCTTTGCAGGGGCACTGCCACCTCCCCTGTCACCTGCTTCTCCTCCTCCTCCCAATCTGTCCAGTGTCACATGCACATTTGAGTCTCAGCTCTATGAGCACTTGCTGTGTAGCCTGTTGGACAGGAGCCAGAGTGATCATACAACCCTGTGCTATAGGGAGAGTCCCCACAGGAGGAGCTAAGTCTGGAAGGACTTCTGCAGATCCACTCCAGATTTACACCAGTGTCATTAAGACTCAGACCTAAAGCACCACTGGACTATTGAGGAGGAGGGACTGTGCTGTTTTAGATGCAGGGTAGGGATCATTTATGCTACTGTAGCCCTGTCAGCCCTTTTCCTGGGGACAAGGAGCTCCAGGAGGAAAAGGTTCTCCTTGAACGCCTTCTGAGATTTAATTTCTCCACCTTGGCCCAAGTTTCAGGGCTGTGGCTCAAGGACATACACAATTACACTGTGAAGCATAGCGAGGTATTCACTGCAGTCTTCCAGACTCCAGCGATTCTGTGCCCACCTCAATTACAGCAGCTTAGCAGAAATCAGTGACCCCTGACCTCAGAGAATGAGTAAAAACTCAGTGTGAGGGAGTCATGTGGCGTGGGGAGTAATGGCATCCAAAGACATCCAAAGGCATCTGAGCCTTTCTTTTGAGTTGCTTTTACAAGAAACTACCAGGGTCTGAAACTTCCCTTCTGAAGGCGCCTGCAGAACAGTGCCAGCTCCTTCCTGCACTGCTGTCAGGCCTTTCACAGCTATTTTTATTTTCACTTTCTGCAGGAATTTGCCTGACTTTTGCATGGAGAACATTGGGAAAAACACCCTCTTGTTACCCCACAGTCTTGTTCTAAGCTGTGACTTGGCTTCATCTCAATCCTTGCTGCCTGTGGATTTCCAGGACACCTGGGGAAGGTGCTGCACACAGTGATGGAAGGACCAGAGAAGGATAACCATGTTATTCTGGGCTCCTGACACACCTCCTGCTCCAAGAAACTCCTGCATGGGACAGGGTTGAGGGGTTGAGGACAGCACTATCCTTCACCATTCTGTGCTCTGAACTGTGAACAGGCAGTGGGACCAGCCTCTAAATACTCTCTCTGTTCACAAATTCACACAACAAAAAATGATGAATTTAATGCCTTCATGCCACATTTCATGAAATAGAGAGCAGACAGGAGATTGCGGTGGCAAAACCTCCCAGTCAAATCCAAGCTTAATAACCGAGTGCAATCACCAGGTCCCAGGCTACAAGATAGTACAATGACAGCAGTGAGGACGTAAAGATAATGATCCAGAGGAGCAGTAAGTGGAAAAACAATTGTTATACCCTGAGAGACTCTTGAAGGAGTGTTTGACTGATGGTTTCAAAATGACAAAGGGAATTAGAAAGAGTAAATACAGCTATAGTAACATTAAAACTGAGATTTGGAGCACAGCGCAATATAAAGAGATCTAACATGTCAGCATTTGAGAAATATGGCACCTGAGCTAAAATTATTTATCACACAGGGTGTGTGATAAGTACAGCCATTGTTTGTCACAGCCAACAGGAAAATCATGTAAATGAAGCTATAACCTGTCAGGTGATGATGGGGGTTTTTGCTGAAGCCATTCATCTTTCCCTCCTGCTGGGGTGTGACCCAAACCATGCCCTGAGCCCACCGTGGTTTGGTGACCATGTGTGTTCCCAGCTACACAAACCCCACACCCCATCCCATGGGAGCACACAGAGACCCCAGGCAAGGCCTGTCCCTCTTCCACCTCTTGTCCTCTGGTAACATGGTGCAGTTGATCCCACCAACCCTTGTCCTGAGGGATGATGCTTCCAGCTAACAGAGGTATTTCAACCATGCCAAGCCCTTTGGTAAGGCTAAAGTCCTGTCCTGAAGAACAGGAGGCAGCTGCTAGCTGTGCCAGGGCAGGGTTTGGCCTCAGGATTCCCGCCTCCAAAACGCATCTGCTGACTGAAATCCCAGCACAAGCAGTGACACAAGCACAGGATCCTTGTGGACCCCCATGGGATGCCAAGGGTGCCTGGATTAATCAAAGTGGATTAATTAAACAATGCTCAACTCTCATGTGACTAATCTCACCTAAATTAAGGCAACCCTCATTCAATTTAGTTTAATTCTCTAGCAAAATTGAAGCGGACAAACCAAGGCACTGGGCTCTGATATGGATAAGTGCGTTTACAGGGGAGTTTGATGTGATTCAATCACTCCCCTCCAAGCTGGCACCCATGTCTCCGCAGGTTTCTGTGCAGGCAGAGCAGCGGGCAGTGACTCGTGGCTCTCTTGGCTCCGTGAAGCAGGTCTCACACAACCAAAGACACAGAGTTTTGAGCCAGCAAAGAAGCCAACAATTCTTGTCCAGCTCTTCACCCAGCTCTTCACCCAGCTCACTGGCTACATCCATGGGATGGACATGGCCCCTACCTCTGCCCTCCCACACCGCTCCCAGCTTCGGCAGCTGCCTGCTCCGAAGATTCTCGCAGAAGCTGTGCAGCTGCTGCCTGCCTGGGACAATATCGTGTCTTGTGGGCCCAGCCGTAGCAGCACCCCCAGGACAGGGTGGCCCCAGCCTCCTCACGGGTTGCCTCGCCCTGCAGTGGGCACTCGGGTCCCACAAAGTCAGCTCGGGGGTGGCCTGAAGAGATGTCCCAGCCTTGCAAGGGTGACACCTGCCTGTGCCATGCACGCACCCTCCAGAATGTCCTGGAGCTCCCAGGGGTACCGGAGGTGTGGGGCTGTAGAAGGATGGGATACAGGGACATGGAGGTGGAGGGAGAGGGACATGGGAAGCAGGGACGTGGGGATGGAGGGACATGGGAGGCAGGGATGGAGAGACGCGGGGTGTAGGGAGGTTGGGTGGAAGGACACGGGGTGCAGAGGTTCAGGCATGGAGGGATGCCGGGCGCGCCGGCCGGGCTGCCGCACTCACCGATGGTGGTGATGACCGTGATGGCGAAGTAGAAGGAGCCGGCGAACTTCCACTGGCGCCCGGCGCGGTGCGGCTCGGCCTGCAGCACCAGCCGCTCCAGCTCCCGGTAATCGTCGGCGGAGAAGCGGTACTTCCTCCGCAGCTCCCCGCGCTTCTGCTCCAGCAGCCGCTTGCGGCCGCTCTCCGCCTCCGACTCCAGCGCATCGAAGACCGCGGCGCCCACCAGCAGGTAGGAGAAGATGCAGAGGATGAGAGCGGCCGTGCGCAGGTTCTGCCGCTTCATGGCGAGGGGCGGCCGCCGCGCTCAGTCCGGGCTCCGCATGGCCCCGCCGCCGCCGCCCCCCGCCCGCCCCCCGCGCCCCCCCGCGACCGCGCACCGCCCCCCGCGCATCGCCCGCGCACCGCGCACGGCTCACCCCGCACCGAGCCCGGGCACCGCGCACCGCGCACGGCTCACCCCGCACCGAGCCCGGGCACCGCGCACCGAGCCCGGGCACCCCGCACACCGAGTCCGGGCACCCCGCACCGAGCCCGGGCACCCCGCACACCGCACCGAGCCCGGGCACCCCGCACACCGAGTCCGGGCACCCCGCACCGAGCCCGGGCACCCCGCACACCGAGTCCGGGCACCCCGCACCGAGCCCGGGCACCCCGCACACCGAGTCCGGGCACCCCGCACACCGCACCGCGCACGGCTCACCCCGCACCGAGCCCGGGCACTGCGCACCCCGCCCCGCTCACCTCGCACCGTGACCGAGCCCGGGCGCTCCGCACTGCCCGCGCACGGCTCACCCCGCAGCGAACCCGGGCACCGCGCAGAGCCTCTTGCCTGCCCCGGGCACCGGCTCCTGCGGGCTCCGGCTCGCATGCACGCCTAGGCTGGCTCCGGTGTGCCCCGAGCCCTCCCTGCCTGGCAGCCCCGGGCAGCGCCCGGCCGCGGGTGAGCCCTAGCGAGGCCGCGCTTCATTGTCGTGCCGGTAGTAACAGCCCGGTTCCCCGAAGTTGTCCCTGGGTGTTCCCAGGCTGGAGGAATTTCATTTTGCCTGCCCTCCCGAAAGCAGGGGCCTTTGGGGCTGTGTGGCTGTCCCGAAGTACCCTGTGGTATCAGCCCTCGCTCCTGCTGCTTTGTCCAGCTCTGGGCCGCTTCACAGCCATGGCACTGAGGAACACTGCTGCTACCGATGTTACCTGTGTAATGCATTTGTGTTACCAGCGCAATCTGTCTGTGATATCTGTCTGTGTTACATGTGTTGTCCGTGTTATCTGCGTTAACAGTGTATCTGTGTTTTCTATGTTATCTATCTATGTTATCTGTGTTGTCTATGTTATCTGTGTTATCTCTGTTCCGTGTTATTGGTGTTATCTGTCTGTGTTCCCAGTGTTATCTATCTGTGTTATCTGTGTTATTTGTCTGTGTTAGCTGTGTTATCTCTCTGCATTATCTGTGTCATCCTTTTCTCAGCCGGTTACCAGAGCAGGGAGTCTGGCATGTTGTGTCCAGTGTTGTTTTGAGAGGGCAGAAAGAAACAAAAACAGATTCAGTGTTTCTGCCACTTTATTTGGCACATTGGTGAGAGGCTGCAGGCACAGGGGATGTGGGGCCTGTTCACCCTGTGCTGTTGTGGGGGGCAATGGGCTCAGCCTCTTCTGCACCAAGGAGATTAGCTGTGTTAGGAGACAGAGCCCACATATTGAAGACCCTGTTTCCCATTCCTGGTTACCATAGCTTTTATGTAATTCCTATACCTCACTTTTAAAAATAGAAATATACTTCTGAGTTGTGTGTTGCAGGAGACAGTATCTTTTTCAGGAAAATAAACTCTTCTTCTTTTGGCTGGGAATAAAGCACACGAGTGAAAAAAACCGAGGCTTACATTCCTCTTCATCCATCTTGCTTCTTTGGAGAGAAGATGCTTTGGGATTTAGTTGCACCAATGAAGGTTTGAACCGGACATAGGAAAAACTTTTTAACCATGAGGACAGTGAAACACTGGAACAGACTGCTGGGGGAGATTGTGGCACCCTGTCACTTGAAGAGTTTAAAAATAAAATAAGCAGATGTCTGGGTGTCTGCTGAAAATGCTCTGGGTACAGTGGGTGCTCTTCTGAAGGAGGGGGTGACTCAATGCTCTCCTAGAGCCCTTCCATCCCTGTCCTCAGCATTACCATGGCCAGCACAAGGGACACAGTGGCCTTTACTACTGTAATTGTGAACTCTTTTTCACCTTGGCCAGTTGCCACTTCCCTCCTCCTTGCTGAGCCTCCGTGCCAGCACCATTAGTGAAAGTTGTTATTGGAGAAAAAATAGACTCCAGCATCCATCAGGAGCAGCACAAGCTGTCGGCGTGCTGCTCGACATCGCAGGGCTTGCAACCTCCTAAATCATGTGGCAGAGCCTCTGCTGGAGGAATGTGTCTGGTTTGTGTTCTCTGGGGAGTGTTTGCAGCCCTGCTAACAGGGCCTGGGATGCTGTCAAACCTCCAGCCCCAGAGACGTGTGGGGGCCTCCTGCTCACGATGATGCACTTCACCTGGTTCTGGTAATTTTCTCCATTGGTCAGCAATGACTTTCCACCTTGAAGACAGAAGCCAGAGCTGCTAATTGAACTTCTGATGGTTCTGTTACAGAGGAAGGAGATCCTACAATGCTTGCATCTCTGGGTGCCTGTCACACATCTTTTAGGAGGGGTTCTGGGGTCTCCAGTGTCTTGCAGGTCAAATTCTGGGGTCCCCAGGTGATATTTGGAGGGTCAAGATGATGCTGTAGTTTGGAGTGGGGCTGGAGGCTTCAAAATTGAGGCTGGATTCAGCCTGCTCTGTTTCTCACTGCTCACACACTGCTTTTTCCTTCCTGCAGTGATCACAGGGAATGAGTGACACCCAACTGAGTCAGATGGCTATGTTGGAGGGCCATCCTGTCCTGTTCCTCCTGAGGCACAGAAAAGTTTCATTTTCCTGCTGGGAAACCGTAAGTTCAACCTTTGTGTTTCTCCGGATTTTGGTCTGCTTGAGGAAGGTCAAGCTGGAGCCGTGGGTTCAGGGCAGGCAAGATAATGTACTTTATCATTGATTTTCAGTGAGAAGTTGCATTATGATATTAAATATCTCATTTTTATTGCATGGGGAGGTGAAGAAAAAGCAGGAGGTTTGAAAATAAAATGTAAGTCCAAGTGCTGTGTTTGCGTGGGGAGGTGCTTGCAACTGGGAGCAAACGTGCCTTTTTTCAAATCCTTTGGAGGTGAACTTTGAGAAGCTGCTTCCTCTGAGGCTGGTAAACAAAGTCAAACCTCATCTGTGTTTAAACCACTGCCTAATTAATGTGTCTAATTGGCCCACATCTACTAATTCCAGGCTGGCAGGGAGTTTATTAAAGAGCTTTTCTAGTTCTAATGGATTGAAATAAGAAAAGCTGCTTAGCAGTCTCAGATGAAAAGCACTGAACAGGGACCAGTTGTGTGGGGCTGCTTGAGTTAATCCCAAGCAAACCAGGTGTCAGCCCCTTCCCTGGTTTCAGCTGCAAGGTGCTCCAGCTCTGAGGGCCTGGGGACCATCCTGATGTATTCTACTTCTTTTTGGTTATTTTTAAACACCAAATTGATGGTTTTGTTTGCTTCAGTAAAAGCATGAGCTATCCCAGCTTTAATGCCATTAATACTTAGATTACAGATAGCCTGGCAAAGCCACAGGGTATTTCTAAAGCAACAGATCTTTTAATTTCTAGGAAGTATAAGGTATCAGAGTACGAATAACAACCAGCTGCAGCTGCCCAGATGATGTCCTTAAGATACAGCAGACTCCAGGCACTGCTGGGCTGCCCCCAGGCAGGCAACACTGAGAGCTGGGCGCAGAGCAATCCCTCCTCTCTGTGTGAAGGGCCATGGCAATGCCTTCCTCTGCAGACACAGCATCCCCGACTGGATCCAGGCTGGGTGTAGTGTTTGCTTCTGTCCCATGACTCCACAAATCATCCTGTAAAACATCCTCCTGCATGCTGGAGCTGCCTCAGGTCTGTCTTTTGGCCACGCTCAGAGTTACTGCAAGCTCAGGAACCTCACAGCTTTCCCTCAGCTCTGAGAATTCCTGCTGCCTCCCTCCTGAGCTTTGTAGCTCAGATGGCTGCAGGTACTTTGCTCTGCATTGTGATGTGGAAGCTCAGCGAGGGAACTAATGAAGCATTGGATATAAACTGGTTGTAAATGCAGATTGCCTCCCCATGGTCTCCCATGGATGTGACTTCCAGGTTTCCAGCCCAGAGCAGGTGGGCACAGTTCCATGTGTGATTGTGTTCAACCACCTTACCTAATACCAGCCATGCTAAACCTCATCATGCCACCTCCTAATACCCCAGAACTCATTGGGAAGCCTTACCCAACTACCCTTCCTACCCAAAATGGGTTCTGTGAGGGAACATGGCCCCATCTCCCTCCCACTCCGCTCCCCCCAGCAGCCTGATCTACCAGTGGTTGTACACAAAGCAGACCTGGGCTGGAAATGCTGACAGTACTCCTGACAGTTTATGGTCACAAACTCTATTTTCAGCCTAATAAGTTTTTTATATGCTTGGAAAGCTGTCAGTTGAACATCAGCCAGGCACAAAGTACCTGCCATAAAGCCCCTGGACCACAACCAAACGGGAAAGGTGCTGCTCTGCTTTAGCAAGTTCTTGATCTCGGTTACTTTAGTTGGTTCATTTATTTTGTTTGAGGATCTTGGCTTTAATTATAAAATAATAAGATAACATCATAATGCCTTTACTTTTAAAAAAAAAAGTGGAAATATTTGCTGAGAGCCTGTTAAATCAAAGCTGCCAGACAGTTTGGATTGGGCACTGGGGCTGGGAGGCTCTGTGGTGCTGCTGCTGGTGCCAGAGTGGACTGGTTACTGCCAGGAGACCTTGGATCCCTGTGATGGAGGAGAGAGGCTTTGGGGGTCTGTCTGGAGAAGGGTCCTGCTTCTGGGCAAGGTGAATGTTGAACTGAATTGCCATGGCCACTAGCACAGACTCAGCGTAGGAACTTGGCCACAGGGAGAGCAGGGCTTGATCCTGGGTGTGCCTCTGCTCCCATCACGACGCTATAAATGTCTTCCCTGCATCACAGCCTGTGGGACTGCCAGGCAGGTCAGGGCTGGGGGGGGACAAAGGGTCTGGGAAGGAATTACAAATATGTGAGGCTCTTTCGAAGGGTTTCCCGATGACAGTTTCGCCCCTGTCCTAGAGGCAGCCCCACGTCATGGTAGCGCTGCACTGCAAGGATTGGAAAGGTCCTGAACAGCTGCAGGGATCCTGCGGGACATGCCGGGGGAGGGATGGGATGGGATGGGATGGGATGGGATGGGATGGGATGGGATGGGATGGGATGGGATGGGATGGGATGGGATGGGGATGGGATGGGGATGGGATGGGCTGTGTGCTGGGTGCCACACGGTGAGTGCTCGGTGGCCTCGGTGCCAAAGGTGTCTGCCTGCACTGGTGGGTGTGCTGAGCGGGTCCCCATGGCACCCCATGGCACCGCCCTTCTCAAAGTGCCCCTGCCGTGGGCTGGTGGGGCAGAGGGCAGCGCCTGTGCCTGCCTGGATGTGCTTCAGGGAGGAAGGGAGGCGGGTTCCCAGCTGAGCCCGCTCCGGCTGGGACGGGACCGGGAACAGCAGGGGGAGAGCGGGGAGACAGCCGGGGGAGAGCCGGGGACAGCCGGGGGGAGCCGGGGAGAGCCGGGGGAGAGCCGGGGGAGAGCCGGGGGAGAGCCGGGGAGAGCCGGGGGACAGCCGGGGGACAGCCGGGGAGAGCCGGGGGAGAGCCGGGGGAGAGCCAGGGAGAGCCGGGGATAGCCTGGGGAGAGCCGGGGGAGAGCCGGGGAGAGCCGGGGGAGAGCCAGGGGACAGCCGGGGGACAGCCGGGGGAGAGCCGGGGGACGGCCGGGGAGAGCTGGGGAGAGCCGGGGGACAGCCGGGGAGAGCCGGGGGACAGCCAGGGAGAGCCGGGGGAGAGCCGGGGGAGAGCCGGGGGACAGCCGGGGGGAGCCGGGGAGAGCCGGGGGACAGCCGGGGACAGCCGGGGGGAGCCGGGGAGAGCCGGGGGACAGCCGGGGAGAGCCGGGGGACAGCCGGGGGACAGCCGGGGGAGAGCCGGGGGAGAGCCGGGGGAGAGCCGGGGGAGAGCCGGGGGAGAGCCGGGGGACAGCCGGGGACAGCCGGGGACAGCCGGGGGACAGCCGGGCTGCGGTCCCCGGAGCTCCGATTCCCGGGCAGACAGTTTACAGCAAATAGCTCCTTTCAATGCTAAAAATAACCCGCTAGGGAAAAAAATCGGCCCCGGGACCTCAAATGGAGAAAAGTGCATTTATTAGTAGAACTCAAGATGTCCTTTCCTGTTTTTCTCCGAAGAACCGGTGCTGAGAGGTTGATTGAGCTTCCCAGCCAGGTACCGACTTATTTCAATGCAAGGTTTGATTCCTCCAAGATTAATTTTTCTTCCCCAGCTAGCTCCATGCTCCATGGCTGGTCCCACACTCCGCTGGCGAGAACGGCTCTGGTTTGGGGCCACAAGTGATTTCCCAGCTAAGGGAGCTGTAAATGCCCTGTGAAAATGTTCCTGCTGCCCATGCCTGAGAGCACAGCGGGTTCCCAGCGGGGAAAGAACAGAACAATATGAAATATTTGTTTTCTCTTGCAGTGTAAGCACCATGTTAGGGACTAGTTTCTTCCTCCACCTTAAAACTGCAGATTTTACTAAGTCTTGTTTATACACAAAAGAGTTTCCTGTTATTTCTCTTTAGGCTTTTCTCTGGAAGGACTAGCTGGGGAGATAAGACACTTCCTCTCTGAATTGCAAAGGCAAAAATGTCCCTTTGTTCGCTTGGCCCAGCTGCTTGTCCCTTGCTGCAGCCCTGGCCCTTTCTCTCCAGCCATGCTCAGGGGTTGTGTGGTGTCCCCGGGGCACAGCAAGTGGTGGCACAGGAATAACAACTGTTCAGGCACTGGGACACCAGACCTGCCATGAATCCGTTAGAGGGAATTAAATTAACAATAGGCTTTTTTGGAGGCAGGCAATCCACCTGAGTTAAATGGAAAAATAAACCAGACGATTCTCTGTGATCTGAAATACTTAACTGACTTTTAGGTCCTTTGTTTAAGTGTCCCTTGAGGCAGGAGCTGAGGCGCTGAGCAGTGACAGGAGGTGATGCTCTGGGTATCCCCTGTGCATCTCCACACAGCACCGGGCACAGACTCAGGGCATGGCCATTTGGGGGTTTCTGGCTTGAGAACCTCATGTGAACAACCCCCTTTATGGAGACAATGAGAACTTTCCCCAGGCTGGGATTGGCAGGTGTGGCTGCATGTCCAGCACTCATCCCTACTATGCCTTTGGGAGAGGATGTGTCCTGTACTCCCAGGCTGAATCTGCTGGTTTGTCCATGAGCCACCCTCTGCTTCTACATGCCCCACTGGAAAGGGGAATAATGTTTCAGCTCGTGAAGTCCCTCTTCCTCACGGTGCCCCTTGTGCTGCTGGTGTCTGCCATGGGGCACCCTGCCAGAGCTTTGCCCACATCCCAGCTCAGTGCAGTGGGATAGTGGCTACAGGAATGGACCTGTTGTTTCGGCTTTGCATACAGAAAGATTCTTTCCTCCAACAGCCCTGAGGAAGCTGCAGCATCTTACGATGGGTAGTGCAGATATGAAAGGGTGTTGAATAGCCCCAGGCTTGTGGATGAGCTTCATCCCAAAGGAAAACTGCATCCCCATCTCCTCTGGACTCTGAGCATGGCACCGTGAGGCCAGCGCTACGCGCTTTCAAAGGGGGATTTTTGCCTTCAAACTGAGTGACACTTCATTCAGTGAGAATGCCTTGGCATCCCCACCAGTGAACCTACCCCTGAGCTCTCCTCCATGTCAGCAGCTTCCCATTGCCATGGGACTGTCTCCCCACTGCCTGGACTGGAGACACAGAGGTTCTGCAGTGTGGGCTGTGCTGGTAAAAGCAGAATGGGAGCTGTGGGGGGTGGTTCTGCCCACCTCTGCACCTCCACATGTAAGCAAAGGCAGCCAGGAGAGAGTTAATCTGTCTCCTGTCCTTTGATGTCCTGAGCACAGCATGGAAGCAGCTTTCCAAGGAGGAGCTGTGGTGCCTTTGGGAAGCCTGGTAGCTCTCTGATGCTCCTTAGGGTAAACTTTTTGCCCATAAGCCCAAACAAGCAGAAGAATTTCATGCTGGCTGGGCTGTGCGTTGGCACGAAGGGCTCTTCAGGGAGCCAGACTGGATCTGAGTGTCTCCAGCTCATGACAGAGCGGAGGTGTTGGGCAAAATTCAAACGATAGCTTCCTCCCCGGATGCTGAGGAGGCAGCACAGGTCGTGACGCACTGAGCATCTCCCGGGGGTTTCTCACTGCCCCTCTCCTGCGCTGGCTCCTGCCTTGAGCAGCGACCCGGGACAAGGAGCGCTTGCTGCGGGGGATATTTAAAGGAATGGCGTGAAAAATGGCACAACTCTTGTACGCCTGGGCTCGGCGAGTCCTCCAGGACAGATCGGTGCCCGCGGGGTGTGCAGCCGCAGCCGCTCGGTAGCCGGGAGCGCAGCGCGGCCGGAGCTGCCCGTGAGCTCCTCCTCGCTCTCACGCTCCCCAGGTCCCGCGCAGCACGGCATCACCTATTTATAACTGCATGCACTGCAGGAGTAGTATTGGACTGATGGCTTCACACAGGCACGCTAAGTGTTGTTCTATTTCTGTGATTTGCTCTCTTCTGCACAAGCTGTTGGTCCCTTGGATGCCAAAGCACTCCATGTAGTACAGGCAAGGAATCAGCTTTTTCCCTCTCATTAAAATATTCACCAACAGCACCCCAGTGGCAGGTATATTTACCATTTTACCCAGTTCACCTGGATAATTGTATCTACTACTCCTTCCCAGTCCAATCGATACCCTTGGTAAATAAGATAACCTGTCAGGTCTGTTGTCACTAAAGGTACTTTAGAAATTGTTTTGCTGGAGGAATAAATGCCTCTCACAGAATCTGAGGATGCTGTGACCTTTCCCTAGTGACCTGAGTGACTCATCCCTTTATGTGTGCACACTGCAGCCTCCCACCACACTGTAAAAGATGCTCCACAAAATCCTGCTTCTGTGTGCCTGGAGTAATGGGGAGCCACGTCCTGCGGGAGCCTCCTGCTCTGGCTGCTTCTCCTCCAGCTTCACACATGGTCTTCACACCTCGCCTGGGCCTGTTATGGCCATGGCCTGTTTGTCCAACAGGGACCCAGGCACCATCTCAGTCCCATAGTGATGTCCCCAGCACCCCCAGCCCTTGTGTGCTGCAGCTCCTGCTCTCCTGGGCTGTGGAAGTCTCTGACACAAAGGCATGAGCCCACGTTCTCAGCAAAGGGCAGCTGTGGGCAGGAGGGCTCCCTGATTGCTAAAAGTGACCATACCAACACCCCTGAACTGAGTCAGAGCCAGATTTTATATAATGTGTGCAAAATTAAATAAAGAATTTATTAGAGTTGAGTTCTGTGCATTTAGGTGTTGCTGATAGCAACATCTTTTCTTCTTGTAGAGTGTTTTGCATGCCAAAAAACAAAAACAAAACCACCCAAAACCCAACAGTTCTGCATCTTGGAGGAAGAAAGAGGTTTTACATCTGTGCATCTGTATGTGTGTCAGTTATTTCTGCCTGACTGGCTTCCCTGGGCTGTCAGCTCAAAAGTTCTCTGTAACATAACAAACCTTGACTGTGTTTGCAACATATCCTCAACCGAGAGCAGTTTATTTAATGAAGCAAGAAATGCTGCCAAATTTCCAGGCTTGACCCTGATCCCATTAGTGTCAGGAGGAGAATTCCCACCATGTTTGATTTATTGGTTGGGTCTAATCTCAGTAAAGGAGTTAAAAATCTGCTTTCAGCTTGATTTTGCAGACAAGACCACTGCTCCATGCTGCTGTCCCAGAGAGGCTGTGGAAAAAGCAGAGAGTGCAGGTGGGATTCCTCTACTTGCTTTTAGACATCTTCAAAGTCTGTCAACAGACAGCCAAGTGAGGGAAAGAGGAATGTTCAGCTCATCATAGGCCAGGAGCCCAAAAGGGGTGATGATTCAGGAGGTAACCATGGCACAGCTTCTCCAGTGGCACTGGCCCCTTCCTGCCATCAGCAAATTCTTGTGCGTGGCCCTGCAGTCTGGCAGACTGCTGGGAGAAGGGGAGGAGGATTATGACATCTTCCCACCTTCCCTACCCGTTTACCTACTCCCAAAAGTTCTTCCCATGCCAGAAGTGGAACCTGGGACAGACTGGGTGCTGCCCATGCTGGCTGCTCCAGGGACAATCCCACCCTCTGGTGCCAGAGAAAGCCCTGGGAGGTTTTGAAGGGGGAGCAGTGCCCACATGTTCAGAGCAGCCCACACACACGTTTGAGTGCCCACACGCCTCCATGTCCTACAGAGAGCAGCAGCTGTTCTTTGGGAGGGAAGGAGCCTCCCTGGCAGTGAGGGCAGGAAGGAGGGATGGGGGAGGGAAAGCTGGAGGAAGAAGGGAGGTTTTATTGCCCCATCACCAGCTATGAAGAGGTTCGTGTGCCAGGGGTTGAGCCTTAATTACACACACACCTAATAAAGGGAAAGAGCTCATTCCTTCCAGTTCAGGTGGGAAGCAGCACTGTCTGAGAATCAAGGGGACTGTGAAGCTACAGACTAAAAAATAATTAAAAATCCAACCCCAAATATCTCAGACATCAGCCCAACACACAGGTCCTTACAGGCTTTTGCTGCTTTGACAGATACAGAATGCAGAAAAATGTGCAGATTTATACCTGCAACTGTCCCCGGGGCTCAGAGATGCTTCTTAGGACAGAGATCTTTAAACCATTATTAAAAGTGAAGGCAGGGGGCACTGGAGAAGACGAGAAGACACATCTGGGCACAAGGATGCAGGGGGTGAGAGCAGAGTTTGCTGGCACTTCCTACACAGCTCCCTCCCCAGCATGCGGTGATGCTTTATTCAACCAATCCTGCCCAAAGGGGGGGCAGTGACAGGGTGTCACAGCTCCCATGGGCTGTGGGAGCCAAGGCTGGTTCTGACAGGGCCTGCAGCATCTTAGACAGGACCCACATGTGAAGATGGAAGAGATGGACAGCTTTCAGAGGCGGGGGTGTTTTTTGAGGAAAGAGATGTTCAGAGCTCTGCAGAAGCCCATATCTGGAGCATGTGTGCAAGGAGCAGGGACCAGGTCTGATCCTAATATCTCAATCTTCCTACTACAGAAAGAAGATATCATTGATGAATTTATGCTTTATCTTTAGCTTTGCTCTGGATGAGGTGGGAGCTGGACATTTCAGGCTCTGCTGGACCCCCGACTGGTGCTGAGCAGACTCCTCAGTGTGTGCCTGTCACAGATCACTCTCCACCCACTGCCTGCAGTCTCCCAGCATTTCCCGGTCTGCAGAGCACTGGGAAGAGCATCACCACTCCCTGAGCAGGCAGGCCCCTGCTCCAACCCGCAGGCCAGCTGGCTCCCAGCTTCCCATAAAGCTTTAAAAGAAGCCAGACGACTCAAAACTGAAAGCATGAGGTGTTTATTTGCACTGTAGACATATTAACTGCACGGAAAGCCAGCCGTGCTCCCTCCACTGCCCAGCTAAGGTGGGTCTGTGTGAGGAGCAGCTGACAGAGATAAATGTCAGGAAAAGAGCACAACATCCGTCCATGGGCCAGTGCATTCTAAAAAAGGGCTGATTTTAACTCACAGTCCACTTCCTCCAACTGGGCTCCAAAAGCTGATGTTGCTGCAAATCACAGTATTGAATTGAAATGTTCGAGGTGTTTGTAGTGGGCAACACCAAGATCAAAAACCAAAACGGTGCTTGGGAGCCTCTGCTGATCCCAAAGAGATCTGCCACCCCTGCTGATGACAGGCATCTGCCCTTGCCATCACACCCTGCCTTCACAAGCCTTCATGCCAGTGCTGCTTCTCTTTTTATTTGCACATCTAATTTTTACAAGTCATATCTAGTGCCCTCGTAAGGCTGGATGCAAGATGCAAGCACTCACCTGAAGATTTGCAAACTCTCCTGGCATTTTCCCACCGAAAGCTGGAGTTCAGGCTACTGCTGTCATTCACCTTCCAAAATAAAATCCCAACCAATAGCCTCCAAAAACTTGAAAATGCCCATTTGTTAGTTTTGCTATGTGCTCTTCCAAAAGAGAGGGAGTAATGCCAAAAATGTCTTTTTCTTCTGCAAAGGAGGTGGGCAGTAGAGGATCCCACAGATCCTGAAACAGCTCAGTCACCCAGGAACTGGAACAGCTTAGTAATGTACTTAAAACCTGATTTTTTTAATGAATACTTCCATTTCTGTCCTCTCAGCTGTTCTGCAATGCAGGACCTCTCCTCAGGTGAAAGAAGGAATCCTGTCTCAAACCCACATACAGTAGAGTAGAGAGGATGCAGTGGAGGGACAAGGTGTCATTCCCTCCCATCCATCCCTCAGTCACAGAGGAGCTGGGAAGAGAGGGGAAGTTAACCAGCTCAGACTGCTGCATGAGAGGTTGGAGGGAGATGCTTTGGACTGGAGCAAACGTGATCATCTCTTACCATCTCCAAGTGTGCTGTAGGCAAAATGGTTGGGTTGAGTAGTTTTGTTTTTGAAATCTGGTCCCAGTTTTCTCTCCGATGCTGACAGTCCTGTCCATCCCTTGTGTGCATGGAGCCGTGACGCTGATGTCACCATCTCTGCAAAGCAGGTGTCAAGGTGAGAGGCTGCCCTCAGGGAGGGGCCAAGCACAAGCTGACGCTGCAGAAGCGGGGGGTGTCAAAGGTGTCAGAGCTCATTAGAAGCCTCTCCCTTACAAAGAATGATGTTCCTCTTCTTCTCAGCTGCCTGGCAAGAGGTTTTGCTCCCAGAGACAGACCTCAGACACTGCCTGGCACTTTGGCGGATGGTCCTCACTCGTGACCTCCAGTCTTTGCTGGTTACCACATAGAACAGGGGGTTGAGAGCACTGTTGAGGCTGGCCAGGCCCCGAGTCACCTGGTAGGAAATGTAGACATCCTTTGAAGCCTGTGTGCAGGATCCTTGTGGCTGCCAGCGAAAAAACAAGTTGAGGTTTCTGAAGATGTGGTAGGGGAGGAAGCAGATGGAAAAGAGAACCATGACGAGCACCACCAGCGCGATGCTTCTCCTCCTGAGGCTGGGATCCACGCTGTCATTCCTGCAGAGCACGAACACCACGTGGCAGTAGCACCCGATGATGATGAGGAATGGGATGACAAACCCAGTCACGGTGACAGCAAAGGTGTAGGGCAAGTAAGTGCCCAGGTGCTCCTGTCCTGTCGTGTCATGGCACTGCGACCCGGTGACATTTGTCTTGCTGAAGGCAAGATCGGGAGCTATCTGTGCGATGACCCACACCCAGACCATGATGCTGAGCCACCCCGCAGAGGCCGTACCCTGGCACCTGCCCCGTGCCTTCAGCGGGTGCACGATGCCCAGGTAGCGGTGGATGCTGATGCAGGTGAGGAAGCCGATGCTGGCGTAGAGGTTGAGGTGGAAGAGGCTGCGGGTGAGGCGGCACCAGGCCTGCCCGAAGATCCACATTCTGCCTTGCTGGTAGTAGCTGACGAGGAAGGGCAGAGTGGTGACGTAGAGCAGGTCAGCCACCCCCAGGTTCCCCACCAGCAGGCTGAGGGGCTGGCGGGCAGCCTCACGGGGACCTGTGCAGAGGTGCCACAGCCCCAGCCCGTTCCCCAGCAGCCCCAGGGGGATCACGGTCAGGTACACGGCGGGCAGGAAGCGCTGGGAGAAGGCGGCATCCACGGGGCAAGGAGCCCGAGTGCCATTGCCGGGCCACGTGGAGGGAACCTCCGCGGCCATCGGGCACTGCCGCAGCCCTGCCCGGGCTGGCAGCGCTCGGAGGCACCGGTGCCCGCGGCAGCGCCGTATCCTCCGGCACAGGCTGCGGCTCCCCTGAGCTCTCCGCTCCTGCTGGGACCTGAGGCTGCCGGACTTTCCCCGGGGCACGGGGAGGATGTGCCGACAGCAGCCCCAGCGGAGTTTCCGCCGCTCCCTCGGCGCCTCCCCCCGTCCCACTTGAGGCGCTCGGAGCCGGGCGCCGGGGACACGCAGCCCCTTGGTTATTTTGGGCGCTGGGAGTGCCTGGAGGGAGCAGGAGGCAGGGAGGTGGCAGAGGGATGTCTAAAGAGGGGAGCCAGAGCTTGCAGCCTGTTTTTGTTCTGTTCTGTCCCACTCGTGGTCAGGAGAAACCTCCCAGTTTTCCAGACCGGGGACTGGAAGCCTGCGCCCCGTGAGCCGCCCTCACTGCCATTCCTGTCAGCCTTTTCCCTGGCTCCAACGCTCAGAAATACCGGAGCAGAGGTAAGGAGGAGACCGGCAGTGTTCCCCGGGGCTCCTGCTGCCATGGGGCTCATGCAGGCAGTGCCAGCAGGCTGAGATGTACCAGGCTGTCTGTCCCCGGCACGGGCAGAGTGAGTCCTGCTCAAGAGCTGCCCCCTCCCTACAGCTGCTCTCGCTGCCTACTTCTATCTCCCTCCCCAAGCACAAAAAACCCCTTTCCCCGTTCCTCCTTCCAGCGGTCCCGAGCCGTGCAGGCAGGACGTGAGATGGGCTGTGCCCTTCCTTTCCTGTCACAGGGAGCGTGAGAGGCACCAAGATACTGTGAAATTGGGTCAAGACTGAAACCAGCGGCCCCAAAGCAGACCCCGAGGAAGGGCAGCCCCGATTGCATTGCTGAGCAGCTGCTGCAGCATAAACGAGGTCAGAAATCACTTTGATCTGCAGGCGCGGGAGTTAACAGGGAAGCAATCGGCAGGGAGGTTTGCCCTGATAAACCGTAGGAAAACGACCTTGCGGAAACGAGGTGAAAGGTTAGGCTGTGGAAGGTCCACGGCAGCCTGCTTTCCGAGAATTGAATCCGGGCAGGGAGTGGGAGGAGGTTGGTATCTCAGCAGCCAGTGGGGAGCGGGAGGAGGAGGAGGGAGGGCAAGTCCTTCCCAGCCATCCCGACTGCGCATCCCTCCCTCCTTGGGTGCAGCTGGACATCTCCGAGGGACCGCGGTTCGGGAGCACGGTGGGGAAGCCCAAGACGCAGATGGGGTGGTGGGTAGCTGGGTGTTGAGAGTACCAGTGTGTTTGCTGACTTCTCAAAGTGCTTGCTGGAGCCGATAAGCGGTGGAAAACACTGTGTATTGTTTCCTGCCTGTGTTATAAAATCTCAGCACTATGCCGCTGAAGAGATGAAGTGTAAAAGGTTTACATGTGGTGAAGATATGGCTTTTCTGAGGTTTGCAGAGCCTCTGGTGGTCTGTTCTCCCGGAGAGACAACAGCGGAGGGAGTCCATGGAGGTGCACCCCATAGGGAAGTGATTCTCCATTCTGCCCTGTTCCTGCCCTCCTCACCTCTGTGCACTTCAGCTGCTGCTGCAGCCTGGGCTTGGGGAGGCACTTGCAGAGCAACTTTATGGAGGTTTGGAAAGGCAGCGAAAGGAGAGGAACAGACTGGGAGCAATTCCCTTTGTCCCAGAGCATCAACCTTGGGGGAAACTGAGGCAGAGACAGCAGCTGGCTGGGAGGACTGCTGTGATCATGGGAAGGGTCATGAGCTGCTCTCAGCAATGAAGGCAAAGCTTTCCCTGTCCCGAGAACAAAAGCTTGGAGCTGGTGCCTGCTATGGGAAGAGAGGAGCAGGGCAGGGCATGGGGAGCCCTGCCCATGAATGGCTGGAGCCCCATGCCCTCCACATCTGTTCCCTGGGCCCCTTGGAGACACAAGAACAGAGCTTTTCTCTCGAGCCTGCCTCCTGTGTGTTTTAGGTGTTCGCTTGACCCATGGTTTTACTCACAATGCAGGTGCCACTGCCAGCTCTGCCCAAACATCCTGCATGAGGACACTCCCCTCTGGCTCCTGGCTCTGGCAGGCAACAGCAGTGCTGATGTCAGGATGAGAACACAGGGCCAAGACTGCTCCTGCAAACACATAACCTGAATCATGTGTTTCCAGGAAAAATAAAAAACCCCATTTGATCTACTTGATTTTTTTTTTTTTTCAATTGAGCACTGCATTCCTGTGCTCAGTTTCTGAAAATGTTTTGCTTTAATAAGGGGCTCATCCAGCCCTCTTTCACCCAACTCTATGCATTTAAAAATCATTACTCATGAGAATGGCTTGGAAAAGAAATTCTGATGCATGTTATTTATTCATCCAGTAGGACAGTTTTCCTTCAGCTGCTGCGTGTGCTGGCACAGAAATGAGCCACGATCTGCTGCTCATCTCTGGCTCAGGAGTGTGAATGGCAGATCCCAGGCTGTGTGCAGATGTGGCTTGTGCCTTGGAGACAGGAGTGAATTTTCTTTTGGTTTGGGGATTTTTATCTTTGCACATTACCTGTGGAATATTTTGCTGTTGCCCCACATGAGCAGGCAAAGCCAGGACCCTGCGTCAGAGCCTCAAATAACCACGTTTCCAGGGTAGCGGGGCTTTAGAGGGAAATATTGCGAGACTGGCAATCAAATTGCAAGAGTTGATTTCCCTGTATTCATAGGGAAAAATAACTCTGATTTATTTGGAATCATTAATTCATTATTTAGATCCTTTTAGTGAATCAGGGAGACATTCTGCAGGGGAAAAAAAGATAATTTTAGCAGAGGTGTGTTGAGTCATTTGTTTGAGATGAGAATTGCAGGTTGCTGTCTAAAAAGTCACCTTCTGATTTTTACCATCACCCAGAAGTGGCTAGGCAGGATCTGGGAGTGTGTGACAGCCCTGGAAGCTCACCCAGTCTTGGTGGCTGAGCCTCAACATGTTTGAAACAAGAACTGGCTTAAAACCAGGATTTTCAGTACCCACAACATGTTTTATCCATGTCAGCTGAGAAACATGGTTGTTTTGAAGTCTCCATGAGCTTTAGGTCACCACTTGTTTGGCATAGCCACCAGAGAACTAGAGAAGTCAACCAAAGCTGTTTGTTCTGCGATTTGCTGCCTGCTGGAGGTTCACCATGTGCCCATATCAAACAGAATTAATGATTTGTATTCAGGCTAAGCACCAGATGATTGCAGCAAATAATTCTCTTTGTAGGAAATGTTTTACTGCAAGAGCAATAAGGTTTCTTTCTTTCCTTTCTTTTTTTTCTTTCCCCCCCCCAAGACTGTGACTGAACCACATCCTTGACTTTCATTTTATTTTCAGTTCTTGCAAGGCTTGAGGGCGTGGGTGAGTTGCCTTCGCCCTGCTGCCTTTTCTTCTGCTGCTGGGGAGGCTTTTCCTTGGGCTGGAGAGAGGAGCTCCCCCTGCCATTCAGCCTTTAGCCCCTTCACCCCCAGATCTCCCCTGGCATACGCCGCTCTGGTCAGGAGCACAGTCAGCTGGTGGTGGTAGTTGCATCATGCTGGGGAAATCCCAGTCCAGGAGAACTGGAGGACATGTGGGCCTGGCAGTAGGAGAGATGAGCTTGGGGATTGATTTTTGGGAGGCTGAGAAGAGGCTGTGCCTGTGGCTGCAGATGGAGCAGCAGTGCAGCCGGTGCCATGCCCTGCCCTGTTCTCCTGAACGTCCCAACACTGGAGACCTGGGCACTGCTATGACCTGGGCTGGTGCCAGCAGAGCTGGGTAAGAGTGAAGGGTGAATCCATGACATAATAAACTGTAATAATGTGTTCACTGCTTTGATCAGCATTTTTTTTTCTTTTTCCTTCTCTTACTCTAAGCAGCTTGAATTGAGGTGCCTCCAGACTGCCCCACCCTGTGCCAGGACTTCCCTGCACCCACCAAGATGGCCCTGAGCAGTAGGACCGGGCTCACCCTGCACAGACAAGCTCCACACCTGGATGAGCACATCTTTATTTTTAGTCCCAGAAATAAGCATCTAAAAGTCCATCTCTCACCTGGACACGTCACCCAAGCCGCTGCTCCTTCCAGCTTCCTTCCCGTGGTGGAACACGCGTTCCCTCTGCACATCTGTGCGAGGCCATTAGAGGGCATTTGGGTTTCATTTTCCACCACCCAGAAGGACTTTTTACTGGGAGAAAGTACAGCCAGAGCAGCCGAGCAGCTCTCCTGCGTGGCTGGAGCAGCTCCAGCCCGTCGGGAGACGGCACCGACTCATCTTTGCGATTTGTTTTCCTTTTCTCCCGCTTTTCCCTTGGCCCCGGCTCGCGGGGAATGTGCTTGGATGGCAGGCGGTATGTCTGGTGCTGCGGAGCGGAGTCTCCGGTGTCTGAGCTCCTCGCTTGCCGAAGCCCTGCCAAACCACCAGCGCTTTGGAGAGGAGGAGGCCAGGCAGAGCGGGAAGGCTCGTGTTTATTCTGGAGGGATGAGGGGAAGGTGAATTAGAGCTGCCATCAGGAGGACCCTGCCCATGCCCGGGAAGGCGGCTGCTGGGTTACAGTGTGGGTGCCATGGGCTGGCTGAGCTCCTGCATGGTTGAGCAGCTCAGCCTGGTGTGGCAGTGACTTGTGGGGTGCAGCTTGATCACCTGCTCCTTCTCTGGGGGTCCAGGGCATAAGGGTTCTCTCCAGGGATTTTGGCTTCCAGGTGCTGGAGATGGTTTCTCTTGAAGTCCCTGCAAAGCAGAGCTGCATGATGTGGCAGAGAAGAAGCATCACCCCTTCAGAAGCTCCACTGATCCAGGAAAGGACCAATTCCTGGTTTGTTGGGTGTGTTTATGCTTGGGCCGGGATTTCCCCATTTCCCATTTCATTCAGCCTAAGGAACTTGGAATGCTGCCCAGTAACCCTGCCTGGAGCAGCAGGGTGTACAGAGGAGGCAGGTGATGGGTGACACAGGGATCTTGTTCTCTGTTTCCAGCGTCCTTTGCAGCCAAAGTCGATAATTTCTTCTCTGTTCTCCCAACGGAAACATCATCCATCTTCACCATAACCACAGTGCCATGGGTTTGTGCCAGACTCTTTGCCAGGATGAGGCGTTGGCTCCAGGGTGGGCACAGCTACAGACGACCTCCTCTTCCCCTCTGGAAAGGCAGAATGGAGATCAGTGGGAGGTGGAGAGGGATGGTGGTATGTCCCTGCAGCTGGTGTGCAGGGGGAAAGAAGTGGGCAGAAGGTGCCACCTGCATGCCAGAAAGGCAGGTTAGCACTGTGTCCACACCGGGATGTGTCAGGCTGATAAAGGGGTGGCAGAATCACCTCCCGGGTGTGCCCAGGGATCCAGGAAGGAGCTGCAAATCCACCTCTGGCCATAGGGGCAGGCCGAGCTCACCTGTATGGGATCCACAGTGCTCCTGGATTCAGACATCCAGAGACCCCAGAATTCTGGTCTGCACCTGCCATCGTCTGTTTCCCAAGGAGATGGATCATGTGTCCTGGGACACGGTCAGCTCATGGCTGAGGAGGGCTGATGGGGGGCCCACAGGGCAGTGGGCAACCCGTGGCTCGCGTTCACCGGCACTTCCCTTTGTAGTCAAACGTGTTGCCCAGGGGCAGCAGCTCCACCCAGCCCTCACTCACCGCTGGGAGCGCTGCCGGCAGGGCCGGGCAGGGCCGGGCCGTGCAGAGCCGCCTCTGGGTCTCCAGCCGGCAGTAGCGGTTCTGGTTGGACACGCGGGTGGCAAAGCCCAGCCCGCAGGTGGCCGAGCAGGCGCTCCACTCCGTGCCCCACTCCTGGCAGGGGTGTCGCAGCAGTGGGGACACTGCCCCGGGGGCTGCAAGAAAGGAGATGAGGGGGGAAAGGGTGGTTGGAGCAGGTGCTGTGCAGTTGCCCTGTGGTGCTGTAGGCACAGCCCTGCGTGGCAGAGAAACGTGCGAGGTGTCTCCTGCTGATGTTTCACAGCCTGGGGGGCAGGGGCCATCCCCAGAGACTTGAGCGGGCATCCCCTCCCTGGAGCTGCCCTGCATCTTACCTGCCCTGGCATCCCGGAGGAGGTGCTGGTCCTGGGCTTCACAGATCCACTCCGGGCAGCACTTCCCTGGGATCTCCACGCGCCGGGGGTAGGGGCAGTCCGGGGTGGGCAGCCGGACATCCTCCTGGCAGAGCGGGATGCAGTTGAAGCCCCCGTCCAAGCAGTGGCACTGGATTTTGCAGCTGGGCTGGAAAACCTCCCCCTCTCGATAGACCCGGCCGTTCACCTCGCAGCCCTCCTCATCGTCTTCAACTGCAAGTGACAGCCGGGGAGCCCATAAGGGACAGAGAGATGGGGATGGCAGGGGTAGTGCTGGGGGTAACCGTGGGGCTGAACAAAGGGATTGACGTGGGGGGACCACAGAAGTGACTGAGCTGTGTGCAGGGCAGGCACGGGCTTGCAGCAGCACGTTCATCACCCAGCCTCCTCCCCTTCCCTGCCTTCTCGCCTCATCTCTCTGTTTTTTCAAAGCGACAGCTCACAGGCCGTGAGAGCCCCCCTGCCCTTTGGTTCTGATACTGCCTTCGGGCTTTCCAAGCTAGGAAAATTTTCTCTGAGATTTCTCTGCAGGAATTCCAGGCTCCAGCCTTGGCTGGGTGACTGCAGCATCCCTGGGACCCCCCTTGTCCATTCTCATTGAAACCATCCTGAATTCTCAGTCAGAAAGCAGCACAAGAGCTGGCAGGAGATGGGTCACAGCCCCATGGCCAAGCTGCATGTGTCATCCTCAGGAAAGCTGCTTTCCTATTCCCTGGTGGTGCTGCGGGATGCCTGTAGCCATGTGAGGTCATGAATGGAGCTGGGCTGTGTGCTGGGCTGGAGTGTGTGGGTATCCTCGGGGAAAAGGGTCACCCCTGTGCTCACAGTTGCAGGTGCCTCCTGTCCCTCCAGATGCTGAGCTGTAGTCACAGACGAGCCCCTGGCTCTGGTCACAGACGTGCAGGAAGTCGCAGGGCTCTCCCAGGCGCCGAGCACAGATCTTGCAGCAGCCGCACCCATCCAGGACCAGGGGGGACCCGCGGGGACAGCGAGGTGGCACCCAAGGACAGTAGCATGGTCTCCGGCACAGCTGGGCACAAACCTGTGGAGGCAAAGCTGAATTCATATACGTGGCTGTTTTGGCTAACAGCTGCTTTGTCACTGGGCAGCTGGGTAACCTTGTCTCAGTCATGGGGGCAGATTTTTGGTGGAGAGAGGTTCTGCAAATCCATGGGAATATCTCAAAGCATCCTGGAAAGCTACAGTCCCCTTTGAAGGGCACCTATGGAAAACCACGGACAATCAAGGATGCTCAGGGGCTCAGCACTCTGCAAGATGGGGACTTCATTGTGCCAGTGCTCTGAAGACACAGGAGGAGGATGGAGCTACAAGGTGAACATCGCAGGCAGTGGTGGTTATTTAAGGAGGTCAGCAGCCCCAGGCAGCCCAGTGGGAGAGAGGAAGGGAGGGAGGGAAAGCAGCCCATCCCCCTGCCTGCTCCCAAGGCAGCAGGCTGTGCCCAGCGAGAGAGGTGGCTTTGCAGGGACTGAATTCACATGCTGAGTGCACACATCTCACTCCTAACAGTCTTAAGAGCTCTCATTCATGCCAAGAAACAGGACATTGCATCAGCAGTAGGGATCTGAAGCCAGGCAGACCTCACTGCATTCCTCACTGGTCCAGCTGCATTCTCTGCTTGTCCCTGGCTGCAGCATCCTCACCTGGCCTGGTTCACTGGGCAAGGAGCCCGGAGATAGGCACGTTTTCAAGGACTGGGAGCTGTTTTCCCTCGTGGCTAGACTGAGTAATCACTTTGGCAGAGCTGTGCACTGCAGTCCTTTGCCTTCTCAGCCAGTTGTCTGCCAGGGAGGTGCCCACAGGAGTTCACCTGGGCAGGTGGATGTTTATACCATTGGCTCATCCTGCTTGCACAACCAGCCTGGCATCCAACAGCTTTTTCAGGCAGCTCTTGAGCTCCCATCATGTCACATGTGACAGAGCTATTGCATATAGAGCCTGAAACCACGGAGAGCTGGCTCTGCAGTTTGGAAGTGAATCCTTTGCCAGTACTGGCCTGACAGTGCATGAGAGCCACCAGGCAGCCCTGCTGCTCAGCACCATGCACACGCTGCTCAATGCAGGGCCAGCGTGTGCAGCACAGCAAACATGCAACCAAAACATTCATCCCTGCCCTGGTCCAGGTACTGGTGTGACTGCTGAGTCTGCCAGGAGAGCGGTGGGTTCACCAGACCATGTAGGTTTTAGACACCATTTTTCTTTTTCTTTCAGGTTCTCCCAGTGGCATCAGGTCTGACATGATGAGTCAGACAGAGAGGGTAGCTACTGGTGCTCTATCTGTTCCCCATTTGCAGCAGTTCAGATGCTTTTCACGGGTCTGTAGGAGTGTCAGTGCCAGTAATTGGAGTTAAAACATATCCAAAATTGATTGGGTAATCTGGGTCTTTTTCTAGCTCTGTCAGTGAGCAGCATTATTAATGTGGCAGGGATCTAGGGACTGACTGGCTGTGGTGGCCAGGTTTGGGCTGGCAGCATGATGGTCCTTGGTGATTCTCCAGGCCCTCGTGAGCACCTGGGGCAAGAATCATTGCTCTGTTACAGCTTTCCCAGGCAGGCAAGGGCATTTTTCATCTTTCAGGAGGTTGTTATTGCAAATCAATGTTTTAGAAAGATTAGCCAAGTCATAAATCCATTTCCCCCTGCTCCCTGTAATTAACTTGTGTTTAGATGGCAATGTGGCTCCTGTCAGTGATCTGAACTTGCTGGGAAAAGAGTCAAATAGGCACGACATTGCCACGACATCCCTGCTTGGGGATTCAAGCAGCAATTAGAACTTGGAGCTGAGATGCCCCAAATTTTTCAACATTTCTGTTCTCTGCACAGGCAAATATTTTCACACAGAATCCAAGAGAAAAAAAATAAAAAAAATCTCTACAACAACCCAAATCCCATCGGAGGCACTGGCTTGGAGTGAGCGTTCTGAGAAGTGGGGAGAGCTGAGTAATGCCAGGGCTGGTGCTCGTGGCTCGGGAGCCTGGGCGGGGATGGAGGAGCCTGGAGGAGCCTGGAGGAGCCTGGAGGAGCCTGGAGGAGCCGCTACCGCCCAGCTGCTGCTCGCTGGCTCGCGTGGACCGAACGCAGCCCAGCCCGGAGAGCTGCAGGGACAGCGAGCGAGCAGCAAATTGCCGGCATTCCTGCGTGCTCCAGGGACTCGCACAGCGGAGCCTTGGGCTCAGGAACGCTCAGACCCTGCTGCTGCATCTCAAACACCTCTCCCGAGCACGGCTCTGCCCCCTCCATCAACACAGCCTGCCTGCCGGCCGGCGATAAACACCGAGTCTGTGGTGACACCCCAGTCCGTCCTGCACCCCGCTTTGCCAGAACCGGGTGCTCCACGGCTAAAGCTGCCCCGGTGCCCCATCTCCCTTACCTTGGAGAGAATGCAGAGGAGGGAGAGGAAGAGGAGCTGCTTCTCCAGCTGGAGTCTCATGGTGCTCTCCCCTGTGCCACTTCAGCATATCACCCCCCAGGCAGTTTGGAGGCAGTGGCGTGTTCGCAGGTTTTAAAGCCCAGAGTAGGTCCTGCTGGTGTTTATACTCTCCCTGCTCTGATGTCACTCACAGGCTCCAATATAAACATGAGTAGGTTTGGACAAGCCTCAAGATTTTCTTCTTTTTTTTTTTTTTCCAGCCCACATTCCAGCTGCCATTTCCACTCTTCTCAAGGTGAGAATAAGCTGTCCACCAAGACAAAGAGTGAAGGGAAGGGATGCTGTGCTGTCCCTGGGGAGCAGGGGAGAGAGACTGGGGAACCAGGCTGGTGGGGTGATTCAGTTTCCTTCTCCTAGCCTGGGAGAGAACCTTCATGCCCTTTCCTACTGATCAAAGTCTGCCCAGGCAGAGGTGGTATCTTCCTCCTGGGATTTGAAGGGATTTGCAGGACTGTCCCTGCTGCTGCCATGGGACAGTGCCATGGCCAGGCAGCAATAAGGCATCCACCCCTACATTTAATGCTGCACCCTGTGTATGGCAGGCTGTAGAAGAGGGGTGAGTCACCCAAAGGAGCTGGAAATGGATTTGCTGTGGTGGTGGTGGTGGTGCTGGTGCTGGTGGTGCCACATCATCCCCATCCTGAGAGAGACTGTGGCCACCTGGGGAGGCTGCTGGGGCGGGGTGGTTGGATGCACATCCAATGGTGTTGCACTGTCCTGGGTACCCAATGCAGAGGAGGCTGCAGTCTGATCCTGCTGATTTCAAGCCTTGTAAATGCAGATTCAGCCCCTGAAGTATTATGATCATCTTAATCAATTGTGACAATTAGAAATTCACGTCTGGGGAAGAAAAGCCCATGCTCAGCCATTACTTCCCAATGCTTTCTCAGTCTGCCCTGTGCAAGCTTTTCTCTTGTCTGCTGTGACTGAGGATGTGAGGATAGCTCTTAGGAAAGACAAACGTAAGAACCTCAAGACCTACACTAGACAGAGCCACTTCTCCATATTCCCATTCCCCAGATCTTATCACAAGATGTGAGGGAACAATTTGTGAGCCCAGAGCTCAAAGGAGAGGCCTGAGCATAGGGATGCAGGATGTCCTGCAGCTCTCCCTGGCTCCCCTTGTGCACCCCTGCCCCTTTCTTGCAGGATGTGTTCTGGGGCCAGGACTACTGCTCCTGTGCTGGCCCAAGGGATGGATCCTGGTGTCTGTGCACAGACTCCCTGTATCATTCAGGCATGATGAGAAGTGCTGCTGGATATCAGGTATGTGTTGGCAAACACACAGGAGGTGCTGGCTGCTATAAGTCAGAACATCAAAACCATGCAACTAAGAGTGACGCCCCATCTCTCCCTCTGGCCTTTTTTCCCTCTGATTTGCTTTTGTGAACCAGATTCTCAGTCACCTGAGCAGCAATCCTGACCTCAGCCCCATGCTTTCCAGAGCCTGGAAGTGAGGGCACAGAGCAGGGCGGGCGCAGCCCAGCAGGGAGGAGAGCAGACAGATCTCTCACATTACCACCCCAAATCTCTGCTTTGGCTGTGCTTCATTAACTGCAGTCAGGCTGTAAACGAGGTCATGGCTGCTTGTGGGAATACCAGGACACTTTCCAAAGGCTGCTGTCACTTATGCAAACGTTGGAGCTGCCGCTCTGCATGTTGGAGCCCCAGCTTTGTGCATCACCCAGGCCATGCAGGTCCGGGAGTCTGCTCCGGCAGCCCTGCCTGTGGCAGAGGAGGCATGAGGACCGCACATTGCTTTGAACTCACTGGCAGGGGGGTGGTTCAGGAGCCACTGACAGGCGCTCACAAGCCCGAGGGTTTGATTCCTAAGGCTGGAGACACCTCTCAAGTTCTACTTTCTGCTCCGGAGCCGGTGCCCTCCCACTGGGTACAGCTCAGCCAAACATCCTGGGAGTGGCTTGGGAGAGCTGAAGTACCGAGCCAGCCTGGCCACAGGCCGACAGTTCCATTAATTATTCCGGGCTTGTGTTTATTAGGGACTCCTGACTGATGGTCATGAGTTCATTTCCCAGTTAGAAATCAGGTGCCAGTGTTGGTAACAGAAATAAAAACCTCTCATTTCCTAAAATGAATGACCCTTGGAGCAGTCGGCAGACCCGTGTGTGAGGTCTCAGGGGGCAGCAGGGCACCCCTGGGTGAGGAGGAGGCTCAGGGCTGCCCAGGGGAACCAAATGGACATTTGTCCATTGGATGTCCATTGAATGTCCAAATGGACATTCCCCCTGTCACCTGATGTGTCCTGGCTACAGGGTCAGCTCCTTTCTCTACTCCCTCCTCAGCTCTGAACAAGAGGGGACCTTGCTTCCCCCCACACCTGATGTCACTGAGATTTAAATGTAGTGAGGTGACATCACTGCGATGGTGTGACACCAGGAAGCTGTCAGAGCTCAGGCAGTGACAGAGAGCTCGAGTCAAGCCTGAGCCAGGTCAACAGCCCCAAATCAAGCAGTCAGAGGGAGGCAAACCCAGCATCCCATGCCTGGCAAGCCGCCCACACTTGCCATGACATTGACCATCCTCACTGGTACCTTACTGGGTTTTGGAGGTGCCCAGTGGAGCTGGCTGGAGGAGCACCCACAAAGTCTCCCATGATCTGCCTTCCCAAAGAGGATTCTCCTTGTGTGACATGGGCTTTAGCTTCCCTTCTCCCAACTCTCTGGGTCCCATGTGCCTGCCCAGGTTGCTGTGCTGGTGCTGCAGGGGCTGCAGGCAGAGCCTGGCACAGAAATTCAGCCCCTGCACCAGTTCTGATGTGCAAAGCTGCACCAGAACAGCGCATTAGCAGTTCATTTTCCAAATACTCAGTTATAGCCCTTCTCCTCTGGAGCACGTACCCTATAAGTGTTCTGTACCATACATGTGATTTCAGAGCTAGTAATTAAGTCCATATGTCTCGCTCCACAGTTTCCATGGTATTATTGTCAGTTTTTTCGGGGGGGGGGGGTTTATATATATATATATATATATATATATATTTTTTTTTTTTTTTTTTTTTTTTTTTTTTTTGTGGTCAGTTGTGCAAGAAAATAGTTGATACAGGGATCTGAATACATCTCCTTTGAGTTAGCCGCTGGCAAGCTTTGCTGTTTCTATAGAAATGAAGGAACTGCCCCAGTGAATTTACATTTTAGAGAGCTGAGTTTTTCATGTGTTTGCTGTTCTAACGTGCCATCGTGAATAACACAGAAAAGCTCTCATTTGCACACCCTGCTCAGCTGAAATTGCATCCATCTGGGATGGATATTGAGCATATTCTCCCTTCATGCCTTTCCTATGCAGGAGACTCCCCTTCTTTACTCTGCATCATGTGCTAAGCACCCTCCCTAGAGCTGGGGGAAGTCAGAACAGGGTCTGGATGTCCATCTCTGGCAGTGAGGCTGTTCTGGCTCCTGGTGTGAAAATGTGGGTCTAGGATGAGCCCAGCTCCATAGTTTAGTGAGGAGAATATTCCCTTTGCTCCCGGGCACTCCTGGCTCAAATCCACTGCAGAGGAGCAAGGCTGCCCATGGAGGGTGGACAGCACTGGTGGAAAGCTGGACATACATCCAGCTTGGAAAAAACTAAGAGCCCTGAGCTGAAATGGAGATGCCTCAGGTCACCTTTGGCTGTTGGACACTTTGGGGTGGCTGCTGGATATTTTTCATGAGACTTCTGGAAAACACCATGGCTTTGGGAAATTTTGAAATATCTCTGTTTTTGGCAGGATGGGAGAATTGTTTCCTACCCAGAATGAATCTGGCTCCAGTTTCAAACAGCAAGAGCAGAGAGAGGTGGTGATGGCTATTTCCACCCCTGTCTGGGCATTTTTATTCCCTCTGGTTCTCACACCTTAACTGGACAGCAGAGCCAGGCTGAGAGGACTGGGCATCCCAAGGGACAAGAGATGGGCCAGGCAGTCTTTTACCTTGAGGTCACTGCTTCCACCCCAGACCCGGGATGCAGGGACTGAAAGTATTTACCATCTGGTGCCTGGCCAAGTGACTTAGGAGAAAAGAATTCAGGGCTGCCGTCCAGTTTCTGATGGTCAGGCAACTGCATCAGGAACCTTGGCTACATCTGGGACCAGCTGACCCCTCCAAGCTCCCAGCCACGGTGGCCAGGCCAGCAAGGCAGCAGCTGGGCATTGCCCCTGCCAAAGGAGAGACAGGAACCATGCCTGCTGCTGGGGATACTTGATCCTTCACCATTTCCCAGACATTTTTAGGTAGGTTTCACAAGAAAGAAGCATTGAAAAATGGGGCTTGGGGCTGGTTCTGCTCTCAAAGTCTGACACTGCCAAGAGGAAGGAGCTGAGTGATTACATGAGGAGCAAATGGACTATCACAGCCACGAAAAGACTTGATTTAGCCAAAACTACGGTGAGAGATCATCCTTCAGACTGAGGGGCTTCTCGTTAGCACAGCACAGCCTTGTATCAGCTGTTGTGAAGGGACAACAGGGGAAGATCAAACCCATCAAACCCTGGGCAATACTTCTGTATGATTTTTTTTTTCCCTGCAGTCCAGACAAGAGCAATTCATAATTGTCCCACTAAGTTAAACATTCAGATAACTCAAAGAATAAGACTTTTGTAAAACAAAGCTTGGAAACTTCAGCCAGATGAGGTTTTCCATTATTATCTGGAAAACAGTGCCAGAAATCATCACAGATTCAATATTGTGCTCCTCTGGGAATTTACTTTTTTTACTGAGTATTATCAAATATCATCAAATATAAACTTCTTTTTGAAAATATCACTAGAAGTTTTATCTTTCAGACAAGATATAATCCCCAGATCCTGACCTTGTGTGGTTACTGACAGACCCTTTGTATTTTCCATGGGGCTGGATGGCTCACTCATGTTTCCTGATCAAATTGCTCATTCTTTTTGACTATCTCTATTTTTCTTGTGGTTTCAGGCTAAAATAGACAGTGTTTTTCCTTCAGTTCTTGTCTTGCTCGAGGGTGCTCTGTGTTCTCACACAGCTGCCATGTCCCCTGCAGCACCTAAGGGGCTGCAAATGGAGGGACTCACCAATGTGCAGCCAGTGATGATTTTAGGTGTCTCCAAACTCACCTTGTAATTGTGCCAGCTCTGTTTTAGAGAGGGTTTTGGTGATGGCTGTGTTCCCTTCCAGCCCTGCTTTCAGTGACTCTGGGAAGGCTTTTGAGGATGTAAGTGCTGCATGCATGAGGCAGCTGGTGTTGTGCCTGGGAAGTGTGTGGTGCTGGAAGAGGTTTGGGTGACACAGGCTGTGTCTGTTCCCAAATGTCACAGCCCTTCACATCCCCAGGGTTGCTCTTGATGCTCCAGCAGCAGGAGCAGCTCAGGGTGCTGGTGAATCCAGGATGCTGGGACAGGGCAGTGCTGGGGAGGGGACAGTGACCTGGGGCAAAGGCAGCCCTCTTCAGCTGGCATATCTCCAGTGGCTGCTCTGCAGACCCCTGGTTGTGGCTGGGACCTTCCCAAAGGCAGTGAAATGGGCATTCCTCGGCATCCTTGATGATTGGAAGGAGCCTGGCTCCTGCAGGAGCTTGCAGCATTGACCTTGGGCACATCGGGGAAGCTGGGCAGGGGGAGATGATGAGCTGCCACTTCACCCTTCACACCCAGCACTTGAAAACCTCAAATGACTGGTCACCACCCAAGCCAGCTGCCAAGGGGACCTGCTGTTTCTCCCCAGGACTCACACCAAAGGCTTTGCAGGTGAGTCCCACTTCCAAATTCCACCCCAGGGAACAAAGCAATGCCTGGGTTTACTCTCCATCTCCTGAGCAAGCTGAAGCAAGTGATGTTTCCATGTGCCAAGGACAGGCCCCCAGCCCTTCCCTATGCCCCCTCCTGATGTGAGAGCCATCTGGAGACATTTCCCAAGCATGAACTTCACATAAACCACCTCCTCTTGTCCCTTTCCCCAGCCAACTCAATAAAGACACGACTGAAACCTTTAGAGCATGTGTGGGATCCAGCTGAGAAAAACAAACCTCTGGGTCTCGCTATGGTTATGGAAGCAGCGATGTCGCCTGGAAAGTATGTACCAGGGAGCAGAGAGCAGAGGGGTGAGCAGAGGAGCTGGGCACCAGCTCAAACATGACTCAAAATCATGGGGAAATTATTTCTGATTAATGTAATTACTTCGGCTCCAGCCCTGATCAATATGAGGAGCTAAAATGCTCATAAACCAGCCGAGAATGTGAACTATGCAGAATGATTTGTAAAAGGTGTTTGGCTGGGTGCTCTCTCCCCTGGCTGCTGGCTGCCCAGGGCAGGGTGACCTGGTGCTGTGGGAGGTGGGAGAGCAGTGATTTGCTAATTGCAAACTGGAGGCCCCCAAATGAGAATTCCCCCCAAAGGAACAGGGAGGGGATTGCCTCATGCAGTCCTAAACAAAAGCAGCCAGCCTGCTTGGCTGGGTTTCTTCTGTGCTCTGACCATAAAGCAACACCCCAGATTGTCCCTTTACAGGTTTATGGTGTCCCTCCCAGTGTGGGGAGGTTCTGGTGGGCTAGCACCCAGCACAGCCCAGGCAGGGGCTCTGCGGGGGCACTGAGGAGACAGTGGAGAACTGCAGGACCATGGGCACACAGCTGGAAAGGACAGTGTCCTCAGACCTCCTGCTGCCTGAGCCTGAGCTGAGCCACCAATCTGCATCAATCTGCACAGGAGAGGAGCTTCCTGCAGAGGGGCAGGGCTGTGTCTGAGGGAACTGCACCCACAGGAGCAGAGAGGGAGAAGGAGCCTGGGAGATCCCTGGGGATAAGGCCAGGTTGGATAGGACTTTGAGAAACTTCATCTGGTGAAAGGTGTCCCGGGCCCTGGCAGGTGATTGGGAATCAGGTGGTCTTTAAGATCCCTTTCATGTCAAACCATCCTGTGATTCAAAGCTGTCCTGCAGCAGCATCCCGTGAAGGATGCCTGTGGCCATATGAAGGTGGTAGGAATTTCCCCTTCTGAAAGCAAGCTGAGGCTGGGGAAAAGGTGCCCTGGGGCATGAGGGTCTCCAATGAACTGGTGGTTTCTCTGACATGGGGAGGAAAGGGAAGAACAGCTGTTACAGTCTCATTTTTGTCCTGCTGTTCCCCAGGAAGATGGGCTGGGCTGGACTGGGAATTGCAAGGCATCCCTCCTGTACTTTCAAATGAAGACCCTTTGGGGTGGGTTTCCACCTGCTGCAGGATTTTGGGGAGAGAAATAGAGAAAGGGAATATTTGACTTATGTGGCTGTCTGTACCTGGTTATCCAAGGCTGGTGATGGCAGGCTGGCTATGGCTTGGCTTGCCTCAGGAGCTGTCCCCAGCCAGTTTGGAGTCAGCCAGAGCCCCAGAGAACCATCTTACATGGCAGCTCGTCTCATGAACCAAGCTCCAGGAAGGAAAATACAGCACGGAACTCCTGTCACCAGGTCAGCAATTGGAGTGAGGAGAGCAGTGTGTGTGTGGGGGGGGGACAGCCAGGCTACTGCTCTGCCCTCCCTACTGGCCCCGGCTGCAAAGAATGTTTTGAGGTGATTTCGCTGCTGTGTATGCTGTCCATGATACTTTTCTAACATTATCTCCATGTCCTTCCTGGGGCAGAGAGCTCTCTAGGCCACATGGAGAAATGGTGGTCAATGATTTTGCTGGAAAGCACAGCATGGTTGGGGTTAGGAGAGCCGTTTCCCCACCACCTGCCTGCCATCTGCACTTCCAGAAGCTGACCACATTTAAATCCCAGTTTTCCTTGCATTCCGTGGTCCTGCTGAGCTGTGGGCTGCCACCCGTGCAGGCGAAGCCATCCCGCTGGCCTGCACCCAGAAATCTTCCTCTGGATGGTCTGTGGGAGAATTAAACACAAACACTTGGCAAAGTGCAGTCCTGGAGTGCGAGGCAGTGAGCCGAGGGCTGTGGGAGCAAAGGGACATCCTCCGAGCTGTGCAGGAGGAGCCAAGCCAGGCTGGCACGGGCCAGTGGAAAAGGGACAAGTGCAGAGGCTCTGACTCCAAGGGACACCAGCCCCTCTCTGTGTGCAATCCCAGCTTTGAGATCTCGCTTTGCTGCTGCCACAGCTCACCACAGACTCGTGGTTTAGCTTCTACAGAGCAGTCCCTTAACCAGCAGCTTGGTCCAGGGATGCTCTGCTCAGCCCAGGGTTCCTGCAGTGAGGCAGAGCTGTGCCTCCAGCCTTGGCTGCTGCAGGCTCCCTCTGTAACCCTGATCTCACAGAGCTGCTGTGCCTTCCCCTGCATTACACTTACTTTGTGCCTCCTGTCACAGCAGCAAAGGTGCTAAAACACACAGCTCAAAGGTCCTGCATTTTCACACAGCTTCTGCTTGCACCTGGACACCTCCTCCACAGCCTCATTGTCCTCCTTGTGCCCATGCAGGACCACAGGCACCTGCTTTGAGCCAAATTTCTTCTCCCAGGACTTGTCTGCAGGGTGAGAGTCCAGCCTTGCTCCTCCTGCCTCTGGGCCCTGGCCCCTGCAAACATCTGCAAGGAAATAGCTGAAGGTATTGAAAGGGGAGGCAGGAAACGCTCTGAATATTTTTTTTCCTAAATATAATGACACTAATGTTGCTTGCAGTGTTAAAAATAGAAATGAAGAGAACCTGCCTGTTTCCTGTTTTCCTTTCAGCTCTCACTTTCCTGCCTGTCTCTGCGTTCTGGAGACATGCATATGAAAATAAACCCGAGAAAGATCTCAGCAGTGTGCAAAGCAAAGCCAGATGAGTTTGGCATTGGCTCCAGCTTCCCCAAGTAGGGCCATGCTCCTCTGTGGAGCTCAGGGAGCTTCAGGCTGTGCACTCCCCACCTCCGACCACTGTCCCTGCAGGCTCTGCCCGGCCGCAGTGGGACCAGAACTGGCCACTCTCCCTGGGAGTGTGGCCACCTGCTGCACCCTGTGTCCTGCCTCTGGGCACTCTCCTGACTTTCCCAAGTGGATCAGTGGGGTCCCAGCAGTGCTGCTCTTCCTCCCACGGCTGACAGAGCTGTGCTCCCGCCCCAGGCTGGATCTGCCAGGGTGCTACTACCACGGAAGCCCTGGGCAAAATTTCCCTGCTCCCACCTCTTCTGCTGGAAATATTTCTCCAGATGCCTGTGGTACATCCCTCCAGCATGCACTGTATGTACCCATTCCCAGGTCTCCCTCCCAACCTCCTTTGATTGGGAGGATTTTGCTGCCAATCTTTCACCAGCTCATTACAAAGCAATGGTCATCACTGAATTCAGAGGCTGATGGATTCAAATTCAGCTTTGAGCCAGACCAGGATTCCCAGAACCTGGAGGATCAGGTGTGGGAGCCGAATCCCAGTCCTCAGCACACAGCAAACTGGCCACAGTTTCACAGTATCTGAACAGCAACATGCCTTTAATTTGGGAGGTGACACCGCACCCCGGGTCAGCACGGCTGCCTGCTTGCTGCAGGTGTTCAGATGGAAAGCTCAGCACTCATTTTTCAGCAGAGGAACCCAGGGAATGCGTGTCTTGGATGGAGGCTGCTGCCTGATTTATTACAGACTCAGCTCGAGGTGCCTCGGGAGAGTCAGCCCTGGCAGAGGATGAGAGGCAGGCGTGTGTACGGATGGATTGCAGCACACAAAATGCTGCGTTGTAGTAAGACTGCCTGGAATGCACTGGAGCCGGGAGCGGGACGATGAATGAGTCCTCTGGCCTGGTTTACATTCCTCTGCCATCCCCAGTTTCTTGAGCTGGTGAATGGGGAGGGTAGGCAGCCTTGGGTCTGTCTTGGAAATCCATGAGGCAGCCAAGCACTGGCCTGGAGTGTTGCTGGCACTGTCCTGGCCACATGAGCATGCTGACAGTGCCAGCGGACTGGCTCCACTATGTCCAGGTGCCACTCCTTGTGCAACATCCTTCAAAAGGCTGACTTTTTCAAGGAATGTTTTGTTTTTTTTTTCATAACGTGGCAACTTACAGGGCTGACCTCAGGTTGTTCTTAGCTGGAAATCAGGTGTTTAAAATGTCACTGGGCTATTGTGAGTCACTGTCTGGGCCACTTTTGTGTCAAAGAGTCAATTCTCCTGTATGTCACTGTGAAGTCTGTGCTTGAACCTTGCATTATGTGATTTTAAAAACAAGAAGCTTCCCCATGTTTCCCTCCCCTTCACCAGCTGCTTTCCTGACCCTGGCATATTTTTGACCCCTGGCAGACCACACACTTTTGCAGTTTTTCAGCTGCCTCTTCCCAACCAGGCATGTCTGTAGCTGCCAGTGCCCAGTTTCTGCTGGCAGCGAGTATACAGGTTTTTCAGCAGTGGTGTGTCAGCAGTATCCAGAGGGACCATTCATTCACAGAGAATGACAATGATGGGCTTCACTGGGGGCTTCCTGAGTGCTTTTGGGGACTCTTTGGGCACCAAACCTGTGGTAGGACTGGGATTCTGACCCCGCCTGGCGCAATCTGTCACATTGTTAACTGGGGCTGAGCCACAACCACTGGCACAGGGTGGACAGTGGGGATTGAGAGCCCACCCCATGAGCTCCTGCCCTGCTCAGTGAATGTCTGACAGTCCCTCTGTAATGCACAGTGGGATGATAGCCCTGGATTTGCAGACAGGAGCTCAGCCACAGGGATTTCCCAGGTGTTCCTCCCTTCCTGGTACTACTGCTGGCGTGCAAGATGTCCCACTCCCAACCCATGTCTTTGGTGTGAGCTGGGAATGAGACAAAGCCTTGGCATCTGAGGAGGAAAAACAGCCCTTGGGAAGGATTTAGCCATAACCTGTGTGTTCATGTGCTCAGCCTCTTCAGCTGGCCAGGCTGAGCAGACAAATGGAGGGTTCCAGGGAGCAGGGGACTGGACCCGTGCTCTGTCTTCAGCAGGGTGGGCACTGGCGACCTTGCAGCCCCGCTCCCACAGCCCCAATCCTGCAGCCCAAATCCCTTATCCATGGCCATGCAGCCCCAGTCCGCAGCCCCAGTCCTGCAGCCCCAATCCCATAGTCCTGGTCCACAGCCCCAGTCCTGTAGCCCCAGTCCCATAGTCCTGGTCCTGTAGCCCCAGTCCTGTAGCCCCAGTTCTGCAGCCCCAATCCCATAGTCCTGGTCCTGTAGCCCCAGTCCCGCAGCCCCAGGCCCCTAGCCCAAATTCCTTATTCCCAATCCCTTTTCCCAGGTCCCTTATCCCTAATCCGTTTTCGTTGGTCCTTTATTCCCGATCCCTTATTCCCTATTCCTTATTCCCCCGTCCCGCAGCACCAATCCCTTATCCCCAATTCCTTACTCCCAATCCTTTATCCCCCATTCCTTATCCCTGATCCCTTATTCCCGGTCCCTTATCCCGGTCCTTTATTCCCGATCCCTTATCCCCCATCCCTTATCCCGGTCCTTTATTCCCGATCCCTTATTCCCGGTCCCTTATCCCCCATCCCTTATTCCCGGTCCCTTATCCCGGTCCTTTATTCCCGATCCCTTATTCCCGGTCCCTTATCCCCCATCCCTTATTCCCGGTCCCTTATCCCGGTCCTTTATTCCCGATCCCTTATTCCCGGTCCCTTATCCCCCATCCCTTATCCCGGTCCTTTATTCCCGATCCCTTATTCCCGGTCCCTTATCCCCCATCCCTTATCCCCCATCCCTTATCCCTCATCCCTTATTCCCGGTCCCTTATTCCCCCATCCCTTATCCCCCATCCCTTATCCCCCATCCCTTATCCCCCATCCCTTATCCCTCATCCCTTATTCCCGGTCCCTTATTCCCCCATCCCTTATCCCCCATCCCTTATCCCCCATCCCTTATTCCTGGTCCCTTATCCCCCATCCCGTATTCCCGGTCCCTTATCCCCCATCCCGTATTCCCGGTCCCTTATCCCCCATCCCTTATCCCCCATCCCTTATTCCCGGTCCCTTATCCCCCATCCCGTATTCCCGGTCCCTTATCCCCCATCCCTTATCCCCCATCCCTTATTCCCGGTCCCTTATCCCCCATCCCTTATTCCCTATCCCCTCTCCCCGGTCCCTTGGTCCCAGTCCCGCCGCAGCGCACGGGCTCTGCCTCCCTCTCGTGGCCGCTGTGCTCGGGCTCTCGGGGAGCTGCGGGCTTTCACGCCTTGTCCCCGACAGCCCCCGCAGCCCCGGTGCCCCCATGCCCCTCGCTGGCTCCATCCCAGCGTGCCGGAGGTGTGAGCGGGGCCAGCGCCTCTCCTGGATATTCGCCTCTTGCTTTTAAGCAAATCCTTTCTTCTGCCACTGGCGGAAAGACTCTTCATAGCCGGTCTTGCATCACACCTGGTTGGAAACGAAGCCAACCTCACCAGAGTCAGCTGCCTAAAAGTTGAAGCTGTTTTATTCCCAATAACTTGTTTTCAATTTCTTCTGCTGCCCTTGAAGCCAAGAGCTGAACAAAACAACAGCTCCAGGAGATCCTATAGAATATTAATTGGGTCAGGGCCCTGAATTAGATAAATTAAAACATCTCCAGATGGTCCAGAAAATTCCAGCCCAAAACACTGAAGACTGGTTGCTCTTCAAACATTTTTTGCTGAAGCAGAGGCCGTGACCAGTTGGCCCTGGGGCTTGCAGCCACCTTTGCCATGACAGGTGCCAGGCAGACCTCCTGTACAGCCCAGTAGTACCAGTCCTGACAGGAGCCAGCACTGGGGACATACGTAGGAACTCCTGGTTATTCCCCTTGTCCCTCTGCTTTTTCTCCCCCTCACCTGCCTTTCTCTACCTGCAGTGGCTCCTAGTGTTGATATTTCTGGTGGTGCTCAGAAAGCCCTGTTTGAGGAGTCAACAACTCATAGGAGTGCTCAGTTTGGGATCCTCAGTTTGGGATCAGCCGGGATTTCACTGGGATTTCAGGATGAGTGATCTGGACATCCTGGGATGGCATCTTTGATTTGGCATCAGGGAGGACAATCTAAGTTACTGCTCTGCTTTTCAGAGATGCCTAAATCTGGGCATGAGAACAGCTCCTGTACCAAAACCTACAGGCAGAAATGGACCAATGCCAGGACTAAACCCTGCTGTCTGCCATGTTTAAGGGTTCTACAGGGTCAGGGTGGCAGAAGAGTGGGGACAATCCCCCCAGCTCTGCTTTACAGGATGTGACCTACAAGTATCAGAGCTGTGAAAACACTAATGGGCCTTGTGGCCCTGACCAGCTCACCTGCCCCATGCCCATGGCCCACAAGCTGACATTAAGCTCAGCCCAGAGCCTCAGACTCTTGCTGACTGTGCTGGGGCAATGATAAGCTCCAGTACAGCCACAGTGGTGCCTGGCCATGGGTCCTTTTGTCCTGACTTCCACCTGTTGTCTCGGTGTCATCCCTGCACCATTGCTCTGGACCTGCTGGTGCTCCTGGACCTGATCCCAGCCCTGATGGCGGGACTGACTTCCTGGCATGCCCTGGCACCTGCCCCATCACTATTGTTGCCTCATTTTCTGAGCTCCTGGTTGGACCTGGCTGCCACCTCTGGGTCTCTGCTGCTCCCTCCTCTGGCCCAGCATCTGGGTCTGGGAACAGACACAGAGATCTGCCCTTGCCTGGGGTGGAGATGAAGCTATGAGGCAATAATAGATTCTTTAGCCCTGGTCTATGAGTGCTGCTGAGAAGATCAGGGACCCCCTTCAGCACTGGCACTGCTGTGTTACAGCCTGGGCAGGATGGCTTGGTCAGAGCCTGTATCAGTGGAATAACCCAGTGTTAAATCCCTGGTGTGGTGGGGTTTAGAGTGGATGAAATGCCCTCCTTCCCCCAGTACTGAGGGGCTCCACAGAGAGCACATCCCCACAAGTGAGCTGTGTCTCCTGCATCCCGGCAGCAGCTGACCAGCCCTGCTCCCACACCTCCTCCCCTAGTCCCACCTGAAATGAGTGTGTGATGAAGGGCTGAGAGCTCAGCTAAAATACCTGAGGAAGCACACAGCTGATCCTGTGGATCCCTAGGGTGTGTGGGAATCCACAACCCAACAAACCAAGCTCCAGAAGGTGTTGTCTGGGCATCCTCTGGGGAGGTGAGAAATGCCATTTGGTTCAAATGGAAACTCTCAAATTTCCCTTGGCAGGGGATGTGCTGTGCTTTTAGCTGGGGAGATTTGGGGTTTCCTGCTGTGGCAGGGCAGAGATTGTGATTTTAGAAAGAGTCTGAGGGGGGCAATATTATGCTGATAATTTCTGTTTCCCAGTACTCCATGCCATCCGAACTATTTCTAAGAATGTCAAATTTGGCAAAAACATTTTCCCTTTCTTTTTCTTTGTCTCATTTCAGTGAGGATGGGATGCATGATGCTGACCTGTGGCACTACAGTCCTGAGAAATGCTGTCCTCAGCTCCCCTCTGTCCTTCAGCGGCCCGGGTGGCAGTGTCTGGCCCTGTGCTGATAATCTAATTACCTGCTTACCCTGGGGGCTGGAGAACAGCTCAGCCCTCCACAGTGTGACATGTGCTATTAAACCCCGGGAGTCAGAGTCTCTTCTGGGGCCAGAGAAGCTTGTCCTGCTGGTCACAGCTGCTGGGTGTGCAGACAGCACCCTGGCCAGAGGTTTCCTTTGGGATCCCTGTCACTCTGCCTGGTGACTCTGCGACTTCTAGGCAGCACTTGGCCATGGAACGTGGTGTGACATCTGATCTAGCTCCTGCACTGGATGTAGCTGTGAGTTGCCTGTGAGGATGGGGACTTGCTCCTTGTACAGCTCTGGATAATGGGGGGAAGAACTTGGGGGCACTGTGGATTTGGGGCAATGGAACTTTGCATACGTGAAAAACTGCACAGCCCTTGGCTCCCCTGGGCCTGCCCTGCTGAGACAAAATCAGAGGTGTCATCCCATGTGTCTCTTGGTCCACATTCAAAAAGTGGAGCTGAATAGAGACGTGTTAGCTGGCCACAGCTGGGCTTGTGCTCAGCCTGGGAGCTGCATCTCTATTGCCCTGTTCAATGACCTTTTGCTGGAGCAGGGCATCCTGCTCCGGGTGGAATTCCCTCGAGAGAAGTGCTGCAGGAAGGGGTGTGGGGGGGAATGTGTTCTGTATGGGGCCTGGAATGCTTTCCTCCACCCCTCCCCAACAGGTCCCAGAGCTGCACTGTGGGCTCAGGGTGCTCAGGGCCAGGCCCAGAAGGGCTATTCCAGCTCTGTGGAAGAGGGCAGGAAGGTCAGAGTGGGACACTGGGGACATGTTCCAGCCACAGCCTGGACACAGCAGTGCTGCTCTTGTGGAGGTTTTGATCTGCAGGTGAGCTGAACCTTTTGAGATGGTGCTAAAAACCCTTAGCAGGAGCTTGTTGTGCCAGACTGGGGTGAATCTGGGTGCAAATATTATCTCTGTCGTGTGTGGTGTTTACAAGGAGGGCAGCGACCTCGGCAAACAGGGTGGCAGAGCTGCATTGCTGAGTCACGGCTCTGCTACACCCAGCCTTGATTAGGGATGTGTTTATTGTTTTAAGGAACACAAAATAGAAATGCGTCCCCACGTCCTGATTGCAGGAAATCTGGCTGAGCTGCACTGAGACCTGCTCAGCGTGGTGTGGGAACCCGCTGGGATATGCTGGAACATGTCCTGCTCACGTGCTGCTCTCGTCTCTGGGCTTCTCTTTGTGAAAATTGGGATCAGGACAGGGAGGGACTGATGTGTACCTGTGCTGGAGTTCCTCGGGGTGGAAGCACCAGAAGGGTGCCCTGTCCTGCATGGTGGGGGTCAGGCAGGAGGGGGAACCTCTGATCATCCCACCGTAAGTGAGGTGGTTCCAGTCTTGCAAGCAGCAGCGGGTTCAGCAATTCCCTAGCAACAAAGCCTTTTCCTGAGACATCATCCATTGTGGTGAAGGTGGTGGGTGCACTTGGCCAGGGAAGCCTTGTACCCACCACCCCCTTATCTCCTGGTCTCCTCAGGATGATCTTGGCATAAAGTGATGTTGGTCCGACCTTGGCAGAGGTCACACCCCAGTCAGGCTTTTGTCTTAGCTGCTGTGGCCGGTTCAGGTTTCTCTCAGCTCCTCTTGACAGCACTGGCACAAGAGGAAAGGGCCACATCTTTCCATAGGGTGGAGTTGGCTCCTTGTCTTTACCCGCAGGGTGGAGGTGGTTCCTTGTCTTTACTCGCAAGAGAAATCCAAGGGCAGCTAGAGCCCAAGAGCCCAGGAGGAGCTGGGCTATCCCACAAAGTGAACCCTGCTTCCATTTGTGATGATAATGCCCTCGTTCTCCAACTTGAATGCTGGATTTTAACAGTGACAAAGGCTGACAAAGCAAGTAGAACAGAGGGCAGGGTAGTGCTGCTGCTGAGGTGAGGCTGCTCTGCACTGCAGGGACTGTGTGCTCCTCTCACCTGCGACCCAAATTGCTGTGTGAGAATGGGGCTGCCTTTTTCCTTAGATATTCCACAGCTTCCAGGGTGAGCCTTGGAGACATTTCCAAGTCTGAATCACAGCCAGACTCATACCACTGCTCTTTCCCACAGCACTGACTGTGTTTCTCTGCCTTCTGTCTGCTTTATAATTTTCAAAGATGTGTTTATACCAATCTTGGGGGGTAGCATACTTGTCTGGTGGGGTCTGGAGCAGTCCAGCTCCTCCCTAACTCATTTCAGGTAGCCTTATTTTCCAAGAGATGCTCAGAATAGGCTGAAGTACATGATGTTGGGTGCAAATTGGGCCTCTGTGTTCCAGCCCTAATCTGGTTAGGGGATCAGTGCAGCAGGCTTGCAGCAGTCCACGTGGCTCTGCCAGTGGCTGCCTCCTGGGCTGTGCCCATGCTGGGCATGTCATCAGCTGGGTGTGAATTTCTGTGCTGCACAAAAATGCCCCAAAATGGGAAAATGCAACCTGTTTACAGGGCAGCCTCATCTGTTCCCTGGACTGTGTCTCAGGGGGTTTCTACTGAGGAGGTTCTTTCTGTTTTCAGGCTGGTATTGTTTTAGGGGTGCGAGGGTTGTGGTTTCCTTGTGAGCAGTGCCAGACAGGAGCCCCTCAGAAGAGTCTGCCCAGCAGAGCCTCTGAAGTGTCATCAGCCCTCCGAGGAGCTGCTTGGTGGTCCTCTCTGCTTCCTCTGATGCTCTTGGCCCTGCAGTTGCATGAATATCCTTAGGAAAAGCTCAGCACCCACTCCCTGTTGATGGAGAGCTGGGAGAAAGTCTGCCTGAGACCGGGGGTAATGCAGGATCTGATTCTGCTTTTGGAGACCAGCGTTATGTCTGTTTCCAGCTCCTTTGAGAGCAGAGGGGAAGTGAAGTCTCTTTGAGGAGCAGGGTAGATCCTCATCAGGGTTTTTGCCTTTCCCATTGACCACAGAGTCCCATGATCCCCAGCAGGAGCCAAATGGGACACAGCTGAGTTCCCACCAGTCACTCCAGTGATGGCTCACCCAGGGGCAGAGGTTTTCCCTGCCCTGTAGGGAAGCTGCAGAAATTAAATGGGAATTGCTGAGATAAGTAAAAGCTTTGTATCAAAACCACAAATTTTGCAGAAGCAATGGATGTTTGGGCTGAGAATGTCTCATCTGGCAAAGTCAAAGCATTATGTCATATTTATACATGACAGTGGCATTTATACTGACAGAATTAATTAATCTAAACATAATTTCCTTTAAGAATGGGCTGTAGAGAGATACTGGTATCTGGTAAAAAAAACCAAACAAACCACAAAACAAACAAAAAAGAAAACTTAAAACAAATCAAGCCAACAAAAAACTCAAACCAAAATAGAAAAGTGCCTTTTTAAGATCTAAGACCAACATAAACATACTTCTTATTATTTTTGGAAAGCTGTTTGCAGGTGTCAGGAACCCTGACACACAGCTGGTATTAACTTCTGGGGGCAAGAGAAAGGGAACAGGTTTAAATATAGCTCCTGGGAAATAAGCATTGGAAAAGCTTCCAAGAGCAGTTTTACCCCTACTTTGCTGCCTGGAATTTCCCCTAAAAATACAAAAGATAAACAATTAACATCAGGGACCAGACAAATATGCAGAGGAACAGTTTCTTTCTTCCAGGATGGCCCCAGAGCATCCTTGTGCTTGTCTAGACAGGGCCCTGTTTGTGCTCCTCTGGTTTCTCAAGTGGGAATTCACCATAAAAGACACATTTTTTCTTCTTGAGCCTTCTGGCTGCAAAGAGATGTGGTGTTCTCATAGGGAAATACAGATTTAATGCCAAAAGCACAGCAGCTATGGCACCCAATTAATCCAGTGGTAAAGATGGATAAAGTGGATCAGGGTCAGGTCAATTAAAATCAGCCCAAGCCATGTTTCTAAGGCTCTGCAACACACTTGTGTCTAATGAATGCACTGTGCTGACACTCCTGGAAAGAGCTGAGTCTGCAGCACACGTGTATTTGCTAAGCAGGAAAAAAACCTTCAAAAACCCCTTACTGCACCATTTGCAGTCGATGGGGGCAGCTCCATTTGCCTCTTTCTGACCTTTGTTATCAACTCTCCTCCCAGCAGAAAATTACCCACCAGCTATTTTTTATGCCTTGTAATTTCCTCTAATCTCAGATAAATGCTCTAATTGACCTCTGTCCTCCCAGTATACGTGACACACAGAGTAGGGCTGTGCCCATAAAAGATCCTTGGAAAGTACTATCTATTCACACCAGGGCCATTTATGTTGTAATTGCTTTGAACCAGAAGTCAGACCTCAAATATGTGATGTTATAAGTCATTATCTAGGCAAAATAGATGTTTTTCAGGTGGCTGATAAAAAAAGGCCCATGATATGCAGGTGAAATGGTCCAGGTGAGCTAGAGCTCCCCTTGCCCAGAGGCAGTTTTACACCCAGTGGCTAATTTGTGTACCCTGCCTGGACCATTTCATTTGTGCTCAGACCATCTATACACACTCAGAGAAGTGTGTTTTGGTGTTTCCCAAGTTCAGCACTTTGAAAGGTTTGGCAGCTTGAAATGATTTTAAAATATATGCTGTTTATTCCTGCTTGTATTCCATAAGCCTGGTTAGTGCTGCTCCATCCCACAGTCTTCTGGAAGCCCTGAGTGGTGCTAGCCCCATACTTGGCAGCTAATGATAACTTTCCCCTGCTAGTCGCTATTTTGTAAAGGATATTTTTGCCTGTTAGCTGTGGCTAATGTGCTTTGTCTGTAGAGCATGGATGCAGTCCGGGCATCCCTGAAAGGTTGTATTTCATAAAAGAGTGTGTGTTGATGAGCCTTCCACACCAGCCAAACCCTGGGCTATTACCACAGGCTCCACTGCAGGGCACAGACCCAAATAACCTTGGGATCTGAGCTGAAAAACTACTGTTTTCTCAGTGCCTACTTGGCTTTGGGGCAGAAATTCCATCACTGCTTTCATGGAAAAGCTGGGGAGGAGTGACAAGGGAGGCTGGTGACATTTCCCTGTGGAGCAGTGATCCTGTAACATGTCCTGCACTCACTAAGCAGTGCCAGCACCAGCTTGCAGTCCCTTCCTTCAGGACTGCTCGCTCCCCTGGGCTGTTAGTTGTCACCTGGCTGTGACAGCACAGGGCTGGAGGAGCACCCAGCCTTCCCCATCCCCACAAGCAGAGCTCTGCAGAGCTAATCCCCTGCTGCCAGCTTCAACAAACAGTGTCCATCTGGAGTAAACACAGCTGGGGAAGGAGATGAAGAAACTTTATTTTGCAACCATTTGTGGTAGTGTTCATAACTACAGCCCCAAGAGCTTTCTCTGCTTACGCGCGAGAGCAAGTAACAATAGTATTTTTCATTGATATAATGACTTTATAATGACTTTTGTCTCCAAGGCTCCCTGCAGACACAGCCTGTGGTCTGGGGATGGCCTCACCTGGGCAGGTGAGCTTCTATCATGAAGAACTAAACTGTGGTGCTTGTCTCTGCAGTGATTTTGGAAGTACCAGCTGCCTGGTCAGTGCTTTCTGGGAAGCTTAGATCTCATCTCACCCAGGGCTGCATTTGGGCCCCATAGATGTTCCCCAAGGGTCAATCTAGGGAAGGTTCCATTTGGCAAATTTGCCTTTAGTTAGATGGGGATGCCAGGTCTGGAGTGACTGAAACTCTGCTCTCCCCACTATCAGAAAATCCATGCAGAGAGGAGCAGGCAGAACTCTGAAAGTCCCCTTTTTCAGGGATGCTCGAAAACGACCTGGACATGCAACCTACTCTAGGTGAAACTGTATTAGCAGAGGGGCTGGACTAGATGATCTCCAGAGGTACCTAACCATTCTGTGGTTCTGTGACTTTCTGCCTCACTGTCTTCAAAGATGTGGGCTGCCACGTGCAACCCCCGCAGGAGAGGAAAGCAGGAGGCAGAGGAGCAGCATAAAACATGTCCAGGTCACTGAAAATAAGAAATGAAAAGCTGAATGTGAGTTTGAAAGAGCTGCAAGTAAGTGTATGGTGGACCGAAATCCATCACACAAAATAAAATGAATCATTGAGCAGCAGTTTTGAGAACAGGAAAGGTTAAAACAAACATTGTTGATTTGCTTAAGACTCCAATCAAAGCTGGAGATCGCTTTCCTTTCTATTTTCTGCCAATGTTATCATTGGAGGAGCAGGTCCACCCGGGCCCTCAGCTCCTGAAGGAAACGCGAGTGGGATTGCAGGAAGGGTGGGTTTGGATTCAATGTGAGGGTGAAGTTCTTCCCTGTAAGAACGCTGAGGTTGGCACAGGGTACCCAGACAAGCTGTGGCTGCCCCTGAATCCCTGGAAGTGTCCAAGGCCAGGCTGGACACTGGGGCTTGGAGCAGCCTGGGCTAGCAGCAGGTGCCGCTGCCCATGGCAGGGAGGAGGAACGCGATGAATTCTAGCGTGTCCCCACATCGAAGCGCCCCGCTCCGTGTGTCTGCCCCGGGCCCGGCGTGCGCGGGGCGGGCCGGGGCGGGGCCGGCGGGGGCCGGGCGGGCGAGCGGGGCCGGCGGGGCGAGCGCGGAGCGGCGGCGGCAGAGCGGCGACAGCGGCGGCATGGAGGGGGCACGGAGGATCTTCGGGGGACCCAAGGTGAGCTGGCAGCGCTGCCGGAGGCGCAGGGCCGGCAGCGGGGCGTGCACCGGCGCCGAGGTGCTGTGCACGGGAGCGGGGAGCGCGGCGTGCTCGGGGCGGAGGAGCCGTGCCCCGGGCGGAGGAGCCGTGCCCCCCGGTTCAGAGGAGCCGTGCCCCGGTTCAGAGGAGCCGTGCCCCCCGGTTCGGAGGAGCCGTGCCCCCCGGTTCAGAGGAGCCGTGCCCCGGGCGGAGGAGCCGTGCCCCCCGGTTCAGAGGAGCCGTGCCCCGGTTCAGAGGAGCCGTGCCCCGGGCGGAGGAGCCGTGCCCCCCGGTTCGGAGGAGCCGTGCCCCCCGGTTCGGAGGAGCCGTGCCCCGGTTCGGAGGAGCCGTGCCCCGGTTCAGAGGAGCCGTGCCCCCCGGTTCGGAGGAGCCGTGCCCCGGTTCAGAGGAGCCGTGCCCCCCGGTTCGGAGGAGCCGTGCCCCCCGGTTCGGAGGAGCCGTGCCCCCCGGTGCGGAGGAGCCGTGCCCCAGTTCGGAGGAGCCGTGCCCCCCCCGGTCCGGAGGAGCCGTGCCCCCCCCGGTCCGGAGGAGCCGTGCCCCCCCCGGTCCGGAGGAGCCGTGCCCCCCCCGGTCCGGAGGAGCCGTGCCCCCCCCGGTCCGGAGGAGCCGTGCCCCCCCGGTCCGGAGGAGCCGTGCCCGCTCCGGTCGTGCCCCGGAGCCGAGCGGCCGCACCTGCTCTCCGCACGCCGGGGCTGCAGCCGGGTGGGAGCTGGAGCACGGCCGGGATCGCTGGGGATGGGACCCCGGGACAGGGCTCGGCGGGCGCTGTCACCCCGCGGTCCCAGTCGAGCGCTGCGCTGCTCCCCGCAGGGACAGGGACAGGCACGGGCTGTCCCGCACATCCCTCTGCAGGAGCGATGCGGGTCCAGGCTCGCCCCAGCGTCCGGCCGCGGACACTGCTCCGCCAGGCTGGGGATGTGCAGGTGGCTGGGGAAGGAGCGAGTGTAGTCTGCTAAAACAGGTGGTTTCTCTTGTGTTTTTAAATTTTGTTTTGGGGGTTGATATTTTTTTTTGCGTTTTCTTTGTTGTTTTTGTTTTTGTGGTTTTTTTGTTTTTCTCTTACGCATTCAGTTCAGTTGTTCCTCAGATACCCACAACACCACTTTGGAGCACTCTGACAGCAGGCACCAGTCTTTCACTGTCTCTATGCCCTGTATGCTACATCTTTGGTAGGCACATGTGGTAATGTGTTTATCATCCAGATTGTAAAACAGAGGACAAAGAAGATGAAACAGCTGTGGCTAAGCAAGAGTCCTGTATCTGATGGAGGAGCACTGCCTGTGCTGCAGGGTGGCTCAGCTCTCAGACTGTGGTCTGGGTAAGGTGCTGTACAGGGAGCAGGTCTGCCAGGTTGGACTCTTGTAGGAAAGTAGTAGTCAAGGCAGAGGAGACCAAGAAAAGTGATGTGAGAGTTGTGGTGCTGCTCTGGGAGAACATAAGTGGTGGCAACTGCTTGTGGCTTTTCCAGAAAAGAAGACTGTATCCAAAACCACAAAAGGATTGGGTGTTTTTGCTGCTATTTGAATTCTCTCCCACTCCCAAACCGTTTATCTCTCAGTTGAGTTTGCACCAGGAAAGTCTCACATACTTGGAAAGGGTGGTGTGCACAGGTCTGATTAATGTTTCATTCCCTCACCATGGTTCCCTTTATAGGAAGCTGATCCATGCAATAGCAGGCAAACCTTGATACCAAAATCCAGGGAGCATTGGCAGCTGCTAATGGTTAAAGCCTTTTTAAGTCCACTACAGTTTTGGGAGATAGTGGTGCTTCATCAGCTCCACCAAGAAAAAAGGCTGTTGGTTCATCCAGTGGTTTTAAACTTTTAGCTGAGAAAAGCAACTTAAGTTCTTCTTTCATTTGTGTTTCCACTTTTCCAGTGTGTGGGAGACTGGGATACCAAAGAGAAAGACCTAGGAAAAACTGTAGGGTTTGACTGCTAAGATCAGGCTTCTGTTGTCTGGATATTGGCAATTATGAGACTGGTCTTCCTGACTCAGGTGGTCCCTTTCAGTCCTGTGAACCTGCTAAGTCAGGCTTGGGGGGAAAAAAATGGGCCTGAAGTCAGTTAATGAGCCCTATTCATTCCTCTGGATCCTCTACCATTGGGAACTATCAGGTTTGTGTTTTAGAGATGTTTCTGGTAACTGGAGCAGCTTCAGCCCCAGCTGAATGTGGGGCCACAGGTGCCTCTGTGTTTTTCAGGAACTCGCTGACTCCCAGTGACTGCAGTGATGAACAGGGAGCTGTGGGAGAACAGCTTTGAACCCTGCTTGTTGTAGGCCATAAAAGAACAGAAGAGGCTGATGTTCAGTTGATATCAACCATCACTTTTTCTGTTCCGCAACCAGAGCACTGTGCTATTGCTCACTGCCCTCTTCTTGTAGGCCAGCTGCAGCCTACGGGGGGCTTCAGGACATGTGGCTGTCTTCTCCTGCAGCTCCCACGTGCCTTGAGCTGTGTTGTGGAGAGCAGAATGGGAGTAGGGGTTTCTGGGGTCAGGCCCACTCTCTCCAGTGGCTGGTGTAGCTCATTTGCAAAATAACCATCAGGTGGCATGGGGCCGTGTGAGGCACACTGTGTGTGGCAGCCTCCCAGAGAAGACTGGCTGCTGATCCAGCCTGGGTGGTTCCAGAGGTGCCTGTGCTGGCTGTACCCAGGGGGTTTGAGAGGACATCCTGCCCCACTCCCTGTAGCACTGCAGACTCTTCCTGCCTATTGAGGGGACTGCGAGTGCTCAATGGTATGTGGAGGATGATGTTGGATTTGGCTTGTCTACTTCTTGTGCACAGCCTGACTTGGCAGGGGTCAGAACCTGGTGCTGCTGAGACTGTGCTGAGCTCAAGCCATACTTTACACAGTGGTACCTCGTGTGCTTAGTTCTTCCATAATTGGGTGAGGGGATGCTCTTAGATAATCTTCTCAGATCCACTTGTCAAACCCAGTGGCAGTAGGAGATTGTCTTGGTGCTGCACAAAGTGCCAGGACTCTGCTTATTGCTCTGAAGCAGTGCCTTGCTCCAGGCAGCTGTGGGTGTGAGGTCTGTGGTGGACTGGTGGGCACATGGCCCTGCCACCCCATGGGAACCAACACCTGAGATGACACACAGCCACCATCACCTATTGATGTCACCAGGAGTCTCCTACTGAGGTCAGTGGAGCTTGAGTAGCTGGTGCCAGGAGGGTGGTACTAAAGGCTGCTCAGCACTCGAGCATCTTCCTCTTCCTCAGCCACCAAACCCATGAATCATTGTCCAGATGTAGAAAGCACACATATTTCCTGTAGTGGAGCACTGTGGGGCTTGTAGTCTCCCACGTTTCTCTTTTAAAGTCTCACCCCTTAAAGCATGTGACAGATAATCTCCCAGATGCATTTGTGGTGCTCTCAGGATAATGCTGTGCTGCTTCCACCTCACAACTCTCTTGAGCCACTCTCACCTCTTGCTTCTAAATGAGTGTTTGAGATGAACTTAGGATGAGGAACTCTGTTTCTAACAGCACACTTCAATAAAACCAGTCTTTGGGGAGCACAATTGTTTTTTGCAGTGATTTGCCATGCTTATCTAATAATTGACAAATTACAGCTGTAATTACCCTGATTTTCAGTCATTGAGATTAATAGAATTAACCTAAATTATCCCCTTTTATGAGGCTGATAAATAATCCTGGGCAAAGTCACTGTTAAGGGTTTCAAAATGATGCAATTTTGTCAGCTGCCTGATTATCTATTAATGTCTGCAGGAAATCTCACAATAAAAGGGGTGGACTGACTTTGGTCATTGTACATATTTTAAAAATAGACCCTAAACCCCCATAATACAGAAAATCCTTCAAGTGCTTTATCTTGAATGGCTTTTTTTATGCCATATAAGGGACAAGCTGAGCAGGTAACTGCTCTGCCATGGTCCACTGATCAAACAGTAATAGAGAAATTGTGTTGGGTTGACTGTGGATGAAAATACTTTGAATGTTTAGTTAACTTTTCCCCCTCAATTTCACTAAAACAAAAATAATCAGACTTGATCTTGGAATGGAACATACTTGTTTGAGTACCTTAATTTTGTGTTTGAATTTATTTTTGAAGCTTATTACATCTCAAAGAAAACTTTACAATATTTTCAGAGAAGTCAAGCCAGAGCCCTTAAAACTTCTCCTTTTTAAAAATCTGAACCAACTTGCTGATATCTGTACTAATGAGTCATGTGCTGTGGTTGAGCTAAAATTTTTTTGCATAAAAGTGGAAATCACTGGGTTTGCTGTGATGGCCTTGCTGGGGGCTGTCTGTGCTGAGGATACACAATTTACAGCCTTTTGAATGCTCTTTGAACCCATCTCTCTGACTTTCAACAAGTCTAGAGTGAAACTAAATGTTTTCTTGCATTACACTCTGGGTTTTTGATGTGCTGGTGGGAGGTCAGTGGAGGTGCAGGAGGGACTAAAGGGTTCCTGCACAAAGCTGGTCTTGAGGGTCTCACTGTACTTGGGAGAAGAAAAAAGCTCCTTCCTCAGGAAAGCGTTGGAGGGTTCTGCTGCTTTTTTGTTCTTCATCAGAACAGGTGGTACCACATCCAGCTGGGCTGTGAGAAGGGAAGTTACCAATCTGGTCTAGTGGGTGGCATCCCTGCCCACGGCAGGGGGTTTTGAACTAAATGACCTTTAAGTTCTTTTCCAACCCAAATCTTTCTGTGATTCTATGATCAGTGGTCCTGAAGTGGTTGAAGGCTCCTGTCTAGTGCTGGTGCAGCCTGCGGTGCTGTTCAGATCCTTCACCAGCTGTTGAGATTCCAATAAAATGTGCGTGCTCTTGCTTTCCCTATAAATAAATTGGAAGGTTTGGGGTGGGAGACCACATGCACATAGAGTTGTGTACTAAAGAGCAGAGAGCTTTGGAAGAAGCACTGGGCTCCTGCATTCACCTAATTTCTGCTTGCTCAGGCATCGTTCCCTGGAGCCACAGTTTAGAGAAAAGTCTTTCATCCTTATCTGGGTACTTTCCTTGGCTTAAGGCAAGGTCGTGTCACCCATTTGTATCTGGAAAAGTCTTGTGCTTTGTTTACCCGAAACAAACAGGCAGGAAGAGAGCTGAAATGTAATCTGCAGTGAGCAGCCTCCCACGGACCTGGAAGCCCTCAGCGTTTGCACGCAAGGTGCCCAGGGCAGATGAGCTGCTGGGCTGTTCCTCTGCCTTGCATCCTTATCTGGAGCCCTGTAGGCACACCTTTGCATCTTCTCTTGAATGTCCTTTGGCCATTTAAATAGCATAGATTAGTTCGAAGCTGCAGAAAACTCTGCTCTGAAGAACCGGTCTTGAAGGAAACACAAAACTTTTTGGGTTGAGCAGCATTGCACAAGGGCTCCTCAGCACTTGGTTTAAGTGGCTCCAGACCCCAAAAAAGGCAGACAGGCGACAAAGAGCCTGTTGCTGATTTTGGAGAGGAACTTGCTGCTTTATAAGTGTGTCCCCTGCAGAAGTGGTAGGAGGAGGTGACTCACATAGATGAAGGATGCCACGGAGTCTGCTTTCTCATTGATGGAAATCTCATGTTGAGATGTTCTCCCCAGACACACTTAGAAAGTGATTGAGGGAGAAGACCTCAATAGGTTCAGGTTGCTTTGTTTTTAAATCCAATGTGATCAAATTTCAAACCTGTAACTCCATCAGAAAGTCATAAGGGCTGTTGAGTACCTCAAGGAGTGGATCTTGTATGGTTTTGAAATAGGAACTGGAGCTCAGGAGTGGAAAACGTGCCAGGCGTCCACATCTGGTAATGCAGGCCATGTTTGCATCCTGTTATTTTATCTGCTGCTTTGCAGGACATTTAGTCCTCATAAGCAGGATTGCATAACTCAAGGAGGGGGGAAAGATCAGGTTTTTGCCCTTTTAAAATCTTCCTCTCTGTAGATTCAGATTGTATCTTAAGGGCAGGAGAAGTGGCAGGAATATGTTTGTACCATCTGCTCTCAGTGGTGTCTGTGGGTGTATTCATGACCCCGGGCCAGCTGATTGCCACCAGCAGTTTGATCTATCCTGAGCCTGCCACACCTGCATTTTGCATGCCACCAATGTTTCAGTGGCAGCTTCACAGCCATCATGTGGAGATGGCCTGAGCCCCAGCACTGTCCCTGCCCTGCCTTTTGCAGCAGAAGGGGCCAGTGGAAGCCCTGGCAGTGAGTCAGGTGCCTCTGCCTGCAGGGCAGCGTGTGGGGATGGGAGTGAGCTCTTGGGCATCAGTGCACGCCCCAGGGCACTGCCAGCCCTGTGCCAGGAGCTCACCTCACCTGTTCTTGGACACTTGCAGGCACTGCTTACTCAATTTTCTCCCAGCTCCTCGTAGTTATTGTTTGATACATACCCTGACGCCAGAGGGTTTGTGGGTTTTAATTAGTAACCCTGGGTAGTTTAGTTATCCATGAAAATATCCAGTCCTCTTCTAAATCCTACTCCCTTCTTACCCTTTGCACCCTGCAGCTATCATCTCTGCAGGGAAATGCAGAGATGTTATAACTAAATGTCCATGATGTTATAACTAAAAAAGAACCTTGTGTTTTAAGTTTCTAATCTGCAGTTTCATTTAAAAATACAATAAGATCAAATATGTATTTTGTAGGCTATTCTGTTACTTAAAAGAAAACAGTTCTGGAAGGATGGATATCTAGCTGAAACGTTTTACAGCTAATATTTTCCTTCCCAGTTCAGCTTCCAGATCATATTTGTCATGTTCCTCCAAAAGCCCCAGCTGGCTAATGGACAAAGCCTGCTTTTGCTTTTCTGGGTTTCTTTCTCTAAAATCCAATGTTTCAGCAATAATGGGGGAATAGGGCTTCAGAATGAAAAGACCTGTCCCTTTTTTAATGACTAAAAATTTAAGTGTTTTATTTTGAAACCTTGTTACTTCTATGGGGCAACTTGTTATCATTATTTTTTACAGCCCTTTTTGTGCCTTGGGACTGACCCCTTGTGTAGGATTAGAGAGCCTGTAAACCCTGATAATACCATGTAATTAACAACCTGTCAGGAACTGATTCTTGGAAGCGAAGTCAAAGTTTTCGTGTAATGACTCTTAGCAAATTAATTAGGGTTTGGATGCATGTGATTTCAAGGAGGAAGCAAGCTGGAAAGTGAATGTGTTTGGGGTTTGCTTTTTTCACTCCTCCTGAAATCTAAATAAGGATAGGGTGGTCCCTAAAAATTACTGGAAACAGGATAAATGTCTAAAGATTCATTAAGTGTGTGAGCTGCAGCAGCCATAACAAAATATTTAGACAATACTTAGGTTTGAATAATAAACTTTATGATGATGATATTTAAGAAACGTTTATATTCTTCCTTGTCATGACTTTGTCCCTGTATTGACTACCAATTTATACCAATGTGAGCACCAGTTACTTCTCTCTGAATTATTGTTGCAGCTCAAGAATATCTGACCCATTTCTCTTATTGCAGGTAGAGCTTCACGTCCACCTGGATGGAGCCATCAGACCAGAGACCATCTTGTACTTTGGCAAGTGAGTTGTAGAGGGAAGGAAGTTCTGGGAGCTGCAGTTCAAAGGCATCCTCCCTTCTGCTTCTCCAGATCTGTGACAGAGGAGCTCCTGCAGGCAGCGCACCTGGCTGGTGCTGGTTCTGTTTCTGCTCAGAGCTGGCTGCACAGTGTGAGGACACTGAGCACAGCCCAAAAGACAGTGGGGCTTCCCAGGTAGCAGGAATGTGACTGAGGTGCTTGTGAGTTTGTGAGCTGGGCAAGCTCAGAGGAGTCACCATAAGAAAAAAACAGAAGATGTCTCATAAAGAGCTGCCTGCCTTTGAAGTGTACCCAGCACACAACAGAGATGCTGTGTTCTCATTTCTTTTCCCACATTACTAATCACAAAACCAAAACAGCAGGCTGGGAGTTGTCTTGGTGGTGGTAGTGCTGTTGCAGGGTTTGGGAGGAAAAGCCAGCTGGGGTGCCCTTGCCTGCCCTGCTGCCATGTGCATTTGAATCCCAGGCTGTCTGCCTGGTGCCAGCAGTGAGGAGTCACGCTGATGTGGGGGTGACCCAGGGAAGCACTTGGCAGTGACTTGGAGAGAGGCTGTTTCCTTGACAGAGCCCACGTGCATCTTCCCTCAGTGTAGACCGTGTGGGAAGCATGGGGTGAATGATTAACCTGTGTGAGGGCCTGGCTCCACATTCGTAAGCAAAATAAACAAGATTTCTTCCAGCTGTCACTGATACTCTCAGATCAAGAAGGCAGCAATTGTAAGGATTTTGGGAAATGGGTCTTAGATATTTTGGAGAGGAAATCAATTTGAAGGAGGATGGGCATCCTGTGAGCCCAGCAGATTCCAAGGCAGTGCAGTCCTAGGGAGAAATATTCTTGCTGGAGTAGCTTTTCCTGCAGGGCCTGGCCATACTTTGTGCTGTGTAGTCAGAGAAAGGAGGGTGGGTCAGGGCTGTCCATCCCATTTTTTGCTGGATGCTGGCATGCTGAATTCAGGGTTCCTGCTGATGGGCTGCAGGGCTGGAATACAGTCCAAATGAACAGAAGAGTTAGTGCTGACTCCCTGGGGCTCTGCTGGGTCCCTCTGCCTGCAAATGGGAAATGCCAGTGTCGTCCCCTAGGAGAATTGTAGGAGCCCTGAAACCCAGGAAGCACTGGCTGGCTGGGGATCCTGTGCCAGGATCCTTTCTTAGGGTAGAAACCTTCATTGCCTGAGTGTGTGCTGAGCTCCCTCTTATTTTTAAACAGACCTGGCATCCCTCTGAGCTGCCAGCCCTTGGGTGGAGCAAGGCTGTGCTATTCATGGGCTCTAAAACTTGCACTCACGCACAAAAAAAACCCAGTGGGGCAGTGCAGAAGGCTGTAGGGGCCTGACTGCCTTAATAACCTGACCCTGGGCACAGAAAGCTGCCTGTGGTCTATTTTCAAAGATAAAGAACTGGAAATAATTTTGCTGTTTGGTGGTGTTTGACCATGTACACGAGCCCCCTTGGGCAGTGCACTGCTGAACTCGGCTCTTTTTAGAAACTCTAATTCTGTCAGGTCTGGGTCAGTCTTTGCATGGTGCTTCTGCTCTGCCAAAGGGGTCAGAGCTGTTACAGATGTCTCATGGGGACTAGGTGTCCCCAAGGAGAGGTGCCCTTTCTATGGTGGGATAGTGAGCATGGTGCTGCCTGCGGCTGAGGGAAGTCTGGGAAGGACTCTGAGATGGCAGTGAGGACAAACATGTCCCCCTCTGGCCACTTTGCTTCAAGAAGGATCCTACCTACAGGGAGGATTGGATGGGGCAGCAGCAGCTCCAAAAGCCACACTGGCATGATCGACCAGATCTCCTCATCCAGGGATGATTGCAGTGTGGATCATCCCGAAGCGCTGCCACTGGTGCCAGCATGAAGGCACTGCTTCAGGAAGCACATGAAAGAAGTCAGGGAAGGGGCTTTGCTACAGGAAACTTTCCTGGGGCAGGTGGAGGAAGGTGCATGTTGGCTCCTGGAGCAGAGGCCGATGTGTCAGTGCCATGGAAAGGGCAAGGCAGGGAGGAAAACCGATGCCTTGGCAGCAATGAGTGTTCCCTGCTGAATGCCAGCAACTTAATCTGTGCGGATTGCATGTGAGGGCTGAGTGTGGGGCTGGTTTCCTTCCTGGCTGAGTGGGGAAGGAGCAATGTTTACCAAGCCCAGGAGCCATGGCTCATTGGGATGGCCGCTGGCATTGCAGCACTGAAGCTGTGGTGTTTTGTCTCTATTAGCAGAGTTCTCCTATCAATCAGCTGTAATTCATTGTGGCAGGAAAGAGGATTAAAAACAAATGTCTGGTTATTACTCCAAATTTGTTTTGGCTTGTGCAGGGTACCAGAGGGCAGGGGGGTGGCAAAGCCTGCCCAGGAAGCTGCAGTGCCCTTGGCTGGCAGCCCCCTTGATCTTGGCAGTCACCACACCAGGAACACCTTCACCCCCTCAGTATTCCAGCTGTTCCTGGGGAACGTGGCCACTTCCCTCTTGGGAGCATTTATGTGGGCATTAGCCTGTCTGTCCCTGCACTGGGAGCAGCAGTTGCTGTTTGTTCCTGTGTGGGAGGTGTTGCTGTCCCAGAAGATGCCACCAGGATGCTGGGCTCAGGAAGCAGGAGCTGCTGGCACTAAAGCCATGAGCCACGACACTTCTGCCTGTGTGATCCCAGGCCTTGGAGCATCTCCTTGATTTTTTAATCCTTTGAGCCTACATATGTGGAAATTAACTTTTCTAAAGAATTTTGGCAATTCTGCTGCTATGTCTAGGAGGTGCCAAGAAATAATCCAGAGCCCCTTTAGATGAACTCCTTCTTAAGCTTAAAATGTGCCCTGGCTGTGTTCCTGCCGGGTCAGCCTGGGCTTGTATTTCGGTTTGTTTGTGCTTTGCCTGTGCTTTGGACTGCCTTCCTCTCTGCTGAGATTCAGGGCTCCATCCGTGAGGAGATTTTGGAAGGACAGCGTGTGCTGTATCTTTCCTGTGAGGAAATGGTGGTTGATGCTGCCAGCTTTGGATGCAACTGGTGTGTAAAATGGGCTGATTAAAAATGCAATAACCTTCCCTGTCAGTAACGTGTGACTTCGTTTCCAGGAAAAGAGGCATCCCTCTCCCTGGGGATACTGTTGAGGAGCTCATGAAGTATGTCAGCTATGACACACCACTGACACTTCCAAAGTTTCTAGAGAAATTTAATTATTACATGCCTGCCATTGCGTAAGTACCCTGCTTTTTGCTTTTTCCCCTCTCAACCCTTGGCAGGATCCCTTGGCTCAGCCTTGGAGGTCCCCTGTGGGCCTTGAGGGTGACAAGTCCCACTGCCATCCCTGCAGGGGTGACCGTGAGGCAGTGAAGAGAATTGCCTACGAGTTTGTGGAAACAAAAGCGAAGGAAGGAGTCGCCTACGTGGAGGTCCGGTACAGCCCTCACCTCCTGGCCAACTCTGGTGTGGCTCCCATCCCCTGGGGACAAGCTGAGTGAGTGATCCTGCCGTGCTGGGCAGCTCCTTGGGCTTGGAGAAGGCATCCCCATGCCAGTCAGCCACTGTGTGTTCAAAGCTGCTGTAACAAACCTCTTCTCATCTCCCATGCAGCGAGAGCCAGCCTGCTTCCACCTCTCTCTGCCATCAACAGGGCTTTTCATCTTGAATACCTCTGTGTGCTGCAGTGTTTTAGCATCCCTTGCTCTGGGCACCAAGTTCTGCATGTGCAGAGCAGCTGCAACATTCTGGCTGAAGCCCTTCCCTGTGACAGGGAAAGAAATGTCCACATATGGACTGCCTGACCACAAAATGGGAATTTGAGCTGGCAGAGGTGGTGGGTGGTGTTGGAGGGGGCTGGTGGTCAGATCCCTTCCTTTCATGTCATCTCCCTGTGATATGTGCCTCTCATTAAATCAGTGCTGGGCTCTGGGGCCCCTTCAAAGAGTGCTGTGGTGAATGCTGAGCCCTGGGCTTGCCCCTGCCCAGCTGTAGAGAATTGTGTGCCCTAATGAGATGCTCTGGCAAATAGGGGGCTCCTCTGCTCAGGCAGCATGGGCACCCAGTTCCCCAATGCCTTTCTACACCTTAGTGTCATCTGTGCCTGCTTCAGTGCCTGATATCTGGTAAATGTGGTCGTGGCATGGGTGTAAAAGGTGCTCTGGGGCTCCGGGTGGTCTCAATGGGCTGGTGGAACCTGGGGCAGCCTGTCCTCCCAGGGGATGCTGTGCTGAACCTGTGGCTCCTGCCTGCCTCCCTGGCAAGTGTCTGGCCTCTTGCTGATGGCTTTTCTTCCCTGCAGGGGAGACCTCACTCCAGACGAAGTGGTTCAGCTCGTAAATCAGGGACTGAAGGATGGAGAAAGGGATTTCCACATCAAAGCCAGGTCTATTCTATGCTGCATGCGCCATATGCCAAGTAATGTATTGCAGCTCCCCTGCTGCTCTGTCCCTTCCCTGATGTGTGTGTGTGTGTGTGTGTGGTGGGGGGGGTCCCTGGGTCTGGGGCCCCTGCAGGAATGTGGGGCGAGCCCCAGTCTGGGGGTCTGATACAGGACCAGGCAGTGCTGAGGAGATTCTGGGGTTTTCTGCTCCTTTCACTGGAGGGAAAGGTGTGCTGGATGCAGGAGGGGGTCTGTGGGTACAACCAGTGTCTGAAAGGTCTTGATGGAGGGTCAAAAGGGGCTCTTCTGTCCTCTGCTGGGGGAGCTGTGATCTCTGTCCCCTGCCCAAAAGCCAGAGCTCACCTTGGACCGGTGAAAGCCATTGGCACAGTGAGCACTTGCATCTGCCACGAGTGACTGGAGGTCTGAGAGCAAATGGTCATGGAAGGAGGAGCAGGTATGACATCTGGCACTTCCCTGCTCGTGGTCCTACAGCAGGATGCTCCTTCCTTAGCCTGGGGTGGCCAGAGAATCCTCTGCCACCAGGCAATCTCTGCTGGCTTAAGCTGAAAACATGTCAGATATACTTAAGGCACATATATAAAATGGTTTTTTGTAACATCAGTAGCTCTGATGAAAAATTTTGTTGGTAACAGGTGCTGTGACCCAGAATAGGAAGAAAACCCAGTTTCCAACATTTCAGTGGGCTGTAGAATTTTGTAGGCATCTTTCTCTAAGGAAGGATGCAGCCAGAGAGAGGCTGTGTGGCAGTAGCTATTTTATGTGAAGATTTTATTCTGAGTATCTTCATATCTCACACCAGTTTCAGGTAGGCTTAGTAGGGTAGATGGTGGAAAGGTTTTTCCTAGTGACTACATGATTAATTTGTGTCTAGAAATGTGAAAAATTATGTTCTTGGAAAGTGGTAGATTTGAGAGTGGGTTTGTATTTTTTCTGCCTGCGCAGTCAACACCAAACAATACTTTGAAGACTTGATCCTTACATTTCTGTTTTGGGAAATTTGGGTTTCTAGGGGAAAAAAAAATGTTTTTCTTTGTAGACACTGGAGAGGTGTAAGGCGCAGTCACACTGCTCTGCAGTTACAGCTCCTGCTAGGGCACAAGTGGTAAAGGCAGGAGGTGGCAGGAGCATCCAAGGGCATGTGCAGCCTGCACTTCACTGCAGGAGGGATTGCTTGTGCAACCAGCAGAGGTGGCATTCTCTTACCTGTGTCCCAGGGCACCAGCTGATACCCAGAGCCAATGATGTGCTTGATAGAGGGTCTTCAGCAGTGCATTCCAGATGTGCTGCACAGTGAGAAGCCACCCTGTAATTAATGAACTGTTGAGAGGAAGGTGGAGATACCAGCCAGAGCTAACTCATATTAAACTTGTTAATTAAATAATGACTCTAACCCAGCAAGTTGGAAAATGGTGGGAAAAAAATAGACTATGAAGCTGCACACATCATCCTGGTGTGTTCATCTGATTTGGGGATTGTCTGTACATGGCAGGTGCCTGTTAATTATTAACATTACTGTTTATCTCTGTTTCTTGGCCTTTCTGCTAAGGTTAAGTGCTATGTGAGCTGGTAGATGCAGTTTCTTTCTCAGAGGTTGTCAGTCGTGATGAGAGAGAGCTCTGAAGCAGTCGTTGGCCACTTGTTAGTCTCTTTCTCACTGAGGGCAATTAGATAAAGCTTCAGCTCCTTCCCACCAGGACTAGAATCCTTGGGAGAGTCAAGGATGCCCTACAACAGAGCAGGGAGGGCTGTACAGGGTCCCCAGAGATCCAGCCCAGCCCAGTCTCCTCCCTGACAGAACTCATCTGGTGGGACAGTTCTTGCCTTTGCCCTCACCTTGCCCAGCCAGGGAAGGGATGAAAGCTCAGGAGTTGAGGGATTTCTCTAACACACCATATTACAGTCCCAGGGCAGTGCAGTTCATCTGACCTCGAGCCAACTGCAGCAGTCACCACTGCTTGGAAGTTTAATTAATATTTTCCCCTGCTTGAAGTGGAAGTTCCCCCTCTTTGCAGAAAAACATGATAAGAGCAGTTTTACAGCTGGTGAATGCATTTGATTTCTCTTTCATTGAAAACAGACTGATCAGTTGACAGCTTTTACTTGCCTGAAGATGACAGAGATGACACACCTTCCTAGGAGTTTCTTTTTGAGCATCAAATTTTGGGGAAGACTAAAAAAAATAGCTCTAGCCTTCTAGTTACGGGACTAGGATTTGTTTAGAAAAATGCTGAAGGTTTGACCCTTGTGAATGCTTCCTCCTGAATCCTGGTGCTGCCTCTTCCAGGCTGGTCTCCAGAGGTGGTGGAGCTCTGCAAGAAGTATCAAAATGACTCTGTGGTGGCTGTTGACCTGGCTGGAGATGAGACCCTGAAGGTGGAGGATTACTCTGAGCATAAGAAGGCTTATGAGGTTTGTAGAATAAGATTTTAAAAAGAAACTACAAGAAAAATATATATTGAGGGGATGTGTGCGAAGGGACGCTTTTCAAACTGCAAACAGCTGGAACAGCTTAAAAATTCGTTACAGCTATTAAAAACATTCAGTTGAATAGCTAAAGTATTTGTTTATATTTCCTAAATGATTAATGGCAGGCATCATTGCTAAATCGTGGCCTTAGAGCTGGGGCTTGGCAGGCTACCTTGCAGCACTGAGTGTGACATGAGTGACATGGAGCCCAAACCAACCCCCACCTCACTGCTGATGGCTCCTTAGGCTGGTGAAACCACAGCCAAGGGTGGAAGAGACTGGCCTTTCCAGTCTGGCAGAGATCATGGAGGAGCAGAGGGGAAGCTGCACATTTGCAGGGCTTTTATCTGATCATCTCAAATTCGAATACTGGAATGGCTTCAGGAGCCTGATCCCAGGCTGTCTCCAAAGCTCAGCCTTTGCAGGGGCTTGGAGGGAAGGGAAAGCCTCACTCCTCTTTGCTGATGGAAATTTGAGGTTGTTAGTGCCCACCATCCGTGGAGGAGGGGTTGTGCACCATCACTGACAAGAAGGATGGTGGTTTGCAAGCAGTGCTCAGATCTGAAGATACATGGGGCTTCCTTGGGGTCTTCACCCCATCAGTGGGAGCTGATACAAGGCCAGCCTTGTTCACTGCTGTGCTGAGTGAACAGGGTGATTATAAACAATGACACGGGAACAGGGGTTCAGTAACTGATGGGAAGGCAGTCTTGTCCTGCCCTGGTGGGCCAGCAGTACACAGCCTCCTCTGTCTGGAGGATTCATCTTGTCTCTGTGCCAGGGGCTCACTCAGGCTCTGAGATGCTGAAGCAAGCCACCCTCCCATCGGTATTAAGTAACTGAAAAACACTCCTGAGTGCAAATCCCTGAAGGACTGTCTGTGAAGAACGTCTGCTGCAAGATGGAGCTTGCAGCCTGCCTGCTGCTGCCAGCTGGGTGGCCCTTCTCCAGCAAAGCAGAAGCCAGGCTTCCCTCCAGGCTTCCCAAAGCCCAGGTGGCCTGTGACCCTCTGGCAAAGAAATTTTCAGGATGATCATGGAGCTGCACCCAAAGCTGCACTTGTGGGGTCCTTACAGCTGGGCTGCCTCCACCCCCAGCCCCATACAGGAGGGAGGTGCTCATGTCAGGGCATTTCTTCATCTCTGCCCTGGGGTGCTTCTTAAAAGCCTGTGAAGATCCTGGCTGTGCTCCAGTGGAAGATAACCAGGATTTTTAAGTCTCTCTCTCTCTCTGACATTACTGAGCTCTTGCACTCCTTGGACTGCAAGGCTCGTGATCTGTGGGCTCTTGGCACAGGAGCCTTGCTGTGCCCCTGAGAGCAGTGCCAGCCCCAGAGCTTGCTGACCTTGCTGCAGGTGATGGGACTGGAACAATTCTCCCTTGTTTTGCAGGAAGCTGTGAGATGTGGGATTCATCGCACTGTCCATGCTGGGGAGGCTGGCCCTGCTGCCATGGTCAAGGAGGTACGAGGAGTTCTGACTCAGGGCAGAGAGGGACAGGGGTGTGACGTGTCCTGCACTGGGGAGAGAGGCTCCAAATCCTCCCCATATCCATAGGAAAGTGAGCACTGGGGACATGGGCACAGATCTGACCTGATGGCAGGAGAAGGACGTCCCAGGAGCCAGCTCTGTGGTGTGGGTCGTACCTGCAGTGGGATGGGGGTCTGGGCAGGCAGGGCCTGGGCTGTGCTTGGGGGCTCTGAGGGCTTTTCCTGTGCTCTCCAGGCAGTTTATGTCCTGAAGGCTGAGCGTGTTGGCCATGGATACCATGTCGTGGAGGACCCTGAGCTCTACAAGGAGCTGCTGAAGATAAAGATGCATTTTGAGGTAAAGATGTGTGGTGGGAGCGTGACAACCAGGTAGCTGCTATCTGAGTGGAAAACAAGCCTTCACTTGGGCTGTGCTGCAGGCAGGGACAGGACCTGACACCCAAGTGCTCACCACATGTACAGTGATGTTTGTTTAACCCAGATGCCCAAAGCACCACAGGAAAAATGCTGGGGACAAACCTGTCTGTTTGCTGGGGTGTGCTCCTGGGAGCACTGGTGTGCACAGGGAGGGAGGTAGCAGAAAAAATGGATCCTTCTGTGGCCAAGGATGAATTCTGGAGGGTATATTCACTGATTTATACACCTCAAGCCTGAAGGCTCATCCTTCCACAGATCAGGCTGCTGTAGCAGAGCAAGCCTGGTTGGAGGGTGGAAATGCCTGGGTGTTACAGTGCATGTAAGGATTTCTTTTGCTTTTTCCCCAGAGTGGACATAGCCAACTAATAGAGGGAATAATATGTACTTAATACAAGTGGTTTTGTAACTGTGATGGGCACAGGGCTGGTGACTGACTGGCTGTGGGCAACATCCCACTGGCCCCTGTCACAGTCGTGTGGGCTCCTTGCATCCATATCCAGGACATGCACTGTCGGAGTAGTGCTGAGGGGCAGCTGTGGACAAAGCTCTAATCTGGTTTTACCAGTGTGCTGAGCTATCTGTGTGCACAGCTGGGGTTTAGATCCATGTGGTTGATTCTGGTTCTCATGCTTAACTCCCCCAACAGGTCTGCCCTTGGTCCAGTTATCTGACTGGAGCATGTTCTCCGGACTTCACCAAACACCCTGTAATACAGTAAGACTTCTCAATTATGTGAAATCTCAAATAATCGGGATTTGGGTTGATTACAGCTGCTTTATTGCTGTACAAAGCTAAGGCACATCTAATTATGTGTGACAACGTGGCTCATCCATGTCCTTTGGCATGGGAGAGCCTGGTGCAACTGGACGGCTGTGGGGGTCCCTTGGGGATGCTGTCCTGTCCCTCCTGCACATGATGCTGCACCCCAGCCACTCCTGGCAGGTCAGTGCAGAGCCATGGGGGGACAAGCTGAACCTTGTGCTTTTCTCCAGCAGTTCCAGCTGCAAAGACAGCCCTGAGATCTTTGCTTTTGCTGCATTTCACCCTGAGAACTGCACAGTATCACACCCAGTGTTCTGCCCACCAGTTCAACCTGATTTCCTTACAGATTTAAGAACGATCGTGCCAACTATTCTCTAAACACGGATGATCCCCTCATCTTCAACTCCACCATTGACAAGGACTATGGCATCGTGAAGGAACACATGGGATTCACTGAAGAGGAGTTCAAGAGAGTTGTAAGTTGGCTTTGGCTGGGTGCTCTGCTGGTGTCTCAGTGCAGCCCAGAACAACTTGATGGTTTTTCTTTATAAGCTGAAGAGTTTTTAATGTAAACCAGAAAATTCTGCTCTGGCCTTGTAAGTAGGAAAGTAGGACCAGGCTCAAAGAACATATCCCAAAACTCCCAGACTATTCAAAGACCTTTGCTTTGTACTGGTCTCCTGGAACTGCCGCTAGTTATGGGCCAGAGCAGCTGGCATAAAATAAGGCTTTGGAAATGAATCTGAGAGTGGAAAATTTACACTCTCCCTCGCCTGTTGCTGCTCAGAGCCAGGTGCTGGGTTGTGCACAAACATGTGTTCATGTCTGATGTGTCTTATTGTCCCTGTGTTCCCCCTCTGCCTCCTCAGAACATCAACGCAGCACAGTCCAGCTTCTTACCGGAGAAGGAAAAGCAGGAGCTGCTCAACAAGCTGTACAAAGCCTATGGGATGGTCCCCAATGCATCGTGACCTGTCCCTGGGAGCCAGTGTGGAGCAGGGCCCTACTTCACGAGTAGTGCCTGACTGTCCTCTGTGCCAGTGGGAGCACTGGCAGGAGGTGCCCAGAGTCAGTCTCTAGTCCTGGCAGCCCTGTGTTGACCCTTACAGTGCTCATCAGAATCAGACTATCACATACACCTGCTTGTACCCACAAACTGTCCTGAATGGATATCCAGCTTCCTATCCTGCTGTTGTGCAAGCAGACTGGATCTGCCTGCTGGCCTGACTCCCTTCTCCATCTGCTGGTGTTTCTGTGCTGCAAATGCAAACAGAAGAACCTCCCTCTCATTCCCTGTTTTACCTGTCCTGTCCCGCTGACCTGCCTGGCCTTTGCCTGCAGTGCTGAAATAACCACTTTCAACTCTGGCTGTGGTCTGGGTTAATCTTCACCTTTCCAGGGAAGAGGTGTGCTGGTGCTGGCAGGGAGTGAGCAGTCTTTTCAGGTACAGAGGCTTTATTCTTGTCCCTGTGGGTGGGAAGGTTTGGTCACAGCTATATTTACCCAGAGTTAGTCTTGTACTAACAAGACTGGAACAAGAACAAGCTGCAAGCTGGTGCCCTTGCCCCATGCACAGGTCTGAAGGGTAATTAAAATAAAATACAATTTTTTTGGCATCCTTTCTTGTGTAAGAACTCCCATCTATGAGGCCTCCCAATGTCACTGCTGCAGAATTGCACACCTTGGGCTCAGGCCCCAGCTGTGCTCACAGCTGGCCATGACCATGCTCACACATGCATAGGAAGTTGGAACATAATTTTACCACTTTGCACCAAAATCTGTCTTCTGGGATTCTTCTCTCTTTTTTACTTATCTTGGAGAACTCCTGTGAACTGCAGTTTGATCTTCCTCTTACCTTTGTTTAAGACTTGGAAAAAATGTGATTGATTGCCTGGTTAAACAATTCTGCCCTCTTTCTGATTTGACACAATCATTAGGTACTCTTAAGGCTGAATAAGTAAATTAACTTGGACCCATTGTCACACATTGACTCAGGTCCCATCTGATTGCTTCTCTCACTCAATTATGACACTGGCTAGAAGTCAGATCTTCAGTTTGGTGGAGAATTTATAGAGAAACTCACCAAAAATTCCTTTGTGATTTTATGGCATTATAGTGTTTTTACTCAATAAGCAATAGAGCTGGGCAGCCAGAGAAGAGACCATTGTTTTCTTACCTGAGTGTGTGGTGTGCTTTAGCATCCCAGGGGTCTGCCAAGATGCTCACTCCAAAGATACTGTACCAAAAAGTTGCCTTTGACAAGGGGCCGTGGTCACCATTGCCATGGACAGACCATGGACTGGTCCAGCCTCAGCCAGCAGTGATGGTGTGCTGGGAGTATTTTCATTCTTTCTGGGCTTCCATATTGGTCTTCAGAGTAAAATGCTCCTCTCTGAAGAGCTTGGTGCATATATACACATAGATAAATGAAGATGAGAGTGCTTTTCTTACTTTTATAAAGCAGAAGATTAAGTATCACTTTTAGGGACGTGATTGCAGAAAGAAACAGGCCTTTTTTTGGGTCATTTTTCTCCAACAATTGTTTGCAATGAAGGGTTGCTTGTTTGGATTCTGGACAGTTGATTGTTAATCCTGTTTAATAAAATAACAAATTTATATTAAAAGAGAAATCCTTGTGCCTTTCTGTTCAGGAGTAACTGTTAGGGACTGTGGTCTGTGGTCCTGAACCCCTGCTAGACCACAGGGGTTCATTGATAGGTGTGATGGGGCTTTGCTAGCTTGACTGCTGCCTTCTCCTGTTGCCAGATTGGAGCACTATGATAGCCAGAGGGAAGTTTGCTCCCTTGCCAAACAGCCAAGTTGGATTTATGGCTGCAGGTTATTCCAATCCTGTCCTTTTCCCTTCAGTAATCTTAGGGGTGTGTACCACTGCCAGAGCAGCAGTGCCATCACGGGCTACTCTCACCTTTCCATGTGTTTACCAAAGTAGTCACTTATTTTCTCCTGGGTTTTGCACAGTTGGTTGATGCTCAGAGCCAAGGAGGAGCAGTCTGGGCTGCTGGGTTACACTGTCAGTGTGAGCAGGGGAGTGTTTGCCCAAAGGTTTTTGGGTCATTTAGTGCTTGGTTAGACTTTGACAGGTCTGGCATGGCCATGTTCAGCTGAAAAGAAAGGCTTGGAGCATCCCTGTGCTCAGCAGCCTTGCAGATGAGGATGTGGCTGGATTAAAGCAGCTCTTGGTGTTGCAGCACAGGCAGTGACAGTGGCTGAGCTGGCTGTCACTCGCAGGGGGAACCCGATCCCTCTCACCCAACCCCTGAGAGAAGCTGGCCAAAAAGTCCCTACTCCTCTGCCTAAATATAATTCTGAAACAGATATTTTCTCACTAGGGAGAGCTAAGATTAGCCCACGTTTGACTGTTGGAGGTCTTGTGTGTTGCTCAGTCCTTCTGCACTGCCTTTCAGCTCTGTGTGTGTGTGTGTCAGCATGAGCCAAAATTACTGCTCTGTGGTAAGGAGAACTGGAAATGGGGCTTAAAATCACAACTGTGCAGTCAGCCAGGGACAGGAGCTACCTGCTGGTTTGCCCCCGGGCATGGGAAGTGAGAGCAGGCTCTTGGCTGCTGTCTGGGCATGGCTCTGCAATGACACTCAGCCATTCCAGAAGCCCTTTGCCAAAGCAGCAGCCACGGCCACTGCCTGGCTGCCAAATCCTCGTTTTCTGTGGGGTCTGGAGCTGTGGACACCTCTGTGCTCACCCCATGGCCGTTGCTTCTCACAGACAATTCTCCTTCTGTCTGGCAGCCACTTCTCTGCTGATTTATGGCCTTGTTTTGGCTGATAAATCTCAAACTTGTAACATTCAGTTCTTCCCTAGGATGTCAGGGAAATTCTTGCCCTTGTGTCACCAGTGGAGAGTTTCCCAGGTCAGCTCTGCCCTGTCCTGGTGCTGGTGGTCAGTCCCAGCCAGGCTGCTCCACTGAGATCAGTGAAAAACCAGCAATGTTCCTGTAGTTCTGTGCTGCAGAGGGAAAACACCTCTTCCCACTAGCACAAATCCTGCTGGAGCCAGGGCAGTAAACCTGGGAAAGTGGGGGCAGACTTTTATAATCTGTGCCCAGCTACATCTGCTTCCATCTGTGTGCTACAAACCCATGGGGTCTCACAGACCCCAACTCAGGGGACTCTTCTTGCACAGCTCCGTGTCTCCCCATGAAACCACCCCTCAGCTAAAGGCAAAACAAAGGAAGGAGAAACATCCAGGCAGAAAAAAACACCTTCAATGCTTGAAGGCTGTGTCATTTATTCCAACAGCTTATGTAGTTTTATCAAACCATCTTTAACACAAAACACATCTCCTTAAAGAGAGAAGAGTGTGAGATCCTACCAGAGATCATCTCAGCTAACAGCTTGCAAAGTTAAGCCTGAATGTCAACAGTCAAAACAGCAAAATGTTTCTCCCCTCCCCTTAACAACATCTTGAAGTGTTAAAGCCTGAAGAAGAAGATGCCTGTGGCTGGTGCTGCTGGGTCTCCAGGTGGGGCTCATCCCCACAGAGCTGTACTTTGGTCCTTTCCTGATGCTAAGCAGCAGCAGCACAGGTGAGTGGTGTTGACATGAGGGCAGCAGGAGAGGTCAGGTCCTTTCCCCACTGCCCACCCTGACGAGGGGCCATGTGGACAATCCAGAGGCCAGGTCTAAGATGCAGATGAGGGTGAGGCTTAGAAAAAACAATAACCTAAATTTCTAATCTATGGAAACAGAATAAATAATAGTCTAAATCTGCAAAGGAGGAAGGTACCTTGGACAGGAAAATCTGGTGTGTCTATTATTACTGAAACTGTTTTTCCCCTAAGAGAAAATCGCAGCTAAGGCATCTTGAGAATGGCTCATATCACTACAACCACGGCAGTGTTGCTCTAAACCATTAGGGATGGGGACAGAAGTCTTTTGGAGGTGCCAGTCCTTGCAAGTGTCTTGTGTCTCTCTCCACAAGCATGGTTCCAGCAGAGGCATTTGACAGACAGCTTGCTGTTCCAGGTTGGCTTTTGTCCACAGATTCAACAAATTCTTGTTTAATGTTCACAGCAAGACCCTCCTCCTGCCCATCCCACCCCCCCCTTTTTTGCTTTCATGGGGAGGGGCTGCTTTCTTGCCCCTTTGGTCTTGCTCCGGGGTCGTTGTCAGAAGAACTGGCATCTCTTTGGCTTTCTGCAGAAGGGAGGATTGGGAAGAAAGCACAGTTACACCCTGCTGAGGACACAAGCCATAAGTGATTGCTGTAGCTGATTTCATCCAGAAAGACAAAAGATTTTCACCTGAAGATCTATCACTTCCCTCCTGTGACCAGATACTTAGCCTCATAAATTGAGTGTTCAAGGCCAGGCTGGATTGGAGTGGGAAGTAGAGTGGAAGGTATCCCTGCCCATGGTAGGTGGTCTTTAATGTCCCTTCCAAATCAAACCATTTTCTATGATTCTATGATTAAGAGTATTGGGTTCTCCCTTCACATTCCTGGAGTACAAACACTTCTCAACACATCTTGCAATGCTGGGAGGGAGCCTCAAGGTAGGGATGTGCACTCACCCGACTTTCAAGTGCTCCAGAACTGTCTTCCTGACAGCCTGGCAGCTGCCTGAGCTGCTCTCTGGTGGAGCAGCTCCACTTTGTGCTTACTATGGATAGGTGGATGGACATGTGCTGGTATGGTCATGTTGAAAGAAGTACAGTTGGAGCAATGAATGTATTTTAAAATGTTTTTATAGTTACAGGTTGAGGATTAAGAAAGCAAGGGGGGAAACTGAGTTTCCCTTCTGCCATGATAGCCTATGTTGTGTTGGTTATTAGTGAAATCAGAGTGGCAGGTTTGGACAGAGGATTCAAGCTCATCACAGCCAGCTGAGCAGCAGACACTGAGCAGGGTGATACTGCTGCCACGTTTGGGTTGAAGGGGAGGATTTGGAGATGGCTGTTGGTGTGAAAGTTATTTCTGTTGTTATTTGAAATACTGCAGAACTATTCAAAGGTTGATGATTTTTTTTTTTAACAACCAACCAAAAAAGAAAAATTAAACCACAGCCTGCTCAATACATGATTTTTACAAAGCCTAAGGTATAACTGATGTGTAATTTGCTCTAAGAAGGGTCTTGGTCAGTACATGCCTTGTTTAAGCACCAGTGAGCAAAGGGCCTGGGCTGGAGCATCCAGTGCTCCTGTGCCAGGATCCAGGGATCATTCTGCTCACTGCAAGCACTGCTTGACCTGGAGAGTCTCCCACTACCTGAGCCCCCATGAGCGTGCAGGCACTGACTGAAGCAATGAGAAATGGGATGTTCTTCCTGAGCATCAGCCTGATGCTGCTGGAGACAGCACTGGCCACTTGTGCTGCCATTTTGTGCCTTCCCTCCCAGCCTGTGCCAGGACCTGCTGGGCTTTCTGCTGTATGCCTGTGGCAGCTCACCTGCTCCTTCAACAGCGAGGTCACCCATGTCCTCGGTCAGCTTGCGCATGCTGATGGTGGTGGCCTCTCTCTGGATGTCATGGACGGCGTTCCTCCGGCCAGCCCGGTCGCTGGAAATGAAGTCGGTGTAGGTGCTGGACTCTACCTCCATTGCATCTCTATTTGCTTGCAAAATGCTGTGGAGAAAGCACAGCTGTGAGGCCCAGGATGCTTGGCATGGCTCCCTCCAGGTTAGGTTACTCTGTGGGGTAACGTTACAGCATGAGAAATAGTCCTTGTAACTCTGCTCCAGTTCCTTTGACAGCAGGTACTGAAATGTCAGGCATCACCTCCCTCATGTGGGGCAATGTGTGGGGAGACCCACCATGCTGGGTGGCCCACTGTGCCAGGTGAGGGCAGGTAGGCAGGAAGGATCCATCCCAGATGTTCTGCCTTCCCACTGCAAAGGCAGACACGGCATTTGGCTCTCCTTTGAGTTCCCAGCCTTCTCCTTTAGGCACACAAGGTCGCTTGCAGCAGCTTTTCCCTACAGAAAAAGCATTGCAGAGAAAGCCCTGCTTCCTCCTGAAAATGCCACGGGAGCTCTGAACACAGGCCAAATTTAGCTCACTGCTTGGGGGATGGGGTGGTGATCCAACCTGAATCTGTAATGGGAAATGATGGATCCCCATTGGGAAGTTGGGGGAGCAGGGAGTAATTCTACAGGTACAGGGCTTGGAGCAGTACTGGCCTCCCCTGGCTGTTGGATGTCACTGGAGAAGCTGGACTGGGCTGCTGTGAGATAAACACTTTACCATGTGAAATTCAGCCCTTCTGCGAGACATTTGGATCCCTTCACTCCAGACTTGTGCCAGTGCCAAGTGCACAGCACGAAGAAAGGCCCGGAGTGGCCGCTTGTCACATGCGAGCCATGCTGTGAGCCAGCTCTGAGTTCAGCTGAGGAATCCTTAAGTTGCTGGGTTTTCATTTTGGCTGCTGGCTTCCCTTGCTAGCGCTTGCACAGCACACAGAGTGCAGGGACCCGGGGATAGTGTTGTGGGCATCCTGGCTCCTCAGCACAGAGCTGGCAAGCACACACTGCCTCTGCTCAGGAAACCTGGAGCTCTCAGTTCCTGCTCCTGTATACTGTTTGGCACATAGTTCGTTTTTCTGCATGGAATCAAGAGATTAATTGCTGTCTTATCTGTGATTCTGATCACTAGAAAATGTGCCTCTAGCCCTGCTGATTGCTGGCAGTGCTCAGAGCAGGTCCTGATTAGAAACGCTCATGTGCAGTGAAAACAAATTCATGCACATTTAATGCACATTCACTCGCTTTTGTGCCTCGAAGTTAATGACCCACAGAGGAGTTTGCTCAGCTTCCTTTACAAATCCTGCTTGATATTGATTTTCCTGCCAGGGAAATCTGTTGGCAGATTCAGGCACCAGCCAGAAGAGGAATCACACTCCTCACTCCAATGCCGGATGTTATAGCAGTAGAAAGGGTATACAGGTGAGGATGCAGTAACTGGGATAAAAGAGGTTCAGTTCTCTCTGCTCTTGAGCTGAGCAGGGTGCAGCAACCAAAAACCCACAGACACCCAGCATGTTTTGGTAGCCCCAGGGACTCCTCTCCTAGTGCAGATGCCAGCTCAGGGCGTGCTGGCACCAGCTCACTGGTGGGATGTGGGGCTTGGCCCACCCAGATCTTGCAGGAGATCCTGTTTCCCCAAAACTAACAATTCTTGTGAATACCTGCCTCCTCTACAGATTTGGCATCCATCTAGCTCCTGTTAAATGAGCCCTGGGAAAAGCTGCATCCTTTGCCCCAGGAAGAGATGCCCCAGATGTTTTTCCTCATCTTCCCTCCTTCCATCCCTGGTGTGCCTACTCTGGATGCAGCAGGCTGGATGAGCTCGGCGAGCAAAGTGCCTTTTCAGCAGGACAGGACAAGCATCCCCAGACATCCATCATTCCCAGACAAGTTCTCACAGGTCACTGACTGCCCAGACACTGCTGACCTTCTACAGCTGCCAGAGAGATGTGACATAGACTCGGGAGGCTTCCCTAGAAGCGAGCCAGACAAGCCAGGTCCTTCTCCAATCAGCGAGGCCATTCCAGAGCTGATACACTCCAGAGTCCTGCTGCCCTTGTACCAGGGGCAGGACCACCAGGTTTAGACAAACTGGGGAGCAGGAGCCAGCCCCTGGGATGCAGATTTTTCCTGGTGTCCCTTGATGTAGCTGCCAGTGGTAGTGGCAGCGCTGTGCCAAGTAATTGCTTCCCCTCACACGGGAGAAGGATGGGATCCTGATTAAATCCAGAGGGCAGCAAGTGTGCAGGTCTGGGTCCCGACTCGGTGGCCGGGAGATGGCGCATGTGATTTATTTGTTTCCGTGGCTCGGAGGGTTCCTGCCTTCGGCTCTCCACGCACAGATCTGGAGACAGGCGGGTTTACCAGCGAAGCTTTCATATTTGAGCAATTCCTCTGGGATTTTCAAGGTGGGTGGCTCTCAAAAACCTTTCAGGCAGATCCCTCCCCGGTGGCAGAGAGATTCCAGCCTCCGCCTCCGGGAGGGTGTTGGGCTGAGAGAGTGATGGGAGCAGTTACCTCCGCTGTGATAGGAAAACCTGATTTTTCAACCAGCATTTCCATACTGCCAGGCGCAGAACCCCCAGTTCTGTGGGTTTTCACTCGGTAACTGCTTTTAACATCTTTCAGGAACTGCAAAGGAACTACCTTCCCTCTTGCCTACAGAGTTCAGTGGAACCTGAACCTGTGTCCCTGTGGACAGTCACTTAGGGGTGGCAGGGGGTGCAAAGGGAGGTGTCTCACCTGCTGGCTCCCCACCTTTGTTTTTTCTTTCTCTGCAGGATGGTTCCTGCTATTCCTAGGCATTCCAGGAATAATCCCACGGCACACACATATAACGTGCAAAGGTTTCCAGGGCACTTCACAGAGGTGATTCAGCTTGGCTGTCCCCAGAGGGTCCTTTCCTGCCCTCCCTTTCCTCTCTGCTGCTGCTGGTAACAGAAACAGTCCCTGTGCCCTCAGCACAGCGTGCCAGCCCGCAGGGATGGGGCAGGGAAGCTGGGATCTGCTGCCTATTGCACATTCCTCTAAAGTTTGCTGCTTGGAGGGAGCTGTGTCCCCTCTGCCGTGGGAACATGGTGCTGCCACTGACACAGGTATGTCCCCAGAACTGTCTCTGCTCCTGTCCCTGGATCTGCCACATGTACTGTTTGGTTTGGACTTATTTTTCTGTAGTGTCTTGTGAGTACTAAAAAATCTGAGCTGTAATAGTCTTGGCTTTGCCGGTGGGGATTTGACTTCCTGAGTGGTTTTGCTGCTGTATTGCAACTGGGCTTGCTGGCATTTTCCAGGGAAATCACCCAGCAGCTGACAGAGCAGCTGGCTCCACTCTGGGGGCTGCAGCTAAACCAGCCCTACTCATTCTGGGGCTGAGTTTTACCCACTTAGAAAGTGGGTGCTAAGAAATTTAAGAGTTAAATGTTTCCTCTGCCTTTTGGTAGAATAAACCGAAGCATTTTTTTTGGCTCAGCTCCACATCCCATTTGGTTCCACTGACAAGCCTGCATTTAATTCCTGTGTCCCCCTTGCCTGCTTCACAGCACGGATGCCAGGGACTACAGCAAACAGTTACTGCAAACAACCTCAGAGTGGCAGAGAAGTGGCAGGGCACCCTCAGCACAGGGCTCTGCCCAAGCTCTGTCATCCCAGCCAGTGTCCAAGGCTGATCCCTGGGATAGGGTGGATGCTACAGTCACACCCAGCCCTGACTCCAGTTTCAAGGAAACCCTTCCCAGGACACTGCATCAGTCCCTTGTCTAGGTTAAACTTTTAATGGCTAGGAAGGGCTATTTTTGGGTGCTGGTGCTGGCTATCAGCAGGCTGGGCTGAACTCAGCCATTTCCCCCCTGCCTGCTTTGTGCCTCCTGCTCTGCCCCTTGACCTCTCACCTTTCTCAGCGTTTTCCTCCTCACCTTGTTCTCTGCACAGATCCATGAGGCATGAGGCAGCTTAGGCTCCTGCTTGGACATCCTTGTCCCTTCAGGCAGCCAGCACAGCCCTGCCCTCCGTGCTGTCCCTGGGACACCTGAGGCAGGGAGCCCTGTACCTCAGCCTTCCCTGTGCCTGCTGCAGGCAATTCCCAGCTTCAGGAGCCCTGGCAGGGTCCCTTCCTGAGGGGTTGCACCCAATTTTGGCCTCATGCTGTCCATTGCCAGTGACAGGTGGGACCAAGAGCTGCAGGTTTTGGTTGGAGATGTCTCCCTCATCCCAGCCCAGGACGCGCTCTCCCTCCTGCTTGGTGGATTTAACCAGTGGATTTTAACACTATCCAAAGTTTTGGAGTTGTAAAGCCCCGAAGCTGAACAAAACTTTGCCACATTTCTGGGGTGAAATTCCAAAGTTCTGCTTGGGAACAGGGATCTGACTCCTTTTTCTGCTCAAGCATCACATCCCACCACCAAAGAATGAAGTGGTGCACTCGCCTTGGAGCTCTCCACATTGTGCAGTGCCCCTTGCCCTTTCATTCCAGGGTACAGGGACTATTATTAGACCTCTCCTGCTGGGACCGGATCCATAACAACAGCAAAACATACTGAACAGCCCTGCTGGGCTTTTAAAATATTTACAGTGTAGGATGGTTTACTAAAGAGGGGGGCCTGGTAGAGCACAAAGACAGAAGCACCGGGATTTCTGTGCTCCCTGTGGGTTTGCTGTGAGGTTTCCTGCTGGGAGAGTCTCATCCAGTGAGGAGAAAAAAATATCCTGTAGGGCTGAAGCCAGCACTTGAGGTCAGGGGGTTTCCACCAACTGTCTGACAACGTCCAGCTGGAATTTCAGCAAATTTTCCACTGGGTCTTGTCTGGGAACATGTGTGAGGGGCTGTACATCAAAGAAGAAGGGCACTGTAATGGTGTTATTGGGTTGTGCTGTAAAGGCCTCATTATGTCTCATGATCCCCATGCACTACAGCTCAGATCCTTGGCCAGAAACTGAGCTAAAGATGCAGCTGAGGATGAAGATGCTCCTGTTGGGAGCCCAGTCTGGCTGCAACAGGGTGTGTAATGTTGGTGACAGGGTCTGCAGCAGACACAGAGCTCCCCTGCTCTCCCGTTGGCTCTGTGCTCTCCACACTGTGGTGGTGATGGGTCTTACTGGCCAGAACTGGTGTGCTCCAAACTGCTGAGCTCTGAGTGTCCTGGTTTGGTGAGAAAACAGGCAGGAGCAGGGCAGCAGCCTGATCTCCTACCAGGGCACGTGTGTCCATCTCCTGTGCTGAGCAGCTTCTGGACAGACAAGAACAGCACAGAAAAGCCTCACCAGACTTCAGTGATGAAGAGACATCAAGCTGAGTCCAGTACATCCATATTTATGGAAGGTTTTTGCTGTGGGATTCCTTGTAATAACTCTGCACCCCCAGGCTCTTACACTAAATATGATAAATTCAGCCTGAACAGACATCACAGCTGCTCCAGGCACTGCAATGGTTTTGCAGGAACAAGCTTCCAGCATTCTCTAGGACTTGCTGGAAAATTTTAATTCCTTTAGGAGGAGAGCAGATACAGCTGAGGTTCAGTGTCCACAAATAGATCCCTTCCTTTCATTTGGCCTGGTTTTACAGTATAAAGATCATTTAATGTCTGTAGAACTGATAACCATTTGCTAAGCCCCACGTTTAAGATTAGGCTTCACCTGACTCCTCTATGACTTCACAGACTTTGTATTTAGCTCTGCCAAGCTCCCCAAACTCCTTCCTCTCCCTCCTGGCCTTCAGCACATCCCCACAGCCCTCCCATTCCGGAGTCCCTACTATCCCAAGGTACCTCCTGCTGTCCCACATTCTCACAGCCACTGCCTGGCTTCCCACTGATGTAAGAAATGGTCCAGACAGATTTCAAAATCACAGCTGACCCTTGGCATCGGGGTAGGGTGAGTCCTTGTGTGCTCTGCTCTGATCCCCCGGGGAGAGGGGGAGCTTGAAGGAGGCAGGGGAGCAATGCTCAGCCCCAGTGGCCTCCTGTTAGCATCAGGATGTGTGGGTGATGGTGGGAGAGAGCTGCCTGTCCGTCCGTCCATCCGTCCATCCATCCATCCATCCAGAAGGCAGCACAGTGCCCAGCACTGTTGCCAGCCTGCATCCCCATGCCTGGAGCAGGCAGCAGCCCTCTGTCAGTCCCCACAAGGTACAGGTGCTGAGAATCTGTTCCAAAAATCCTTCACCACAGGAAGAATCACTGTTTGATGGAGCTCCTCTGCTCCACCCTCCCCTCACTACCAAACCTTGATGCAGCTTAAGCTGCTACTGCAGCTTCTTGCTAAGTTGATTAATGGAAATAATTGGTCTCTTTGTGCATCTGGAGACAGTTGCCGTGACAGCAGTTATATTTTTGTTTTGTTCCCAGGTCGAGCTTGTTTTTCCCATCTCTCAGCTTCAAGGTGCCAATGAATCTGGGCAGTCTGGTTTGCCCCCACCTCTCCCTCTGAGGGATGGGTGACAGTGAGGATAAGGCATGCTGAGCCCCAGCAGGCCTTTAGGATAAGGCAGGCTGGCATCTTTCTCCCTGCCCATTTTTTACCCCTTCAGGGCAGGCTGGCACTGGATGGACACAGTGCTGTGGCTTCTGCATGGCAGGGAGAAGAGAGCCAAATCCCTCGTGATCACCCAGAGCAGCCATGAGCACCCCCAGGACCCTCTGTCCCCTGCAGGGACCCTTTCAAAGCTCTGAGGAGTCTGGGGCTATGAGTCCCTTCTCCATTGCTTTTATTTTCCCACAACTTCTTACTTATTTACCTTTATATGTCAATGTATTCTTACACAAAGAACTGTGTGGAAAATCTGCTAGTGCCTGAAGTTACAAAGCAGACAAACCACAGACCAGTGACCCTTCAGCTACAGAAGTCCCACAGCTGCTGTGGCAGGCATGTCCCATGTATCCTCCCTGTTTGTGATATGCAGTCACCTTATCACACCTGGGCCATGGGGTGAATTCCTGTGCAGTGGGGATCCCCTTCAGGCCTGGCTTCCCTGCCTTCCTCCAGATTGTTCATGAAGAAAAGTCCCAGTCAGATTCCACCTCAAAGGCTGGATAATCCCCAGTAGTCCCACAGCTCTTCTGATCACATGGAGGCACCAATCTCTCAGTGAACATCGCCTTCCAAAACCCCACTTGAATTCCTGGCCCAGGGATGCTCTACCCCAGCACAAGCTTCCCAGCACCTTGCAGCTTCCCTGGGAACGGAGAAGTCAAACAAGTGCCGAGGAGATGCAGCTGAGCTATTTTCTAGCACAGCTGCCCTTGTCACATATAAGAGGAAGGCAAAGCCACAGCAGCCTTTGGTGGTGTAGCTCTATTTCTGGGTTGAGGAAAGCTCCTCTACAAGGACAGAGGTAAACAAGGATGAGTCCTTATTTTTAAGCTTAAAACAAAACAGAGCCGTTTTGTTCAGCTCTTCTCTGTCATCTGATGAGCTGAGCCGTGCTGCTGTGTGAAAGCAGTGCTTGCATGACTGGGGAGGGGAGCTGAGCTTGGGAGAGGATCTGTGAAGGCTGTAACTGGGCAGGTTTGGCTGTTGCTGCTTGAGGAGGCTTTGCCTGAGGAAGCTCTGCTCAGCACAGGGTGCCTGAAGCTGAGAGCCACCTGCCTTGGCTCTGCTTCAGTGAGGCTTGCACAATCCCACAGGAATTTGCATCCAGCATCCAAAGAGTGGTCCTGACTCAGAGCAGTGTAAAGGGCTGAGAGAAAGGCTGTGAATCTTCCTGGGGTGCAAAAGCCCTGGCAGTTCCCAGTGGTGCCTAAAAATAACCAGGACACCTCTTAAGAGTGTCAGTACAGAATGAAGCTGATTAGCACAACCAGGCATAGCTCTGCTCCCTGGAGTGGGCTGCCCTGTGTGTCTGCCCTGCTGCTGGGACCCCCAGCCTGGGGCAGGGGCAGTGCTGGCTGGGAAAGGGGGGTGAGAGAAGTGTCTTTGATGGCTGGGATGCTGCTATTGGTGTTTGCCACGCAAAAGCAAAAGGGAGTGTTGGGGTTCAGAACAGGCTGGCATTGAAGGGTGGCTGAAGCTCCATGGCTTCTGTTACCTGATGGAATCAGGAACCCCTTTGGCTGTGCTGCCCTGCTGGGCTCCCTGTCTGGGCAGGGAAAGCTCTGCAGGCCTGCACACCTCCTTTGCTGAAGATTTCTGTGATGGATGCAACATTTCCTTACAGCTGTGTCAGGTGACAGCAGCTCCTGATCCTTCCTGCAGGCAGGGTAAAACTTTCTGCCTAAGTCCCCAGGGATGTGACATCTAAACCTGAGCTGAAGTGGTGCTCCAGATGTAGCACTGTAGCACTGCCCTGGGGATGCTCAGTGATCATTGCCAGCTGTAGTCTCAGAATAGAGAAAGTTTCTAATAAAATTGCCAACTCTTTCATGGTCTGCTGATGTGTCCTGGACATAGAAGGACATGGGGTGTCTCCAGCACATGGAGGGAAGGTGCTGGATGCAAGAGATGAGCTGCTCTGAGAGACCTGCAAGAGGAGGGATGTCTGTGTGCTCCAGTCCTGAGACCCTGCACTGCAGAGCTCACACAAAACAACCCTGGAAGCTCTGTGCAAGGGACACCACAGCACAGGAACAAGGGAAAGCAGTGACATGATCTGAGGACAGAGGGGATGCTCTGAGGGCAGGATATACAGCTGAAAACACAGAGAGGACTTGCCATTTATGCAGGAGCCATGAAAGGTTAAGTTTTGGGGGTTCTTGGGTCTTGCTGGGCTGACTTTACATGCAGAACAGAACTCCCATGGCTACATACAGGCAAAGCATGTGGGCAGCCTTTAGCAGGATTTGCACAGAACATCCCCATCACTGACAGGAGAGTTGGAGCACAATTGGCACTGGGGCTGCTTGCAGTCAGAGCTGCAATGTGGCTTGGTACAAGGACATGGCTGTGAAGTGTGGATAATACAGCAGGAAAGTCATTATGGGGGAATTGCTGATATTTTTTTCCTCCTAGCAGCTTTCTAGCATCTAGTAATTCAGAGGGAGGTCAAGTGGCTCAATGCTACAGGAAGGAAAAAACCCATTTCTGTTTGTAATATTACCCTGTGAATAAAAACTTTATCAGCCGTAGTGGGAGTCCCTACCTGATTTAGAGGACTTTTCTTCTGGACATGACTTCAAACACGCTTCATGCACAGCAGGACAACAGCTTCTGGGAAAGAAGAAGGGGGGAAAAAGGTAAGAAAACATTATCTGTGCTTGTTTTGGGAAGCAAAAAGCTCAGCTGCTGTTCCCACTCTCTGTGACCAGGACAGCAGAGGGGTGGCAGGGGCTGGCAGGGCTCTGCCCAGCAGATTCAGATGGAGCCTGGCTTGGTGGAGACACCCCAGGGGCTGTGGGATGTTGTGTTCGTATAGCACCTCCTCACGAGGGCTTGTGCTAACAGACTTGGACTGTTGGGTTAAAGCACACAGAAGTCCTCTTTGGTTTTGCTTCTTTCTTTGCCCTTCCACAGGTGCTGGGAGAACTGAGACATCTCATGTCCTGACCTGCACTGAAGGGACCAGCAGCTGCCTCCAGACTATAAATGAATATTGGTTTGCAGCTCTGCTGCCCTTTAAAGAAGTGAAACTACCATACCAGCTTCTCTGAGGTGAAAGGGGAAGTTTAATCTGGTTCTGGTTGCTTTGCTGGGTCTGTGTCCAGCTCCTTGGAACTCTGCTGTTTGTGCACAGCTGAGCCTCCTCCTGCTGTCCCCAAGCCCTGCTCAAAGACATTTCCTCTGTGGCCTCAACATCTGTGGGTGCTTTGCAATCCTCTGACCTGCAGAGCCCAGCCAACAGGACACTTGCTTATTTTAGCAGCTGTTTCAGCTTTCTGACTATTTTGGAACATCATGGACTGTGTTTTTCCCTTTGTCCCAGGGACAAATGTTAGCAGAACAGAAATCAAGAGACGAGGCACTTTAACCATATAAGCAGTAGCTCTTCCAGCAATTCATCTGTCTGGTCCATCTGGGCTGAGTACCACTGTAACTGGAACTATTTCCCGTCATTTTCCAAACTGGGACAGATCTACAGCCTTACTCTTTATTTTTTTGACCCACTTTCAAAACTTTGTAGTTGGAGCCGACTACTTGCTGGCTCTGGCCCTGCTTCAAGGACAGGGCACTTACTGCTTTTATGTGTCAGTTTGCCCATCTGTTAAATGGAGCTATTAATACTCCCTCCCCCTGTTAGATGCTTCAAATATTTTAAAACACTTTCAGCTCTGCAGATGACAGGCTTGCAGAAGTGGAAAATGCTAATTATGATCATGACAGGAGCTAAACAAAGACACAAGGATTTAACAATAAACTTTTGTTAGTCTTAACCCCATTTATAGCAAAGTGCTTACTGGAAACAGTGAACCGGAAAAGAAACAGTATTCCCACAACTCTGGGAATATGCTTTGCCCTTTTCGGGCACCAAACAAGCAAACAAAAGCAGGAAGGAAGAAACACAGCTTTGAAAATCCATAAGTCTCTATTTTCCTCCTTTGCCTTCCTGCCCTGGCTTGTGGGTTACACTGCCCAAACAGTTAAACCTCCAGCACTTCAGCAGTGTTGCAAAATATCTCAAAACATGTGGGCCTCTGCCAAGAGAGGCTTAAAGTAAACTGGAGCAATGATGCTCTGAAGTAGAAGGTTTCACTGAGCAGCCCTGTTCATTATAGGATAGGATGGGAAACCCCCATTTTCTCTCTCATAAAACAGCTGATTTTTGGAGACAAAAACTCTTTAGCAGCCAGTATTGGCTTCCAACCCTGCAGGCTTGGCTCTCTCTAGATGTTCCTTCCTTGCTTGGGTGTGTGGAATCTGCAGATTTGAAGCTGACCCTCTTGCTCCATCCACAAAGGCTCATCCTCTTCTGGCTCACCTGGTCCTGCTGCTCCCAGGGTGATGGGCAGAGCTCCAGAGGCCCCTCAGCACAAAGGCCAGGCTGTTTGGAACTTTAATGGTGGCACATGGATTGGTGCCACCTAAGGATGGGCTACAGTGACTTGTTAAAGAACACCTTTTTTGATAGTTTAGTCCTGGAACATATCAAGGTACCATGCGTTATTTTGGGACCCTAGTGGAAATGTTCAGTGGCTAGACAAGCATCCATACCCCATCAGGTATGAATTACAAGGGCATCAGCATAGAATTATAGAATCATTTAGACTGAAAAAGATCTTTAAGCTCATCAAGTCCACCACTAAGCCATCTCCCTGAGTGCTGTATCCACACATCTTTTTAGTATCTCCAGGGATAGTGACTTCATTGCTTCCCTGGGCAGCCTGTTTCAGTGTTTGACAACCCTTTTGGTGAAGAAATTTTTCCTAATATTCAACCTAAACCTTCCCTAGTGCAACTTAAGACCATTTTCTCTTGTCAATGTGCACAATTGCACATCTTTGAGGTTCTGATTCCCTCCATGGTGATCAGCTGTTATCCAAGAGGAGCAAGCACATGAAACAACCTTAGTTCTTTCAGCATTGCTTTAAAATTAATGTTTTTTGGCAGAATTCAAGACTGTTCTACACAACAGCTGTTGCGGTGCTGCTTTGATCCAGAGAGGAAATCCTTCCTGGTTTCAAGCAAGGTGATGGCAGCAGGGAGAAGGTTGTTCTTGTGTCTCTTGGCTGCTGGGTAAACAGGCTGCATGCATGGCTGATCAGGACAGCAGCCTGGTCCTCCCAGAGCAGCCAGCCTGCCTCGTTTAGTGCCCTGCCTCCAGCAGCAGCTGGCTTCCTCAGCTTCAGAGGTACAAGAAAACCTCTAATTGTAATGGAATGCTTTTCATAAGTCACTAATGACTCGGAGCCAGGAGGTGTTACAATGCTTACAATGCAATATCCTCTTAATCATACCCAGGATTGTTTTGTTACCAAGATAACAGCCCTGATATCCATTCAAATGCTTTCGGAGCTCTTTGTTCCACGGGTATCTCACAGCAATGAGCACCACAGATTAATTACACTTTGTGGAAACAGTAACTCCAGTAAAGTTGGTGACGCTCTGGTGGGGATATGTTTGGCTTATTACATCACTGCAAATATCAACAGAAATGGCATTTCGGCGCCCGCCGGGGAGTTCCCCAGGCAGGGCTTGTGAGTGGCAATGTGCCTGCATGGAGGAGCTGTGCAAAGAGCACCCAGCCTCTCTGGGCTCTCCTGGGAAGGAAAGTGCTGGGCAACTCGCTGTGGAAATCAGAAATGAGTGGTGTAAAGTACATACTGCCTTAGGCTCCAAGAGAGTGAGCATTTTGAAGCGGGGCCCAGGGCAGTTCATAGTCCAGCTGCTGCTCTTCCTGCTTGTGCTGCAGGTTCCAGGTAAGGTGTGGAGTGATCTCAACCTCTCTATCTGCCACCATGTGGAGCCTGGGACAAGGCCCATGGAACACATGAGCCTTCCCTTCTCCCTGGATGGTGCTGGCAAGCCTGGGGAGCAGCTTCCCTTATGACTTGTCTTTTCCTAGTCATGAGCAAAAGACAACCAGAAGCAGTGGGCTTTTTCTCTTCTCATCCTCACTGAAATGGGTGTTGTGATGGAAAACTTATTTTCCGGTTCAGTCCATATAAACAACTTTGATGACATTAAAGAAATCCCTAGGGGTGTGGAGAAACAACTGGAATGTGAAAATGGGAGCGATCAGAACAGGGTGACACAGGCAAACAAAAAAGCCAGGTTGGAGCTTCTGCTGTTCCTTATGGCTTTGTGCATTCACTCGCCCCCCATTCTGCCACAGATGTGTGTAAGCCCAGGGAAATCATTTGCTTTGTGTGAGGCCCATGTAAAACAGGAATGATGCTGCTGCTTGGGTGCCCAGACAGGCTGGAGGCATTAATGCACAGTAGTGTCTTGTAGGAACTGGCTCTGAAATGTGGGAGATCAGGAAATGTTAGCAGCTTGGAAAATATCTTCCATAGTTATTTTGGGTGGCAAGGTTGTGTGCCTGTGGGTATTCCTCTGAGTGGGATCAAAAGTACATGGATTCTTCTTTGGAATGAGAGGAAAAAAAGCAAAACTTCCCATCCTAGCTCATCATGAGCCTGTACACTCCTCAGAATCAGCCACTGGGTATAGAAGTGCCAGGTGGCTGGAAGATGCTCAGCTGTGAATATTCCTTGTGAAGGTTTCATCTCTTTGTGACCAAGCTGCCTGTGTTCTGTAGCTAATTGTATCCAGTTGTCTGAGACATCTGAGTCTGCACCACGTAGAAAGTGTCCCCCTGAACCATGGCATGGGGTGCCCAAGGTACATTAAGCTCTATTGGTATATCTGTGTTTATAAATGGCTATTTAACCTCCAGCTGCATTATAAACAAACTCAGCCGTTGAGGATCTCTTCATGGATCCTTTTTTCTTAAACACCATCCCTCACAAGAGCTGAAAGGTGGCAATTTCTTAGCTGGGTGGCCACACATTAGCAGGGTGGCTCTTTCCAGCCAAGAGCCTCTGAAGCCAAGCACTTCCCCACAGGAACCAAGCCAGGCACGCCGAGCAAAGAGCCCAGAGCTCGAGGGGCTGTCACCATCGGAGGGTCTCAGCCGCCCGATCGAGCCGTACCCCCCCCCCACATATCCCCTTCACCATCGCCCCGTGCTCATTGACCCCGGCTTGTCCTCCTGGTCTGAGTCACCAGCGCAGCCACCCAGGGCATTGCCTCTGGGTTCACAGCTATACTTGGCTCTTGATCCGCAGAACCATTTATTCCTCCCAAGCAAAGCGAAATTTCCCAAACACGCCTTTGGGGCCAAGGCATTACATGCATGCGAAAGCTTCCCACCACGGCTCGCTACCAGCTGCTATGGGGAATCCAGAGAGAGGAAAGACACACAGCTTCGAGGTGGAGGAATTTGCAAACCCTCCTGAGAATACCACCACACAGCAGTGCTTTTTTTATCCCAAGTCTTTGCTTTTTCAAACATTCGCTTGGAAAGCCGGATGCCAGCAAGTCTCCGAGCCTGCTCCTGCTGCCACGCTCTGAAAGCTGTGCTCGTGCCCGCGGTTCCGAGGGGAGTCCCGGGCAGCCCCACGGCTCCGACATCCCGAGGGATGGATTCCCAGCACGGCCCCGCACTGCCGGACCGCCGGGTGCCCGTCCCACTCCCGTGCTGGAAGGGATTCCCTCCGGCAAAGCGCTCAGAATAAACGGACACACGTTGGAAATGGGGCCAGAAATCCCCACGGGGGTCACTGATCCATGGTGCTCTGTGATTTCTATCCTCTGAGTCTGCTCTCCCTGCTACTCCTTCGCGGCGAGTACTGAAGCGCGTTATTTCCCGAGCAGCAGCCTGCTCCCCTGCCGCCAGCCTGCGAGCGGCTTCTCTCTCCCAACAGCAGAAAAACCGGGATGCAGCTCTGCTTTTCTAGCCCGCGGTTTGCCGGCAGCAAAGCCCCCCGCTGCTGGCAGTCGGGTGGGTAAAAGTTCACCGTGTCTCCGAACAAACCCCTGCCCGGCGGCGCGGCCGTGGGCAGGACAGGGGCTCCTGGCTGCACTCCCGGACAGGTGTCCTTGTCACCCCCGCCCCAGCCCCTCGCCCCCACCGCAGCGAGCACAGCCCCACTTACAGCCCCGGCTCCCGCCGCTTCTCCGCTCCCGAGGGCCGCGCTCCGCCGCCGAGGAAGGAGCCGAGGCTGGATTACACCCTGCTGCCGTCCCTGCCCGCCGTGGCGAGCAGCCAAGCCGGCCGGCAGCCTCGCAGCCACTTTCAGACTTGCAGTTTCCTTCTCCTGGGAGCTGCTAAATGAAGTTGCACTTGTGGGGCCAATGGGCGTGTTCTCCTCTCCTCGAGTCAGTCCCTGCCTGCTGTAATCCAATGCTCTGCCCGATGATGTCAAGCAGCTCCCGCTCGGCTCCTACCTTACAGTCCGCAGGAGGGATCCGTTTTCCTTTTCACAGGGATCTTTGTTTAGCTTCGGGCTGTAACCCCATCCCCCGGCAGCTGCATGTGCCCGAGCATCCTCCCTTTGATGCTCAGCCCTGGGGCTTCTGCTGCCGGGCGCTCCCTCCTGCCTGCTGCTCCCCCCGGTTTCTCCGGCACATTGCTCGGATGCACGTCCCACCTGCATCCCACCCTTTATCCTCTCCACCAGGGCCTGGCCAGAGACACCATCACACCCCGTGCAGCCTGAACTATCCTACCAGGTGTAGAGCGCTGTGAAAGTGCCTCCCAAGAAAAACCCGTGTGTTGTTTTGGAGTGCGTCTTGCTCCACTGACTCCCATGAAGTAAAACCCAGGAGTACTTCAGCTCATCTGCCCCTGCGTGCCAGCTGTATTTGGGGCTGAAGTGCAGAGCTAGCTGGTGACGGCACCTAGATTTAAGGGGGAAGGTGCTAAGGCAGGACCCCACTTAAAACACACCTTTGTAACCACCCTGCTGTGTGAAGCACACCCTGGGACCTATCAGTGAACTCGAGGTCACTACAGAAGAAGAGGAATTTTTTATGTTCTTGGTACCATATGGACTGAGGAATGTCCCTCTATCTGGCATCACCTCCTGGTGTCCCATCAGCCTTGCAGACCCCACCAGATGGCTGAAACCAAACACTCAAGGTGGTTGCAGTTGTCCTCTGGTCCTGAGCTCCTGCCCAGCCTCACCAGTGTGGAGGGAAGGTGTGTGAGCACACAAGAATGTGCACAGTGCTGCCTGCTCCTGCCTGATCTCTGCTAGAACAGGGCTCATTAGTGGTAATAGCTTTGCTGAGAGATTGAAAGATTTGCTTCATCCCTGCTGTAAGAACACTCAGGTCCTCACAACTCAACTGGGGAGCACAAAGGGTGTTTGCCAAGGGATGGATCGAGTCCTCCCTTGAGCTAGGTGAGTTTTTGTTTCAGATTGCATGCAAAGTGAGTGGTGTGAGCCAGGAGCACTTTCCCAACCCACTGTCCCACTGAGCACCAGACAGGCACAGAAGTGCATCTCTGCATTCCTGCAGCTCTTCCATGATAGATGGGACCCAGAGCCACTCAGTGCCAGGTGAAGAGCAGCCTCTCCTCCCAACCCAGCATCACCCTGCACACTTGGACCTTTTCCACCTCTGCTGCCATCACCATCTCCAGCCAGAATCTCTGTGTGCCCAAACTGTGGTGGTTGCTGTGAAAGATACCCACGGGATCAGAGGAAGAGATAAAACCACCAACAACAGCAGCAAGCAGCACAGGAAACACCCTCATGACAATACTGAGGCACAGATGAAGGGCAGTGGACCTCGATAAAGCAAAACACACCCATGCTCAGTGCATCCCTAAACCTACCTTGTACTGCCTCCTGACTCAATTCAGTTTTAGTACAAAAACAACCTCAGGAGGACCACTTGATTTCCTGAGATGTGTTACCTGGCAGAACTCATTTCTCTCCAGTCGTTTCGAGACACACATTGCTGCTGCTCACCCAAAAGTAGCAGTAAGGGATTCACAACAATTCCCCTCCTGTCTTCATGAGATGCCAGGGAGGAAGGAGGGCTCTGCTGTGCCAAGGGCCAGCACAGCCCCAGGAGACTGCTGTGCTGGGCTGGCCAAGGCTGCAGTTTTGCCTTTACTCCAGCATACATTTGAAAAGGATCCAGGAGGTTATAGCTTCACACTAACACTTGGACCGCAGAGTTTGGAGGCCAAGTCTGGTAAGGATGCAAGTGCTACACCAGTTACCCAGGCATTTCCTTGGCAGAATGTGGCCAGTACCATTACAGAACAGACAACAAAGAATAATGGCAACAGCCAAGTCCTTTGGAAAGCCAGGAGCCCAGTGTATGTACTTCTAAATTAAGACAAGTCTTGTCTTGCTCAAAACTCCCAATCCTGTGTGTGGTCCTGGAAACAAGCCCCCTCAAGCATCTACCACAAAGTCCATCCTTTTCTGCACATACTTGTGTGTCCTTACAGTGACTTTCTCATCTAACACCATACCCTACAGTGACTAGTCAAACATTTTCCATCAAAACGCTTTTTACATAAAAAATTGCAGTTTTAGTTTTTCTACCGACTGTATTTTTTTTTCACAAGCGGGAGAAGGGGTGGCAGTCCCAAGATGCCAAAAATTTTCCTGAAATCTTAATGTATTAGAATAAAAATGCATGGCTTTCAATGTATTCAGTCTTCCTCTTCTTAAGTAAAGGCTGACATTTTACAGTAACACACCCTAACTCCTGGCTGATGCTCATGCTCACCATCTTGTCCTGTTGCTCTGTCCACCATGAGACATTCATTTGGAGGTGATGGGCAGAGGTTGGAGCTGCCTGGCGTGGCTCGCCCTGTGTGACGCATGGTGTCACAGCCTTGAGCTGACTGACTCAGCTGCAGCCACAATCAGCCTTTAGTGGCTCCTACTTTACTCACACGTTTGTCTTTGGTGAGGTTGTTGTATCCATCTGCCTCATACTGTGCTGTACTGCGTAGCCCAGAATCGATGGTGATGCCATTACCACTCTGGACAGCTGGAGGTTTGGCTCCGCTGCTTTTGACCTTGCAGTTGGTCTGCAGTGAACTGTGAATTTTTGGGTTCTGTGCCACAGAGTGGGATGCAGAGAACAACGCCCCAGGGAAAGGATGGTCTTGTGCTGGCTGGCAGCCCGTGCTGTGGGTGCCACCTTTGCTACTCTGGTGCCACACGCGATGGGAGAGCACGGCTCAGGGAAGAGCAAGAAGCTGCCCCGCAGGCTGACTGTCAACCTTTAGCTGGAAGAGGAACATAACCATAGCAGTCTCAGAGGGCAAATGTCAGAATGAGGTGAGAGTATCCCCAAGGGTGCAGCGTAAAGAAGCCCAGCCCTGAAGCAGCACTGCCGTGCTGGACTGCACGCTGCCTGCCCCAGCAAGGAAAACCACCAGCACAAAGGACACTCTGGAGCCCAAGGAGACAGGCTGTCACTTCAGAAGGGTCTGACCTGCCTCTGACCCCAATGTTTTTGCAGCCTAAGCCTCGCTTCCCCGAGCAGCCCGAGCTGCCAGGGTTAGAGCAGCGCTGTGGCAGTCGCTGATGTAGCACACAGCCTCCTCACGTAAGAACAGCTTCCCACTGCATTTCCCAGGCACTGAGGTCTCCGTGTCACTTGATGTCATCACGATTGCAAGGAAATGTGGCGTGGCACAAGATACGCATGGAAAAAATGGGACAACCTGTTTTCTTTCCAGACTTCCTCCCATAAAATAAATACTTTAAATAAACTATTTTTGATCCAAAAAAACCCCCTACAGAACATATTTCACTGATGTGCTGTGTTCCCCAAGGCAAGAGTGGATATATCTTAAGCCATAAATAACAGCTTCACTTGGAGATTCACGAGAGGAGAAACCAACAATTAAAAGCAGCTTTAGTGACAATTCACTCTTTTTGCTGTCAAGGGAGGGACACAGTTTGCTGTTGATTAGGGAAGAAAGAGAGTGAGTGTTGGGATGTCTGAATGAATAACCCGATGTTCAGACCCATTTTGTTTTTATAGAAGTTGCTCATCCAGAAAGGTTCAACAAGTGAAACACAAAAAATCTTGTAATGAGGCTAAACTCATTAGTAACCCCCCCTCCAGGGTCACCCCTCTTAACAGGCAGGGTTGTGGAGCTGAGCGGGGCTATGGGGAGCCCCTCTGGGCACCGGGACAGTGGGGACACACTTGTGGCTGCTGCCACGGGGGCTCTGTGCGGGGCTGGCATTCCAGCAGGGCAGAGCACACTCAGAAAACTGTTTACTTTGAGCTGAAGCTATTTTTAGTTGCACTAATCTGTGCAGAGATGATAAAGCTTTTCATTGCAAAGTGAGTGGCTGTGCTTTGCTTCTGGGCAATTTCACTCCATGAGCTCATCCCTTCCCCCTTCCCGGCCACTTCTTTCCAGTGACTTTATCTCCTCTGCCTCTGTGCCAAACACCTCCAAAAGGCTTGACCCAACAAGATATGTGGGAGTCTCAGCCTAAACTTTTTTTTTTTTCCCTAGGGAATGCCTTCAGTTTAGAAAATAAATGACTTTTGTGTGTAATAGTCCCTGAAGCCTAGTTCCAAGGCTTTGCTGGAAGCCCATCATGGACATACACTCTCTCAACTTTCATTTCTGCAAAATCCCTTCTGTCCAAAGGCTCTTGCAAAAGAAGTCACTTGACAGCAAAAGAAAGAAGTCACTTAACAATTACCTCTTTGCAGCTGCATAAATACAAGCAGATCTCCAACTCAGATCTCATGGCAAGCCAGAGTCCCCAGGCAGTGACAGACTGCCTACACCAGGTTTTTCCCGAGGGGTCCCACAGCCCATTCCAAAGTCCCTCACACACTCTCTATAAGAAACACTTTACCTGCTGCTGATAGGAACAAGCGCTGCAGCTGGTTCAGGGCACAAAGGCTACAAAACACGCATAAATCCTGCTTGGTCAGGGGTTTGTTTGTCTAAAGGACTCCAGAAGCTTCTCCAGTGTAAACCCACAAAGGTCACACATCCAGCACATGCTTCATCAGAAAATCATCCCTTGTGGTAAAAGCTTTCTTGTCTGAGACACAGCGTGAATAACATCTCTGTCGGCTCAGGATGTGTTCAGAGGGGGAAAGAACATGCAAGTATTAATTAAATAGGTTCATCCTGCTTGCTAGGAAGGGTCAGATCTACAGAAAAAGCTAAGAATGATTGTCAGGATGAGAAGGTGCAGCAGGAGAGGTATTGCTTAAGCTGATCATGACTGGTTAAGCCGATCATTTGACTGCTAAGATGTTACTGGCACGGAAGCAGGAGATGTCCTGAGGTCCACAAACACATGCTTCTTCCCTTTGTCTCTCTGCTAGTGACAGAGAATGTAGCTGGAAGAAATCAAGGAGCAGAGGTTTGAAAAGCAAAGGGGTTTGCTGATAAATGAGAAGCAAATAGTCATCTCTGTGTTAAATACATGCCAGAGCCACCCAGCCAACAGCTGATTGTTCACTGGTGGTTGGCAACCAGACAAGGATTCCTGTTGCCCATGCACAGCAGATAAGTAAATATTTTGATCTACCTTGTGCTCTCAGCTAAATGGGCTTTTATATTACTTTATTCCACAAAGTCTGCAAAGAAGACTCCTGCTCTGGAATAGTGAGGGATCAAACTTGTGTTATTGTGACTCATAGCCTGCAATCTTCAGGCTTCACCATATACACTCTATCTGTGGTTGGGAAAAAAATCAGCCTAATCCTTGTTAAGTTTCCTTGCTTTCCATGTTGGTTGATTAAGGGAGTTTGTGTAATCAGATGGCTTCTTGTGAAGCAACTGACCACTTCATTAGTCAGGATTAGCCCAGCAAGGCTGCTCCTGTGTCCTGTGCTATCCCATGCCCTTAGACATGGTCTACTCATTTATCTACTCTAGCTCTTCCTGAGGTCAGGGGGTGCAGCATCATTGTGACTTCATCTGAGAGCAGCAGGAATTTAGGGTGCCTCATGAGTACAGCTCTGTGTTCTGGTCAGAGAACAAAATATTCTGCTTGTGCCAACAGTGTACATGAAATAAAAACAGGGTTTGCCTGGTGACCTGGGAGCATTTCACTCGCGCCCTGCACACAGCCCTCTGCTCCCAGCACCATGCTGGCAACATGCTCTGGGTTCCAGGTGTTGCCCAGGTGTGCAGTGGCTGGCACAGGGAGGTGTAAGATGCCCTGCATGTTGAGTGGCCCAGAGAAGGGCTCTGCCACCCCAGGGTGGACGCAGTGGCTGAGGGAGCCCTGTTCTTCCTGACCAGCTGTGGGCAGAGTAGAGTGCTGGCTCCTGGGAGGAATGCAGGATGCTGTGGGGCACGGGATTTGCCAGGAGACAGAGCCATCAGTTCTCAGTGAGTTACACCAGTGTCCCAATCTGAGATCCCTGTCCTTCCCTATTGAAGCAGTAGATCCTACGACATAGTCCCAGCCTCCGAAATCTTATTCCTTTAAATAGCCAAGACAGACAAAGTTAAAGGAGTTAAAGTTTGGTGGGTGGCTGGTGGAAGGACAGCTAAATGACCACTGGAGACAGATTTTAACCCAGCCCAGCTGCTCTGTTACTGGCAGCTCTTCCATGGCCATCACAGATGGATGGCCTGATGCTCTCATGGGTCTGTGCCAGCAGACAGACCTTCCTCACCTAATCATAGCCAATATCACTCCCTGCTGCTTTGAGAAGTATTTAATGTACTGCTGTTTATATCATGACTATTCCCTTATGGTTATTCCAGGATTTCCAGTTTTCAAAGGGTTCTTCTTACTCTCTTAGTTCACTATATTGGTTTCAGATTCTTACTTTCTCCCAAAGCTGAGCTGGGTTTTCTTGGACAGGTGTAAAATATTTTCACTTTTATACAGGATTATGGCTTTTTGGAGACAGAGTTAAATGTTTTTGAAGAGACCCTTGTTGCCACTCACTTGTGTGGATTGAATAATTTCTTTTTATAGCATCTCTCAAGCAATTGTTTTCAGCTTTGTAAAACTTGACCTGAAAAAGTATCAAGGGTCTTTATTCAGATTATCAATTGCAAGAATAATCTAGCAATAGCGTTTAAATAGACATCAGATTTCTTGATCTGTATGTCAAAACCTTCGTTCCACACAGTCCCAAGTTAGATATCTCATAGCAAGCTCTTGCAGAAGACCCTTTAATAAAAGCCACCATCCAGGCTGTCTTGGGCCAGAAACTTTCAGACATATTTTATCTACAAGTCAGTGTTTGAGCTGGTTCCTTGCCCTCTGAGTGAGAAGTAAATGTCAGTCACCACCCAAAGCAGCCTTTGCCCAGACTGCCGTGGTGCCCAATGGCTCCACTCACACAGCCGTGGTGGCAGTGATGTGACCTGCCAGGTATGCAGCAAGCCATCAGTGTGACAATTGTGCTATTATTTCTGTTGGGACAGATGCATTTCTCTATTTGAACCTCCTCTGATGTGCTGTCCATCCTGCACAGGCAGGATTCCAGGGAGAAGCCTCTACAACACACTGGGCACCTGCACGTGTCCAGCTCCAGGGACTGAGCTGCTGACAAGGGGGACGTGGTACCCAAAAGGCATTTGCAGTGCAGAAGTGTTTCACAAAAAGGCCTCAGCTCTCCATCTCTATGGCAACCAGCAGGAGATCTTGCAGGTCAGACAAGAGATGTGTGTTCCACTGTAGCACTACCTGCTTTCCTGCAGGAACGAGGGCTCAAACTGAGCGTGTCCAGGAGGGAAAATCCACTTTACCATGGCTAAGGGGCCTTTTGGTTATTATTTATCCAACTCTCCAGGCACTGTAATTTATCATTAATAATATAATTAAATCTCAGCTGTTTTCAAGGATGAGTTGAACAAGAACATAGCCAGCTGGGGACCTGGAAACATTCTTTTATGCCTCTTCATTGCAAAGGAAGTTCATCCCCATCTCTCCAAGAGCTCCACCGAACATGTCACTTCTGTCCTGAAGAGAAAAAGTCACCAGCTTTTCAGTATCTAAAACAATTTGGGAAGTAAGAAATTAGACACACATGATAGATTTGATACTGAAATGTTGGATGCTGGAGGGAGAAGTGTGTGATCCCACGTGCAAAATAATTACTGTTTCAGAGTATACCACTACATAATAGGCTTCTTTACCCCAATAAACAACATGGAGGGGTTTGTGTGCTCTGAATTTCATCCCAATTTACTGCATGCTGACTTCCTCGTGTAAGCAGGTCATTTTTGGCAAGGCTTGTGGAATATTTACCACTATTTGTTCCATGGTGCTTCAAACTGGGACACCACCACAGTCCAAACAACTGAGCTGTGCCTGCTGGCCATGGATCCAGCCCAGCGAGAGCCAGGAGCTGGCACTGTCAGTGATGGTATTCAAACAAGCCACAATTGGGAAGCAGTTAGGAGTCATCTTTAATCATTCAGCACTTTCAGTTGGGTTCGTTTAGTTCCAAGCTGGGTAATTACAGCCTCATTATTTTTTCTTTTTACAATGAAGACAAGCCTGCAAGTCAGGCAGAATAATTTCTTCTGCTACCGTTGCCAAGATATGATAGCACATCTACGCCATAAGGAATTTGTCATGGTATCAGTTTTATTAATGGTAAATAATGACTCTTCAGTTAAGCAACATCTTCACATCAGCTGCTGCCTAACCATAAAACACTAAGTAAATTTGAAACCCTACAGACAGGTAATTGAGTTGAGATTCCCAGTGCCCAGCATGATCCTTGTTGACCAGCATGTGTCAGGTTTTCCACATTATTTTTTTTCATTGAAATTAATACCCAGCTACAATCAGACTTTAATTTTAAAACCACAAAAGCTCATCTAAAAATAAGACATCAAAGCTCCCGTGACAGTAAGTAGAGGCCAGGACTAAGGGAATGGTGGTAGATCAGGTATCAGAGAATAATTCATCCTGTCTGTCCACCTTCACTGGCTGGAGGGAGAGCTCAGCCCTTGCAAGGACTATTTCTCAGACAAAAACGACTGTTAGTGTGGCATACACTGAAACACACAGGGGCATTGCTTCGATGGATTTTGCATCAAATTATTTGAAGGATACAATGGTACAAAATACATGTTTGAAATAAAACAGCTTTGAAAAGAAAATATCCACAAGAATTGTACTGTAGGCCTGTCCAGGCATTGGTTTCTGCACAAACCTGGGAAAACAAGGTAGGAAATGCAATTATACATGCACACCTTTTCATTACAAATTTTAAGTCATCCTGTAGAGTCTGAAGAAACTTCTGTCACTATCTGTAAAGCCAACAAATTCAGAACTGAACTATTATTTGTAACAGGGGGAAATGACTCTGCTCGGGCCACTGAAACACCTTTGTACGTCACACTGAGCACAGTGACCTGCTTTTGTTTCCTATGGACACGCTCGGGTTCGCAGGAACACGACACACTTAACGTGCACTTTAAACTGACTGCGCGCATTTGCAGCTCCGTTTTCTCAAGTGTGTTCTGCAGCAGGAAGCTGGTTGTAAGATCCCCTGATAAACCAACACTCAGCCCTCAGTTCTTCCCCTTCCTTCCCTTCCAGGATTAGGATTGTGACTGTTTCTGCCCGCAGTGCACGCGGATGCTGTGAATGCTGAGCCTTGTCAGCTCCTGCCCTGCGCTGCCTTCTGCAAACTGCTTGATTTACACCCTCTTGGGCAACAACCCTATTGAACCCAGAGATGTGACTAGCATGGCATTGTATTATTAGACTTCCCCAGCGCACTTCTTCTAAATCATCTAGGATGGGAAAAACAGTTAGATAAAGAAGAATGTCATGACTCATTCCTCAATGCCACAGAGGTTCAGAACAACCAGAAAAGAGTTAACAGCACAGCCACCCCCCAGTAGTATTTCAGAGTTTCTAAATACAGAGTTCCTTTATGAGCTGGATGCCCATTTTGGTAATCTTAAAAGTATTTCTGGAACTCTTGGCCAACTTTAAACAAACAAACAAACAGGGAGAAATATTTGTGAAGATAACACGGCTGAGAGTGTTTGGTTACTGAGTCTTTCTAAGTTGAAGGTTTTAGTTTCTAGACTATTTCTTTAAAGCTTGTGAATAGAAGAAAAAAATTGCTCTGGAGATGTTAAATTACACAACCATCCCAGCTATGGCTTTGGAATAACAATCATTCAACTTGGCAAATATCAAACATGGGAAGGGATTTATCTGACGCATCTATATGATCATGTGAACTCCTTTCTCAAGGAGAAACAGTCTCTGCTGGAGACACAAGAGGAAGGAACTGTTTTGCCTTCTTTAAAAAAATATAACAACATAAGCAACAGTAACATGCTCAAAGCTTCCTGGCACAAATGCAAAAATGCAACATCTGAAATGTCAGCTGGTATGCTTGGAGGATTTACATGATTTAAAAGATTTATGAGAAAGAACTATTTCACTAGATTCAGAGCATCTTGGAAAGCAGCAGTTGGGGGGACAATGGAAAAGAAGGGGGAGAAAAAAAATCTCCAGCTATGAGAAATTATCATGGCCAGTATGATTCTGTATTGCTCTCTTTAGTGCAAGAAAAAAAAAATGGGTCAGGTACTCATTGGATTTTAAGCTGCATTTAAAAATGAATGAACAGTCTGCCATGACTCTGGGATATGCTCATTTTCTCACATTACATATTGACTCACATAGTCCTGTGGCTCACCTAAAGCCACACAACTCCTCGCTGCTCAAGGCAGGATTAAATCAAGAAATTCCTGACTTTTCCTCCCACTGTTGTTTCACTAGACGCTGCTCTGCTGATACACAAAAGCTGGCCAGCTGGATTTCAGTGCAGGCTCTCAGGGGAGAGATGGGGTCACAGACACAGGGGAAATAAATCCTGCCTTAATGAAAAGATAATATATCAAGCAAGGAAAAGGCACGAAACCATTTGAAACTATAAACTCTGCAACATTTTTAAGTGTGCTCTGGCAATGCTCAAGTGGAAGATTGGCTTGCTTTGCGGGTGCCCATTCTTGAAGTGGCTACTTAAAAGCATGGTCGTCTATGCCCTGCACAGCCTGAGGTGCTCCAGCACCAAAGGTGAGCCCAGCTCAGTTGTGCCAGGCGAGCAGGGGGTGATGCTGGCTCTGCTGAGCTGGGATGGGAGAAGGTGCCAGCTCCAGCAATGCTTCTGGCTCCAAGGCTCCTGCTGGGACAGGTACAAGCAGCTCACATCAGCACAGGGCTGGGGCTGAGCCAGCGGTGCTAGCCCTGTCTGGGTCAGATCCTGCACCCCTGGGGGCCCTGTCTGAGCTCCCTGTGCTGTTTGCAGGGTACCACATTCACCTAGCATGAAACTGTTCACTCCCTCCTCTTTTTTACCAGCCATCTGTTGCTAGTGCTTTTCATGGTTCATTCACAGATGTCACTGCAGATCTTTTGTGCAAAATATTCCTTCCAATCTATCTCTGTTTGTTTTATTGTTATGTTTTTTTTAATATAAGATTTTATTTAATTTTATTTAAATACTTTTCAATACATTAAAGTTTCAGTAATGCTTCCATAAATAATGAGATGAAAGAGCTCAGTAATATCATTCCATTAGATTAAGGTGAACATTTTTCTCCATCTGTTTCACCAATAACCTAGACTAACGCAGTTTCCAGACCAGAGCACATGATCTTAAGTGAACTGAAGAGAGTGAAAAGGTCTCTGGTGACATATAAAGTCTTAGAGGAGATTGAACAAAGGTGTCCTATAAAATAAATTTCTGGCCAAACAGAACTGGAAAGACAGAGATTACAATTCCTCTATCATAACAGCAGTGACTCATCCAGTTGCATAGTCACTTGGGGTGAAAAAGAAAACAGTTACTCAATCTCTCAGGGATTTAGACACAGAAGAATATATTATGCAAGTTTTAGCTGCGTTACTAATGGCCTTGAAGCACACAACTCTACTATGAGTCTCACTCAGCTCAGCAGATCACAAATAAGATGACTCACGTATCCACGACATGATAGGAAAATAGAGAGCCTAAGAAGTGCAGAGGCAGGTGCTAATACAGTCACAGAGCACACAGTCAAGAGAAGAAGAGATTTATAGAATCATGAGCAAAGGACTGCAGAGAAATCAGCTTGTGTGTTTGGAGACTTGAGGGCATGGACGGAGTTGATTTTTCTTGGTGTCACATCAGGAGGTAGTGAGTGTGAAGCCAGGCTGTGTGCAGAGAAGAGCCAGGCCACTGGCACCACTCACCTGTGTGTCCCCAGGGAATGGCAGCAGAGAGCTGGCCTTGGTCTCTGCGTGGCAGTGCTCAGTGAGCCCCTGCTCACACAGAACAGCACAGCACAGCACACGGTGAGATCACACACCTGCGAAAGTCATCCACAAACTTAACAATATTTATACTTGGCAGGACTTCCTACCCTGATGGTACATCGTGATTTTGTAGAAGCTGTTAACTCTGATTGTTTAAAGCCTAATTAAACCCACTGGTGGTGCCAGCCAGTACTTTGCCCATTATCTCATGACTTACCTCCTCATGGGTGAGGGCTTTGACAGCTGTTCTCAAAGCACTGGTTAAAATCTACATGGTTGGGCAGATTCTGGATTAAACAGCTGGAAAACCAGTTGTCCCGAGGAAAAAGCAATTCTTTATGCTCTGGAGCTCAAATTAAAGCACAGATGTAAATGTATCTTAAAGCTAAACACTTTACAGAAGTCCAGTAATTAGGAGGATTATATTAGAAAGGTGATGCTGATACATTTAATTTGGAGGTGCATGCAGGCCAGAACACAGTCAGGTGCTTAGACCTGTATATGAGTCAGGCCAATGCTACTGTAGAAACACAGACAATGCCTGATCATAATTTTTTAATATTTTGCAGATAGTTTGGCACAGCCATTCCAATTTGCAATTCCCATAGCCTAACTGAAAGATTCTGGATGGTCAAAGGATTATTCAATTATAATGTGTCTGTGTGATCTATTACCTGCAAAAACACAGCCCATGAAAAGCAGGAACCCTCAAATACTCAGGGGAACATCAGGAAAAATTCTGCATTTTTGTTATCACAGAAAGGAGACCCTTGAGAGTAACAAGAATAGCACTAACGCACAAGCTTGAGTGACATTTATTTTTATGAGCTCAGTTGCACGAAGGAACTGCAGAGAAGTGCTTTCAAATGACTAAATCTGACACATTTCCTTTAAATATTACCTAATTCCAAGGGGTTTATTCTAGGCATTTCAACTCACATATGTATAGGATGTAACATATAGATACAGAAGGGATGCACCATTTCATTCTGCTGTTAGAGCTGATTAACAAACCAGAGCAGGGTATTTTTGTACAAACCAGGATAACCTCCTGCCATATCCTGTCTCGTTCCCAGAGCTGTCAGTCCCTAGGCTGACTTCATCCTTATCTCCCGTTAAACATGTAGGGGTTTAGGTGATGTGATGCAAAATCAGAGGGGGTTTATGCTGGGAAGTAAAATGAGCACTTGAAAATCTCTTGTTACGTGGACAGTGGAAGGAAAAAGCTTTTTATCTGCATCCTTTGTTTTTGCCCACCATAACCCAGTGGAGGACCGCCAGTACTTACGAAAACTATTTGTCTCATAAATTTCCTGAGAAGAAAACACTTGCAGGTTCAAGATTTAGATGAGTTTCATCACTGCATTACTAATACACAATATTGCAATATATTTGAATTATTTACCCAGGATTACTGCGAACACAGAATTTGTGATTGTGCCTTTATTCTGCGTACATTCATTGGAACAAACAGTAAAGGAGCAGGGATATGGCAAAAGCTTTCTTAGAGATCCAGCTGGTGCAACCAGAAGGGTAATAAAAATACATTAGCAATAAAGTAAAGGCTCATCTATTTTCTGAAAGAAGCACAGTTTCAATGATTTATGGAGTGACCTTTTACTGAAAGAAACCTGTGTGTCCTCATGAATAAGGCTGATTGCAAGAGATGATACTGTTAACATAGCGTTCATATATTCTGAGTGTTAAAACTGCTGTGGAAAATAAATGGCAGGTTTACTGGATGCTCTTTGTCATTTCTTGGCAATTTTAGATGGCAGTAAAGCTGTCATTCTGATTATTAGTGCCTTTCTGTGATGGAAGCAGGTTTTTTTGGACAGTGAAGGGTCTGACAGAGTATAAAATGATGTGTAATAGTTGGAACTGCTACAGCCAGAAAATATCCTGTAACCCCAGCTGGTCAGTTCTGTGATATTTTGCAACACTAATGCAAAATAAAACCAATGCAAATTGCTTTCCCAAACCTCTGTGCAAACTTTTGTCAAATCCTTATGCTGTTACATCATCACAGCCAGCTCTCATCTATTTCATTTGCTCCCAGACTTTTGTGAGGAGGAGTGAAATCACTCAGCTGTCCCTCTTCAACTCCTCCAGGCTGCAATCTGTTCAGTGCTCTGGGAATCCAGACCCAGGGTGGCCCCTGTGCTCTGGGCAGCTGCAAAAATACGTCTCCTTTCACCTGGCTCCTCTACCTTCCTCCTCTTCCATGTCAAAGGAGCCCATCTGTAGCTTTTTCAGCTGTGCACCTTCCAAGTATGAACTGAGCCTGGTGTGAACTGCTGCAGAAGTGTCTCCTTGAGAAACTCCACCTCTGAAAAGCTCCTGAGCTTTCCCACTTCCACCCAGAGTTCTGTTTTTAACTACACAGGCCAAAATTCATGGACACCCTTCAGTGCTCAGCAAGTCATAAAGGAAAAGAGGGACAGTGAAGTGGTATTAGGAAAAGGTTTTTCATCCAAAGGTTGAAGGAAGGCTGGGGCAGGCTCCCCAAATCAGTGGTCACAGGCCCAAGCCTGCCAGAGCTCCAAGAGTGTTTGGACAACACTCTCAGGCCCACGGTGGAATTCTCAGGGTTTCCTGTGCAGGGGCACAAGTTGGACTCGATGATCCTGATGGATCTCTTCCAACCTGGAACATTCTGTGTGGTGCAAGTCCTGGGGCACAAGCACTTGCGTGTGTTATCACGATCGCCCAGGAATGGGAACGAGTTACAGATTCTGCCCCGGTCAAACAGCTTCGAGAGCCCGAGCAGGTCCGCGGCCCCCTGGCAGGGCAGGTGGCAGCAGTGTCGCCAGCCCCTGGGCCACGACACCACGATCCATACAGGCTCTACATGAAGCGGCAGAACGCTGCCCGCTCGCTTCCTCCGGCACGCCGGCTGTGGCGGTGCCGCCGGTGGGGTCAGCGGTGACGCGGGTGCCACTCACAGGGCCTGTCACCGCGCCGGGTCACGCCCGTGGCCTCAGCGTTACCCGGGCCACGAGCCGCGCCAGGGCGCCCTGCGGGTGCCCCGGGGAAGGGAAACTCGGCGCGCTCTGTCACAGAGCCGGGCGGGCCGGGCAGACCCGGGGCCACCCCGGTGCTGCCATGGCAACGGCTGCGCGCCCACGCACCGCCGAGCGCCCCCGGCGGCCACGGGCCGCTATGGAACGGCTGCCGGGCTGCCCAGCGGCTTCACTCATTGGCTGTTACGCTATAGAACCGCCCACTCTCTTCCCTTCCGACCAATCAGCGTCCTCCCTCCCCTGGGCGCAGGCGGAAGAAATGTTGATAAACAACATCGCCCCGCCCCTGCCCGTGTCGACTCTCCCGCTCCTCCCCTTGGCGCGCGGCTGCGTCGCGCCTTCTCATTGGCGGGCGGCCGCCCCCGGGCTGGGAAGCAGCCAATGGGCGGCGGCCGCTCGGGCCGGGGCCCGGCCGGAACCGCCCCCCGGTGCCGCGGGCTGTGGGCGGAAGCCGGAAGCGGGCGGAGGGGCGGCGGCGCCGCCATGGGGGCCGTGCTGGGGGTCTGCTCGCTGGCCAGCTGGGTGAGTGCGGGGCTCCCCTCCCACCCAAACCTGCCTCTTCACACCCCGAACCTCCCCTTCCATGCCGGGGAGCGGGCCCGCCCCGCAGCGCTGCGTCCCCTGGCGGCCCGGGTCGGGCCAGGGGCGGGGGGACGCTCTGAGTCCCCGCGGGCGCAGTGCCGGCCCCGCCGGGGCGGGTCCAGCCCCTCGGAGCAGAGCGATGCCCGGCTGGGGCCATCCCTGTCCTTCCCGGGAGCGCGGGGCCCGCCTGGCCTGAGCGGGTGGCGGGCGGACGGGGCCCGCCGTGGCGGGGCCCCGGGGGCAGCCCAGGCCGATAAACCCGGTTATCTCGCTGTCAGTCAGAAACACCCATTAGCGGTTTATCTGTGCGGTCCGGTGCTGGAGGGTTTCTAAATGGGGTTCCGGTTTTCCTCTCGGTGTCAGCTGCGAGGGGAATGCCCTTACTATTCCTGTCTCTGCCCTTCAGATTCCCTGTCTGTGCAGCGGTGCCTCGTGTTTACTGTGCCGATGTTGCCCCAACAGCAAGAATTCTACAGTGACACGGCTTATCTATGCTTTCCTCCTCCTCCTCAGCACTGTGCTTGCCTGCATTATGCTGGCACCAGGCATGGAAGAGCAGCTGAAAAAGGTATGGAGGGGAAAAAACCTCTTTCTGACCGTTTTAAATGCTGTTACTTGTGCCAGTGACTATTGATTTTCTTTACTTGGAATGGATTATGTGTGAGATGCTAACACCCAAGTGTCCTTGTTCCTGAGTTAAGAGGCTGCATGTACTGAATGGTTTGTGGTGGAAACAGCAAATTCAGTGAATGTTCCTTTTTAGTATATGCCTGGTGTCTGAAACCTGACCAGACCTGGAGACAGTCACTTGTTATCAGAGGCTTGCTGCTGTGGTATCTTAATCTTCCTGGGTGAAAAGTGTTGACATGGGGAGAGACAGATGATAATAAGGTCTGAGCACAAGGTCTTTTGTTCCCTGGTCTCTCAGAAGTTTGTTGACTGAAAGCCTTGGCTGTAACAGGACTTAGAAAATGTAATTGCAAATGCAGACGTAAATTCACAAGGAAATGTGTCTTTACCCAGATACCTGGATTTTGTGACGAGGGGCTTCACACTCAGTTCCCCCACTTGGATGGGTTTGTCAGCTGTGATGTGTTTGTGGGATACAGAGCTGTCTATCGTGTCAGCTTTGCCATGGCCGTGTTCTTCTTCCTCCTCTCCCTGCTCATGATAGAGGTGAAAACAAGTAACGACCCGAGAGCTTCGATACACAATGGGTATGTGTGAGCCAGCTGGCTGCCCTTCCAGCTGCTTTCCTCCTTCCAGCTTCTCTGCTGAACACAGTGGAAATTCCTTTATGCATACAAGGACAGCCTCGGGTTTCTTTTTGAAACAATACAGAGTGGTGCTTTGGTCTCCTTAAAAGCTTCCTATTTATGTAAGATGTTCAGTGTCCTCATTGAGGGTGTCACTCTGAGGTGGGGTAAACAAAAGGGCAGTGCTCTGTGTTTCCATAGAGATGTCAGATTACACCTAGTTTATATCTCCTAACTTGTGCTGCCTCTGGCACTCATTGGGTTATTCTCAAGGCCAGTCTGACTCAGCCAGCAGAAACTGGTTTCTAATTTCCAATTCCGATTTAACTGAGTTACTTTTGGGCTAGATGACTGAATTGTCAGTCCTTTAATTGGAAAGGGTCCTGTGGAGAGACAGAATCATAAAATTATAGAATGGACTGAGTTGGAAAAGACCCTAAGATCATCCACTTCCAACCCCCTGCTGTGGGCAGGGACACCTTCTACTAGACCAGATTGCTCAGAGCCCCATCTAGCCTGGCCTTGGACACTTCCAGGGATGGGAAATCCTCAGCCTCCCTGGTCAGCAAGATCATATGATCCAAAGCCCAGGCTGGAGCTGGACCAAGCTGCTTACAGATCATGTAGCACATGACTACTGGGTGTGAACTGACTGTGTGTAGAGTAAGACCAATATTTATGACTTCCATCTTCTTTTAAAGGTTCTGGTTCTTCAAAATAGCTGCCATTGTGGCTATCATGGTTGGAGCATTTTATATACCTGAAGGACCTTTCACAAGAGGTACAGTTAATGTTCATCATGGAATTTTGATTTGTAGAAGCTCAAACCTTTACACAGATTCTTTTGTGGAAGATGCAGTTTCTGCTCATCTTTGTTGGAGTACCTTGATTCATTCAGTATTTTGGAGGCCAGCTGAAGTTATGGCAATAAGAAATACCTTTTCAGCTGCATAGGTTTTGGTTATTAATAATTTTCTACTTCATGAGGCAGTCACTACTGAGCTGAATCTTCTGACATTAAACTGGGGGCAACTCAGGACACTGACAAGTGCTAAATGCTTCCCTAGAGTCTCAGAAAAATCTGTGTGGGAAACTTCTACTGTCTGGCCACATCAGAGAAACTTGAAAGGGTTGTTGACCCTCAAAGAAATATGGCACAAAGAATGTGTGGAATATGTACACAAAGATGCCACATGTTAGATGTTGCCTTCATTCTGAAAACGTGTTGGGCTAAACATTCCCATGCTCCCCTTGACCAGGGTTACCTGCATCCCTGAATAGCTGGGACTCCTTCCATGCTCCTGCCAGATTGAGGCCAAAGTGATTAACAGCATCTGCATTTCTAATTACAGTGTCAGTTTTTTTTCATTGTTTGTCTGCAGTATAATTAAGAACTTTTTTGTTTTTAAATGGAGGTAGCATGCACATGATGAAAGCTAACCTGTTTTTTTTCTTGTACCCTTTTCTAGCTTGGTTTTGGATTGGTGTTTCTGGAGCCTTCTGCTTCATTCTTATCCAGTTGGTTCTACTTGTGGATTTTGCTCACTCTTGGAATGAGAGCTGGGTTGAGAAAATGGAAGAGGGGAATTCTAAATGCTGGTATTTAGGTAGGAATCTTAACCTGTAAAGGATTTGTATATACTAGCCAGTACCTTGCAGAATATCATTTACTGGTTTGCAGACATACCTAGAATTAAACACCACAGTGTCCCTGAGTCACTGCTGTCATCACCTGAAATTAATAGCAGCAGTGTTTCCTCTTTCTTGTTCAATAAAATGCAAAATATTTTAGGCTTGTGAGTAGCACACCTGACAGTCCTAATAAACCACACTTGCCTGGTTTGCAGGGTGTGTGCAGAGCTTGGAGCCTGATTCCTTTCAAACCTGAGCTTTGCTCTGCACCTCCCCTGCTGTGGTCCCAAGGAGCTCAGTTGTGACTGACAGTGGCTGCAGAACCACCCCGAGTGTGCCTTGGTGCCTGCTCCCCAGTTGGCCACTAATTACAAAGTGCTAATTGTTGTGGTTCTTAGCTCATAGCTAAGAGTGCTGCAACAGCATTTTGTAGCTTCTTACAATAAACGGAGTGGAAATAAAAATGGGTGACCTCAAGCACAGAAATCCAGGGCAGATAAATGTCCATGAGAAGTGTGCAGAAACCACTCTCTCATTATGCCACTGTGGCCTAATACCAGTTAAACTAATTAAGCTGCTGCTGAAAGGCAAGTCCTGTTCCCCTGATGGCAGCACTGGCCTTCCTCTGAGCCATGCTGCTTAGTGAGCCCAAGCAGAAATGTAGCCATACCTTACAAAAATGCAGTTTGCTAGTCTGGTTTTGTGACCCAGACTGCTAGGTGAGGAAGAGTGTGTGTCTTATTGCAGTGACATTAAGTCACTTTAGATGTGCTGTTAAAACTATATGTGTAATGCAAAAAAAATTTTTTTTTCCTCCAGCTCTTTTGTCCTGTACAAGCTTGTTCTATGCCTTGTCCCTGGTTTTTGTTGTTCTCTTCTACGTTTTCTACACGAAGCCTGATGACTGCACTGAGAACAAGTTCTTCATAAGCTTTAACATGATCCTGTGCATTGCTGTCTCCATTGTTTCTATCCTTCCAAAAGTTCAGGTATTACTTTGATGTGCTCTGTTCTTCTGACGTACAAAGCAGGGAAGTGAGAAGGATGTAGTATCAGTTCAGTCAGACATAAGAACTTTAAAACTTGGCTATCACAGCCATGCTAGTTAGGAATTAAAAAATCTTGCTATGAAACCATTGCACTACATAGTGGCACATTTTCTGAAGAGAGGCTTTTTTGAGTTTACATGGTTTTGGACTTTGTTTCCATGTGGAGAATTGCTGGCATGGTTTCAGTGGTGAAGGCCCTGGCAGAACAGAGAAATCTGTTAGGGAGTAGCAAAATAGCTGGAGATTTATTTAATACTTCAGTTTGAAGTTTGAGTTTGAAGTTAGGGGTAAGCTTGTTTAATATGTGAGGAAAGTTGTATGTTACTCAATTCTGAACTGGTATTGCTCAAATCACATGCCAGATGGACATCTACAAAATTGTTGGAAAAGGTTGAGATTAACTCATTAAGAACCCATAACTGTGTCTTGGGCACAAAAAAAATGCATTTGGTTTGCTTATTCCTTCTGTGTTCAATAAATTAGATAAATTTTGTAAATAAATTTCTTCCAGTCTTTTGAACATAGAACAAAGCCCAATGCATTTCTACAGCAATGGTTTTCATGCTAGTAATTGTTTCATCCATGGCAGTGGGGTAAAACTATCTAACTCTAGGTAAAACTTGCCCTTTTGACCTTGGCTTGCTCTTCTGCTTTGCAACAGGAACATCAGCCTTGCTCTGGCCTCCTGCAGTCCTCTGTCATCACTCTCTACACCATGTACCTCACGTGGGCAGCCATGTCCAATGAGCCTGGTAAGCAACACACTGTCTTGAGTCACATATTTGGGTATGAAGGCAGAAGCTGCTAATGGTTATTATAGATCACTCTGTGGGATTTGCTGATCTGTCCAGATCAAATCCAGTGAGGCTGAAAAGCTGACTTAACTGAAACCATCAAATTGCCTCTTTGCAGAACGAAACTGGGGTGTTTGTAAGGGGGGCAAGGGAAAGAAACAGTGTCAGGACATTCTGATGTTATTTATTTATTTATTATACCCTTGTCTAGTTCACAGGCAGGAGAAATATTTCAGGCAATTTCTGCCTCTGGAGAATCAAAGACATCAGCAGTTAAAGGGAATGAAAAATTGCAGGTTTACCTGTCATCTTTTCTTGGCTAAATGCTGACAAAGCTCATCCCTCTAATCTGCCTTGAAATCCCTTTCAGAAAGAAACTGTAACCCAAGTCTGCTGAACATCATCACCCAGATAGCTGCACCCACAGCTGCTCCAGCCAATGCCACTGTCCCACCTGCAACTCCTGCTCCACCCAAGTCCCTACAGTGGTGGGATGCCCAGAGTGTTGTTGGACTGGTTATCTTTGTCCTTTGCCTCTTGTATTCCAGGTAGGATCTGCACTGCTATCCAGTGATAAAGAATTGGGATTTGTCTGCCTCTTTTGTTTGAATCTGGGTCTAGTGCAAAATGTACCTGCATTTGTTCACATCCAGCTGCTGTCTGAGGCCTGAGGCCAAATGTAGCTCATAAACCTGCATTTTGCATTGTGCTTGAGGATAAGCCTTGTAAGCCCAGTCCAGATAACAGAACAACATGTGTAACAAGATAATTAGAGGGATGGAGCACCTCTCCTGTGAGGGAAGGCTGAGAGAACTGGGTCTGTTCAGCCTGGAGAAAGGAAGGATTTCTTTTCTAAGGGTGACCCAATTATGGCTTTCTAGTGTCTAAAGGGAGCCTGCAAAGAACAGAAGAGAGACTTTTACAGGGGCATGGATTAAAACTGGAAGAGTAAGTTTAGATTGGATATTAGGAACGTGGAGGGAACGTGGAGGAACGTGGAACGTGGAGGGTAGTGAGGCACTGGAATGGCTGCCCAGAGAAGTTGTGGGTGCCCCATCCCTGGAAATGTTCAAGGACAGGCTGGATGGAGCTCTGAGCAACTTGGCCTAGTGCAATGTGTCCCTGCCCACAGCAGGTGGGTTGGAACAAGAGAATCTTTAGGGTCCCTTCCAAACCACACCTTTCTATGATCTTGGGACAAGGAATGCTGTTTAATTAGGTTAACAAAAGCTTGGATGAAAACAATGGGAGGAATTCCCTTATGTTTCCAAATGGATTTTAAAAAGTATTATTTGCTAGTCCCAGACGTTCGTTGTGGTCCATTGCTTGCTTTATTAGCAAACATAGCTGACTGTAAAAGGAGTTTTTAACCCCTTTTTACATTGGGTTACACTGCAGCATCCGCTCTTCAAGTAACAGCCAGGTGAACAAGCTGACCCTGTCTGGCAGTGACACTGCCATGCTGGAGGAGGCTGTGGGGACAGGCAGCGGGGCGGCCGAGGAGGGAGACGTGCGCCGTGTCGCGGACAATGAGAAGGATGGGGTTCAGTACAGCTACACCTTCTTCCACTTCATGCTCTTCCTTGCCTCTCTTTACATCATGATGACACTCACAAACTGGTACAGGTAAGAGCCAGATGGGAGGTGATGGGTCTGTGTGCCAGTGTTTCTGTGTGGATAGGAGGCTCCTGCCAAGTTGGTGAAGGCGCTGTCCCTGTGCCCTTTGCATTACAGTTGTGCCTTCTCAATTCAGTGTTAACTGAATTAAGATGTGAGAAGGCAGCACAGCACAATCAGCAGCTGTGGTTCCAGGGCACTACTTCAGAGCTGCAAAGGCAGAAAGTGTGGCTGCCATTCTTCAGCTGGATGAGTAGCAGGAAGGATACACATGGAGTTCCTTTCAGGTGGCCTCTTGTAAAGTTTGTTAGAAGCCAGCCTGCTGTTAGTGGCTCTTCATTCTGGGAAGGATGTGCAGGGACAGCTCTATGTGTTGCTTATCAGAGATGTGATTTCCTACATCTCTTGGAAACACTTGGACATACCCTCTGCTGCTGCAGCTCAGAACCACTGTTCCCAGGACATTGTATAAATTAGCAAATACACTTAAGAGACCAGCAGCCATGCAAATTCTCCTTGAACAGCAGCACATCAGCATGGGCAAGCAGGGTTCTAAGTTCATGAAAACTGGGTTCTAAGAACAACAGCCTGTGAAGAAGCCACAGGAAACTGCTGGTTTAGTTGTCTTACCCTGTTCTTACAAAGGGTCTTGCATTGGAGTGTCCAAAAGGATTGTCCTCACTTCAGATTCGTATGAGAGGTACCAAGGAACAGTGGGAGGTGCTTTCTGTGTCTACTAATGGACTTCTTTACTTTTTAGCCCTGATGCAGATTTCAAAACCATGACAAGTAAGTGGCCAGCCGTGTGGGTGAAGATAACTTCCAGCTGGGTTTGTCTGCTTCTCTATCTTTGGACCTTAGTGGCTCCTCTTGTCCTTACTAACAGAGACTTCAGTTAAATTCCTGCACCTGTCTGAGCTTACAAAAGTGAGGAACTCTGCTGAAAGCCAAAATGTTCACTTATTGCTTCAGTTACTGTTTCTTACGTTGGTAGTAAAATGCAGTTGGATAGTTATATATTGCATAATGCTTGATGCAGCATCAAAATTATCAGTTATCTATTTTAACCTTTACCAGGGTTATCTTATTACTGCATTTTTAAAATTCACTACAGCTGTGCTGTCAAAGCACAAGAGAAATTACCTATTCTGTCCAAAAGCCACAACCTCCTACTGAATAGAAGTTAACATTTAGTTAAATATGAAGTAATATATTTTAAAGAACAATTATAATCAGCATAATGCACTACTATGGTCATGCTTCAGATTCTGGAAGTATAAGCCATGCTGCTTGATTTCTACATTCCACTGCTGAAGTTTATTTACAGGAAAAGTTTTATTTAAATTACTTAACTTTATGTTGTGGCAAAAAGCACCCTTATTCCTCACCAAAAGAACAGAACTCCAAAGTTGAAAAACTCATTAACTCTTAATTCTTTTTAAGACAAATTTATGCTTTTTAAGAGGCCATTTCTATGGTAACTTCTTTTTTGGGATGTTTGCCAAATAGAGTGGTAAGTGTATGAGTAGCTTAACTTTATGTTGGAAAAATAGAGCTTATTGATTGATTTTCAGTTGTCCAATACACTTAATAAAAGTAACATACATGGAATTATTATTACTATTGGCTCTAAGGCATTTGCACTGTAAACTCATTTGAATAAAGCAGACTAACTACTGAAAGTGGCCTAGCTCTGTTGAAGTGTTAAGAACCAGCAGTTACTTCTCCAGTGGAAAATACCACATGCAGTGATCAGCTGCTGCAGTGCACAGGTGGATGTGACTGGCTGTTTTCTCTATGCAGTAAATACTAAGTGACACATATTTATTTTGAAACAAACAGCATCTTCCCTGTGAGTTTGTGAATGTCAAATCCAGTTCCTTGAAGTTGCTCAGTTCAAGTAAACTTCTATTCTCCAGCAGAAAGCACCACCTTTTCCTAATGCAATGCTGTGGTGGTTGATGATGTGTAGTAGCAACTGTGTGCCAATGTGGAACTTGTATGTTGTTATTGACATTTACAGTAAAATATCCCAACATGACACAAGACAAGTGTATTGAAAATATCAAATGAGCAGCTGTTACAATGTGTTTAATCACCCAGTCATGCATCATCAACTTACATGTTTTTGACGAGTTTGTTTTATAAAATGCAATATAAAAATAAATTTTATCAAAATAAGATGTACACTTAACCACCCAACACCTCTAGGCCCACATATAACAGAAGACAAAATTAATATTTGAATAACACAATGATTAACTCATGCCAAAATGAGATTTAACAAAAATGATACTTCAGCCACTTCCTGAAAACACCTCAGGGCTCGTAACACACATTTGCAAGAGTATAAATTCAAGTATTTTTATATACAGTTTGCAGCTACCTTTTGTGCCACCTACTGCCAGTGCAGTTCAAGTATCCTTCCTTTTGTGTTGGATTTGGCAGGGATGGCTTATGTACTGGGAAAGGCATATAACTATGGAAAACAGGTATTTCAAAAGGGAAGAAGGTTAAAAAAAAAAAAAAAAAGCAAACCATCCCCAAGAAAAAAAACCCCACCCCCTCTTGTAAGGTTTTCCTAGGTATTCTCTTAATTTGCAGCTAAGGAGATGCTATAATTATTTTTCAAATGCTGACACAAGAAATTCTTGGTACAAACTGATTTCTATGCTACTAAGTGCTAAAACTCAAAGAACATTCTCAGCTCTGTAGCCAGGCATACATAAGCCAGAGCTGTGCTTTCTGTAAGACATGCTAAGCATTGGTCAGAGAGACTTCAGGGGTACAGATGCAACTCAGTGAAGCTGCAACTCCTGGCTGTGTTCTGAAGCCAAGGAATAGCAAATCAGAAATAACAGGTGCCTGATAAAGCCTGGCTTAATTCAGCATCCTGACATCCACTGCCCAGGAACCAGCTTTAAGAAAAAGAAGTTCTAGAGGCACAAGACTGGCACTTTTCAGTACTGGCAATTGTGGTTTAACCCCAGCCAGCAGCATGGCTGCTCACTCAGTGCCACAGACTCCTCAGAAGAAAATTCTACCCCAGCCAAACCATATAACCTCATTTATTATGTCATATTCTTTATTCTTAGTGAGCAGAGGAAAGAAGAGGGTGAGCTGGATCTTGTCTGCCTACTATTTAAGGCATGCAAGAAAATAGAAAAGCCTGAAAAAGGGCGAGTTTTGCAGAGCTTCCTCAGCCTTCTGCTGAAAAGCACTGCATTTACTTCTTTTTGAAGGACACTAAATTGAATTTTGAATATCTAACCTCCATCTTTAGTAGTTACACAGAGGGATGAAAGTAGCAGTTCCTACAGTCAATATACCCCCACTTCTAACCCTGTAACACAATTAAAGACTATCAAATGGTCCTTTCTGTTCTTTTCAGCTGTACATTGTGACTGGAATTATGAGGCACTAAAACAACAGAGGCACCACCCTCTCTGTTCTAGCAGTTCAGCAGTGTGGGGAGCCACTTATCTGTCCAAGTCCTGGTGCTGCATGCTACTGGCTTCTAGGTATCAAAAAACTGAATTAATTTCTGCAAAACTCAGAGCATATTCTGGACAAAAAGGAGGAGCTGCCTAGCAGTACTCTTTTACCTTATTTTAAGTAGATGAAAATGGTAGTTTGTTTTTTCCCTGGACTACAGGTAATAGTTATCAAAGAGGAGTTACAATTTAAGGTAAAAACAAGATGCTTTCACTGAGGAAAAGGAAGGTCTTTCGACCTTCAGTCTATCACTGTTCATGTGATAAGTTTTCTGCTACTACAGATTTTGAACTACCACCCAGAAAAGAAAAAAAAGCTTCATAGTTTTACCCCTTTTCAGAACCCAGTCTCTTTTTCTAATGTCTGGATGACAGGTATGGCATTTGCCACCCCTGAGTTCCAGGATGAGGCCTGCTGCCTGGTCAGGAAGTTGTTAGTTGTAGAGGAGTCTCCTTTTGGCAGTGCAGTCACGCTGCCAGGGGGCTGAGAGGAAGAACAACATTCAAAACAGAGTTTGGCACTTTGAAAAATGAATGTCTGAGATCCTCAAGATAATTTAGTTTTATATTTACAGAAACATAACTGGTGCCTGTAATCACATTTGGCACTAAATCAGTATTTCATCCAGAGAAAGTGCTCTAGTGATAAGTTCCCAATTAGAAGGGACGTTCTTTTCCACCAAATAGTGAATTATTTCACCTTGAAGTAACAGACTGTGCTTTCCTCATCCTAGTGAGGTGTCCCATCTCCACACCCTTATAGTGCAGAAAAATGTGTGCAAAGAGTGTGCTGAGAGTTAAGTTCTAATTCAAGACCATTAAACAAGATGAACCTAGGGAGTGGGAACAGCTTATTCAGACACAGGTATCTTACCCTGGTTTGACATCAATGTTAGTTCTGTCTCTAAACAAAGACCTAGAAGCACAGGCATACAAGGTATGGGTAAATATCACAGCAATGATTCAAGTCTGACTTCATACAAGAACATGACAACTAAAGACAAAAGAGGTCAACAAAGTTAAAAACCAAGTTGTAACATTTCACAGAAGAGCTGACAAGCACAGTGAACAGAATGCTACAATATCAGGAAATTTAAGAATGTGCTTTTAAAAAGTCTGTCTGCATTTGGTTTCACAGACTTTGAACTCAAATTCAGCCCGAAGTAACAAGCTAAAGCAGCACCTTGCTGTCTTACATGAAGTATTGCCTTCTATACATCACATGCCAATAGCTACAAAACCTCACACCTCACCTGGGTATGAGGTACTTACCCAATTCCTTATCTCAACCAGAAAAGAACTATCAATGGGGGGAAGGTGGTGGCTGACACAGCTTGCTTTTATTTGGTCCTGAACCTCATTATTTGAAGCTGTTGTCCAATCAAAATAAATTATTAGTAAATGATCTGAAAACTTTGCTGTTTTCTGAAAATGAAGATTGCATCTGCTGTCTAAACCATGGTATGGATGTTAATGGTAGTTAATTCATCAGTCACAGTTCTTCCAGCTGTGAGGAAGTTCAAGAGATTATCTCCATACAAGCATTCATGTGTAAATTTTGTTCTGTATTAATCTGAAACAAATATTCACTGAGATTTCAGAAACACCAACTCATAATCTGAACCACGTGACAGACGATAGGCCAAGTTAGACTTTTACTGTTTTAAGCAATCTTCACTACAGAATTGTATTTTGCAGAGTTCAAAAGCCATTTTCTTGTCTTGGATTACTAGTGTTTGCAGAAGGGGAAGGGACCAGATAATCACAAAGCTCAAAAATCATCCTCACTTTTCACCTGCGTGGGGTGGCGACAAGAAATTGTCAAGCTTACCTATCTGCAATAATTTTTCCCTTTATCATTAGAAAGAATAGGCTAGTTTGCACCATTCACACAGGAGTTGATGAGCCTCAAGTCTTCTACATAACTTGTGCTCTTTGCTTTTACCCTTCCCGAACTCTGCCCTGCCTCCACTGTGCCCTCTCCAGCTTCCTTTGGTTCTACAGTGTAAAGTGCCTCAGCAGTCTGTCCCTAAACTGCAGGTTTAGGAGTAAGGCAGAGTTCCCAACATCACCTAGCAGAGCAGATCTTAACTGTGCTGGAAAACTTCCTTCCAGTGGGTTGTTAGTAACAGTAATAGAGCTGAGGTTTCATCCCTCGCAGGGAATCATCACACTGCTTTTCATCAGCATCCCCACTCACTAGCAGGTCATGGGGAGAGCTGTCACACGGGAGCACCAGCTCTGAGAAATCATGCACGAAGTCCTCTTCAGAGGCCAGCAGCAGCTCGTTCCAGGCAGAGATGTCCAGCTTGCCTGCAGTACCACCATACTCTTCAGGAAGGATCACTGGAGGAATGTTGTGGTGAAGGGAATTCAGATCACAGCCATGAAGAAAAAACTGAAGAAAGCAAAAGAGCTTTAAAAGTGCACATCAAACACTTTACAGCAAACTGCTGGTCAGCTAACAAGCTTATTTTGAGCTAAAGAACAACTTGAAGAAGTGATGTGTTCATGGGAAGTGGCAGCACAGAACAGCGGGCAGGTGCAGTCAGACACAGTGAGAGAAGTCTTGAGACAATCCACACCTTGTGCAGATTAAATCCCTGCAGGAGAGACTTGACACATGCCTGGGCTGAGGTTCCAAATTCAGTTCATCCCCAGGTTTGCTCATAGGATTGAAAATGTTTATCCTTGTGGACAAAAAAGTCATCCTAGGCAACAACAGTCCTGTGGAGAGGACACTGGTGCCACACATAAGGGCAAAGAGCAAGAAGGGGCAACACAGTTTTTCCTGTGACACTACCTCATGAACAAAGTGCTACTTGCCCAAATAATCCAACCACAGGGATGTCCTGGATATGGAGCATATGTACTGAAGTTCCATATTAGTATGCCAATATTGAGTTCCTCTAAGTTTCTGTCTCACAGAGAATTTTCCCAACAGGCATATTTTTAAAAATTAAAGCAGAAAGTAAAATAGCACTAACATTTTTCTAGCTGTCAAGTATTTATAGTTTTTCTTATTTTTTTACTTAAGAGTGGTCAAGCAAGGAACTTACAAACATTAATGTTAAAATCACACAAATCCTTACCCTGTTTGCAATCTTTTCCTTCAGAAAAGGCTTGATGATTGCAAAAATGCCTTTGAATATACGAGGCTCATTAATTATGTTAACAGCCTTTATTCGAATGGGGAATCCATCCTGAAGGGTAAAGAAGATTTTTATAATGGAGTTTAAAGAACATTTGCCACTTTTATCTTTCTAAAATTTCCTGAGACTGACTGCCAGCACAACCCACTGGATCCCAAACTTTAACCTGAGGTACCAACATAAACCAATACAACAACAGAAATTCAACTTGTTACAGGCAGCAGTCCTAGGATGACATCTGTAAGCATAAAAGCAAAGTCAAGGGACAAAAAAGACCCACCACCAAAAAATATACTGCTATCAATAAATCCTCATTTCTAATGCTGACAAAACACTTAGATAACCCCTGTCCTTTGGGTATTCCCAGCCTTGGTAAGGATGCAGTCACAAAGTGATGTCTGCAGCTCCTGAGGAGTGCATCACTCTCAGTGCCAGAGCAGGCTGCTTCTAACAGTGTGTCCAGCTACAAGATTTGGTGCCCAAGATACTCTAAATGTACTTTTGTGTGAAGAAGGAATCTAGTATCCCTAGGACACACTGTTTCCCATACAGGACAGTTTAAAACAACAGCTTATTATGGGTTTTTTGCTGCAGAAATTTATTTGCAGAAATATTTTTCATAGGCAAAAGCTCATGATCAGCAATTAAGGACTCAGTGAAGTTTCCTTCCCCTCTAACCAGCTCTACATATACAAATCTGTCAGTGCTTGGAGTGAAGAGCAGACAGCAGGCTCTGCTGGAATATTTTTCTCCATAGGAACGTCAGTGAATTACCTCATCTTTGCAGGAGCTGCAGCTCAGCAAGACTGATGCAACACATTTATATTCCACCATATCTTTATGTCCTTCCCCAAGTCCAGCTATTTTTTTTTGCGAATATCTTCCACTAGGAAGAGCAGGACACCCATGGCTTTATTTGTACTAATTAAATAATGGACTTACAGTTAAATGACACATTTAGATCATAATGTAAAGGAGTGAGTTCTTATAAAGGCCTTCCTTAACTCACCAGTCCCATCTCCATAGACTCCCCTGATTGACCCTATACTTCCTGATCCCCCATGGATACAATAAAGGACCTGCCCAGCTCAGCTCAGAACAAAAGTAATGATGGAATGAACCCGTTCAAAAGAAGTTTTCTCATCTCACTCCTCCAGACTATATGAACATCAAGTGAAACCAGACTTTCCTGCCACTTTGGCCAGGCTACTCCTGAATCCTTTCCCCCTTCCTGTTTTGTCCAGCTTCACTGTGTTTACACCCTTGCTCTAACTTGCTCTCCAACACTTTCCTTCCACACATCCAGGCACAGAAGTTTTCATTACTGTCTCTTTTGCTGCCCTGTGCTAAAGAAGACTCTGCCTTCAGGCCATGGATGGAAATCCTCCTCAAATCACACCCATTCAAAAGTCCTCTTAAAATTTTTGCAGCGGCACTTGAGCTGGAACCTGCACTTGCCCACTGTCTCCTCTCAAACTGTAATTCTCTGCTCTCTTTGTTCCTTACCACTACCTAGCAGAACTGCTTTTGTCTGTTCCAACTCAAAGTCTGCATTTCTAATGCAAATTTAGTTTTAGGGATGCAAAAGTCAAAAAAGGGGCAAGTGAGGCAAGCTGGCTGTAAGGGTGTGAGAAGCTAATTGGGCAGAGGCCTGTTTAACTCTGCTAGTGAAAGCCAAGATGGTGAAGTTTGTGGTGACATGTGGAGTCAAGAACTCTGCACACAGAAGCAATCATTTACAATGCACAAGATTATTTTCCCATCAATTCAGGTCTTACCTGAAGAATTCCAATCACTTTTTTGGCTACAAAAGGACCAAAATGAGACGCCTTAGATAAGCTGACTCCTTTGTAGTCTGCCAGGATTACAATTCCATTCACCTGGGTCTCTTCGGACTGAATGAGTTTTTCTAAGGTTAAGTATATGGCACGAATGTTCTCGGTAATCGGATAATTACTGGGTGTCCATCTGTCTGAGGTTACAAGACAGGGATGGTAAGTTGGAGAGTGAAGATAAGCTAACAGTACACATTCCATAAAACTGTTTTTTTGTTTTCCTCAACTCAAAAGTTACTCTGTATAGCCACAGTTCTAGTTCAGAGCAGCCTTTCTTAAGCAAGAGGTAAATGGCAACTCATGTTTATGTCAGGGAGCAAAAACAATGGTTTTAAGAACCCCGTTCTCCACCCAGCACAGCTCATTAATACCAGTTTCAGCTCAGAAAGAAGGCAGGTAAATGGAAAAGACAAGAATGAATGAAGAGAAACTTACAGCAAGCCTGGCAGCACCAAAAGCACATTAAAGACTGATTATTTACACAGGAGTCAAAGCTGTAGGCTTCTCTCTCTGCTTATTGTAAAAGCAAATTATGAGCTTCTAAGGGTAGGCCAGCAGCCCTGATTCAATTTGAGTTACTGCATATTATTTTTTCTTGAATTGCCTAATATTTCATCAGCCCACCTCACTGCGTTTTCGTTTTGGTGTGACCACAGTTATTGCTGACACAGGAAGAGGAACTGGAATAATAATGGCTAAGGACCAGCATGTCCCTTCCCTAGTCAGCTTTTCATATTTGAGAGAGCCCACATACTCTGTGCAAGTCAGCACTGTTCACAGGAGTGCAGGGAACAGGCTTTTGGCCCAGACACACCTCGAGGACAGGGACAGAGACACTCAGGACTGAGTACCTGGGCGGATGCAGACGACGTGGCGTCCCTGCGGGTCGCGGTGAGGCAGCACAGTGACAAAGCCTGACTCCAGGACAGGCTTTATTGCAGATGGCTTCAGGTTACTGAACACCTCTGGCCAGGTCCTCCTGCAGGTGTGGTAGTTCACCAGGAGCTGAAGGGCTCGATCGTAATCAAACTTCCTGGCTCGGAGGAACCTTAGCAAAAAAGCATCGTCCAGGCACGTCCCTAGGGAAGGATAGTCCTTGCACACCATATCTCGGAGTGCCTGCACGTCACGAAGCCTCCATTCAGGCTTCTCCTGGAGCTCCTCCCGGGCTTTGGTAACAAGCTCAGGAGACAGGGTACAAACATACTTTGGTCGGTCTGGCAGGAGCTCATTGTCCGATGGAGACCCTGCTGACGGACTTGTCCTGGTGCAGTCGCTCTCTCCTGACATAATGTAGCAGGAATCTGTCAAAAAACAAGTGCTGCACATGACAAACAAACCCACAGACTTACAACCACATCGACTGTTTACATATTTATTATCTGTATCCCTCTGTTTCCTAAATAAACACATTGCCTTTCCAAGAAGCAGCACTACAGTCAAGGCATTCATTGTAATTCTCCTCCCAGGATTAGAAAGTGCAAGTTACTCTAATCTCTTTATCCTATCTAGCAGGTAGGATGCTGCCTTGGATGAAACCTAACCAAGTAACATTAAAATACAGAATTACACAGCTTCATTGCAAAGCACAGAATTTAATTTGCCTTAATGTTTATTTCCTATGTCCAGTTGGAAACTAAAGCAAAGCAAACATCCCAGTTTGTCCCGATTCACAAATTTGGTCAAATTACACCCTATTCTGAGAAGCTCTCCCATCTAAACTCAGACAGCCAGGAGTTTTCCTTAACTTCTATGGCAAACATATGCACTTACCAACACCTCTGCCCAGGGGAATGTTTTGAGCAATTCACGAACAGCAGCACTCAGGAACGTAAGAAATGGCTGTAGTACACAGACTGGATGAGCAGGTAAGAAAATTGCAGACTCTTATGCTGGCACTGTATGGGTATTGAGGCTGGCTTAATCTAGTTTTAACTTTACAGGGTGATGCCAATATGTCTGAGCTGAAATTCCAAATCCAGTCACAAGCAGACAGCGATGAGTAAAAATTTAAAAATCACGAGTCTGCCATAATTCCTTTAGCTGGACCTGCGACTGGCAGGGAAATACGGCTTCATTTTGCTGACCTGTTCGTCTTCAGTCACTCATAGCTCATCACACCGCTCCTGGCTGTCACACGGAGCCGCCTGCCACAGGGACACTGTCACCCATAACCACCTTCCTCCTGCACTGACAGACCTCTCAATGCCTCGCTCCCACCTCACCTTCCCCAGCTGCTCGGGAGGGCCCCCGGGATCGCTCCCGGGGACGCGTTTCACCACGTACAGCCCGGGCTGGGCAGCACCAAACCCGAGCGCCGGAGCGGCCGACCGGGCACAGGGGCGAGGAGGCTGCAAGGGACGGCCAGGCCCCGCACAGCCCCTCAGCCCCGGGGCCCGCAGCCCGCCCGTACCGGAGCTCCCGGGCCCCACAGCCCGCCCGTACCGGAGCTCCCGGGCCCCACAGCCCGCCCGTACCGGACTCCCGGTCCCACGGCCCGCCCGTACCGGAGCTCCTGGGCCCCACAGCCCCGGGGCCCACAGCCCGCCCGTACCGGAGCTCCCGGGCCCCACAGCCCGCCCGTACCGGAGCTCCTGGGCCCGGGCACCCCGGAACGGCCCCGGCCGCTCGGAAGTGACGCACCGGCCGCGCCTGCGCCATGGCCCCGGGGCGGGGCCCGCGGCCTCGGGACTGTCCCGGAGCCTGCGGCGGGGCGGAGCCGGTGCGGTTCGGCCTGGGGCCCAAAATCGGGGCTGCTCTGTCTCTGGCATCTGCTCCGTGCAGCGAGAGGGAGGCTCGGGGCCGCTTCCCGAAGGGACATCTGGCCTTCAGTTCCACCTCATCCTCCGTGACAGCGGCAGGCCACTGCCTCCAGCCGTGAGCCAAGAACCACAGGATTTTATATCTATACACATACATGCGCATATGTATGTATAAATATATATGTGTTTATATATACATACATCTACACACAAACATACATAAAACATACTTTATAAAACATATATTTTGCACTTACATATTTTATATTTACAGAATTTATCTATAAAATATATTTTATTACATATGTATATTTATTTATACATCTATATGTATGCGTACATGCGCATTTAAATACGTATAGATATATGTATGTTGTGTGTGTATATAATATTGCTGTATATGTAATTATATAACAGCAAATATATATTACCTATTTATTGTGCATAAATATTATATATATTATTGTATATTATATATAGTATTATAGTATCGTATTGTATAGTATTGTAGTATTATAGTATTATATATATGATATATAATTATATATATTATATAATATGTATGTATATATTATATATACAGCAAATATATTTACTGATATAATCTATAGCTTAGATACTATTTCTATATAATATAATCACATATATAAAATACATTTTATTTTTATATGTATATATACACATATATGTACTCATACACATGCATATATAAAACATATATATCATATATTTTTAACATATATATATATTAATCCCAGGGCAGCTCCCAGCCAGAGCACAGCCTTTGTTCCCCCATTGTGGCCAAGCTGGTACCTGTGAGGCAGCAGTGACCCAAACAGAGGGGAAAGGCAGCCGAGAATGGGGCCACAGCAGCACCTGCACACCCTGGAGCCTCTCTCTCCCTGGCAGCCTGAGCTGGTGTGGGATCACTGACCAGAGCTAGGGCAGCCTCAAAGCACAGCTGGATGGAAGCAGGGCCCGAGAGACATCCCGGCTCTATCCTGAATTTAAACCACAACAGAAGGACAAAATCTTAATAAAAGGAGAATTTTGGGGTAGTTTGGCTTGGTTTTATGCCAGGATAGAAAACTGTATTATCCCACAGGAGGTCAGGCAGTGGTGATGCCTGACCTGTCTGCATGGAATTTGTAATAAAAAAGATGGTCACTCCCAGGTTTGCTACATTAAAAGGGGTTCACCGGGGAGTGCTGGGGAGGGGGAAATGCCACGTTTAACCCCACAGATCAAGGGACACGGAGATTGACTGCAAACGCCTCAGTATCCTGCCAGGGACTGTCCCTAGGGCGCGGTGGTTTCTGCTCCTCTCTCTCGCTGTAACCCGTGTTCTCTGCCAGGAGAGGGAGTCAAAGACAGTTGGACAAAGAGTGGGAATCCTAGGAACCCGCAGTGGGAATCGAGGCCCTTCTGCAGAATACGAGGTTCAGCTCTGTTTTTTTCCTCTGCCTTCCAAAGTAGAAAACGTTTCAGTGACACTGTATCTGGTAAGAGATATGCCGTCATGGAAAATGGAATGTCATAGATGTCCACCTGCAGAGAGCTGTTCCAGGGGAGGGGAATACATTCATTCCAGCCTGTGCTCATGGTCAAGCCCAGACATGGGTGCAGCCTGGCAAGCCGGTGCCTGGAGCTGGGTCCAGTTCGGATCTGAGTAAGCTGGACCTGTTTGTGATGTTGATCTGTGCCCTTTCCAGTAGATATGTGGGATAAATGAGCTTGGAAGGGACCTCAGGAGAATAAGAGATTTTGCATTACTCCATTTCCATTCATACAGCTCCTGGACACAGAGACCTGCAGCACAAGTGTGACAGAAGCAGCCAGGTGGGACCTGGAGTCCCAGGTGGGTGCTGTGGAGATGGATCTGTGGCTCCCAGCTGAAGGGATTACAGAATTTTGTAGATCACCTGATCACCAGGATCACCTAATTGCTGATCTGAGAAAAGGCTTCAAAACACTAAACAAAGCTGCAAACAGGAATTTATTCTAGAGGTTGCAAAATCTGCTTGGCATTCGCATCTCTCAAACAAGGGAGGAAAATTTATCAGGGAGGTGAGAGTTCCAGTCCTAACTAGTTAATGGCTGCTGCAACAGGGTGTTAGGAGTGAGCAGGGATGCTTGAAAGGAGTGACATGTGAATGAAGCTCTGTTTTGGGGAACAAGAAGGGCAGGAAATAAGGGAGAATCAGTAACAATCAGTTGAGAGATATGGAAAATGAAATTAAAATAAATGCAAGAGGAGGTGAGAGAGAATGATGAACAAAAGTAGAAGTGAGGATATTGAACAATGAGGAAGAGCTGGGAGTGAAATACAATCTGGGGATCATCCCCAGATGAAGTGACTGTCTTACCTCAGCTTTTCTTATGTGAGGAATGAATGGGAGTGAGGGGGTTCAAGCATCAAGCCAAATTTTTGGGGGAGTTTGAAAATACTGGCACAGGAAATCAGAGGAACTGTAGCAAGAGCTTCTGTAACTTACTCTTCCTGGTGTTGGTATCCTGTGACTAGAAACCAGTAAAGGCAGAACCTGTCCATAACAAAGTACAAGCTAAAACCTGAAAACAAGCATCCAGGAACCGATAGTCCCAGGAGATGTGATGGCTGTAGCCTGAATTTAAATTCTTCTTCCTAGGAAGGAGAGTTTTGTTCTTGTCCACTGCATCAGAAGGGAGAAGGACATGGGGCACCACATGCCCACAACTCTCCCCAGCTGAGAGGAGGTGTACCCCACCAACTCTCCCACTCCATCAGGTCCAAACCTACAGTCTTTGCAGGAGTTTTTGTCAGGAGTTGTGTTGTGACCTTGGGAACCACACCTGGAGCCCCATGGGGAATCCCACCCTTCTCATGTTCATCTCTCCTATCACATGTGATTCATACCTCTCTCAGCTCCTCTCCTGGGTGCTCCCATGCTCTGCCGTTGTGTTATAAATGAGTGGCTGTTGGTGTTGGTTGATATTTAATGAAGTCCATGTAATACTCTTCACTTATTTACTTATCCAATCCCAGTCCTAATACCCAGCCTGGGAAAGTTATCTTGGCTTCTTTAAGGTTTTCCACCATTAGCAATAAACATTTTACAGTCTTGGCAAGCTGAGGCTGAAAAGCAAGAGCATGACTTCAAACAGCACTGCTCACAGAAAAGGCTTTAAACTGATATTAAATCACTAAACTGTGCAAACGTAACAGTCCTGTAATAAAGATAATCTGTGAGCAGTTCACAGGAGTTCCAGGAGGGACTCTGGTGCTTGGATTGCAGGTAGAACATCTGGGCCCCACAAACTACAGAACCCTTTTGGGCAATTCAGTGTCAGAGCAGAGAGCCGCTCATGCTGCACTGCGGGACAGGGTCTGCCTGAGTGTGAGGGCTTCCATCTCAAACCTGAGCTGCTTCTCCTGCACCAGTGCAGCAGAACAGGAAGAGCTACAGGGGAGCAGCAGTCCCTATTAATCACCCCAGTCAGGGCCATACCAGGCTCCAGACATGGTGCCTGGCTGTGACACAGTCCAACAGCTATTCTATCTGACTAAGAAAATACGCCCTAAATGACCAGAAATATTCCACTCAAAGCCTGGAAGTGTGCATCCTCCAGAACAGGCTTCTGTGCCTGCTGTCACCCTGTGTGTGGTGATGTGAGGAGGGGATCTCACAGATGGGAGCCTCAGCTGGGAGCAGCACTCGCTGGGCTGCAGGGGACCATCCCTGCTCTGTTCGTGTCCTCCCCACGCACAGATGGCAGGCCAGGCCCACATGCACATCTATGGAAATAGACACTAATGTGCAAATGCACACAAATCCTCAGTATCTGCTGCCAAAGCAGGTGTACACAGGCACCACCACCCAGGCACATAAAGCTGTGCTAAGGTGCTGATAGACCCCCAGAAATCCCACTGTGAGTGGGACAGACACACAGCCTTACCCAGCCCAGACTTTGAGGGAAGATTTCACTTCTCCTTGGCTTTACCAGCTTCAGGATGAACAGTGTTTTTGCAAAAGCTTGGTGAGGAATGTGCTTGGCAGGACCTCTGAATATTTTAAATATTACAGGATTTCTGTAGTTTAATTTTATAGAATCACAGAATAACTTCAGTTGGAAGGAACCTTTAAAGATCATCTAGTCCCAACGCCCAGTTTGCTCTGAACTGAGAATTTTCTTTAACTGAGTTTCATGGTGCTCTTGCACACTGGAAGGAGAGCAGCCGTCTCTGAGGCAGGATGGGTTCCTGGCAGGATTAACACTTCAAAGGGGCTGTGATGGGGCTGTCCAGGGACCCTCCATGGCACAGGCTGCAGCTGTCAGAGGAGTAGAAACACTCAGGTTTGCTCCTGTGAGAAACCAGTGGGTAAATGGTGGAGGATACTTTCCAGGGGCAGAATGAGGGAAGCATTTCTGGGTTAGACTGGGTGCTCCAGCTCTTGGGGCTTTCAGCCTGGGGTTCATCAGAAGCCCACATATCAGTGTGAAGGAGGGAAGCAGGGCTGGGTTTTAGAGTAACCCCTGAGTGATATCTTTGCACATCTTTGGGACGAAGGAGTGCAGATGCAGGGTGGACTGTGAGGGGAGGAGCTGCATGCAAGAAACAGCAGGATTTCAATGGAAAATTAAGAGCCTGGAATGCTGGAGCTATTTCCACTGCCTCCTCAATGGGCATGCAGCACAGCAGGTCTCCTGTGTGCTGTCCCAGTTGAGAAAGTTCCACTCTAATCCCACACCTTAGAATATGGTTAAGAGAAAGCTAAAACCCACTCAGAAGTGAGGATCCCAATGGTTATCCCTTATCTCTGCTGGAAGTGCTGTAGGTCTGAGCCAGGCATTTTGGGTTTGGCACTAAGGTTTCTCTTTGTTGCTTCTGCCTCAAGCTTTTCCTCAGTGGCTTGTCCCTGCAAATAAACTCTGAGTGGATTCCAGGATATGCATGAGCCAGTGTGCTCTGTGTCAGTGGTTAATGGTAAGTGACCCATCAGCAGGATTAATTAAAAAGTGTTTTTAAGGCACAGTGACATTTTTGGAAAGGAACTGAATATTATGAGTTACTTTATTGTAATGACTTTCCTGGTCAGTGAGGGGGAAGATGTCATGTTCCAGCCAGTGCTGACACCTGGGTTGGCAGCAGCAGAGAGGAATTCCTGTCTGACTTGGGATGCTTTCTGTGGTGGGTATTTATCCAGGCATTCCCTCAGGCAGCTCTTGTGCTGTTTCTTGTACCCAGAGCAGTTTCTGGGAGGAGCAGGGGAATCACAACAGCTCCCCCAGACCCCTCATCTGGTGTGGGGTCCCCCAGGCTCACAAAGGGTCCCTGGTTTTTGTGAATGCATGGGGTCCCAAGGGACTGCAGGTTCCAGCCAGGCAGAGCCACCAGATGTGAGGGGCTGGAGTGGAGCCTGGCAGCAGAGCCCAGGGCTTTGTGTAACCCACGACTAAATTCCAGGTTAGGGCTGCCCTCAGGCCTCTGGAAGATTTTGGTCACGGTCAGGCAAGCCTGGCATCACTCCAGATCCAAAACCAGAGTAAGCCTAGGAAACAGAGTTCCCAAACCACCTTCTTTCCCAGACCCAGGTTAGACTCAGGGCTCTTCTTCCCCTGGGTTTGTACTGGGAGCACTCTGTTCTCTATTACAGGACACTGAACTGCAGGTCATGACTGCAGAGTTGTTTATGCCAAGCTCTCCTGCTCACTCTCACAGAATGAAGCTGACATTATATTGCCATTTTTATTGTCCTGGCTGGGAACTTTTCAGGTGCTAGGTGTGTTTATGATTGTCAGGGTCACACCTCAAACTGGAATGGGGAGAGGGATTTTAGACATACCCACACTTTACCATTCCTCCTCCAGTCTCTCTGAGTGGAAAGGACCTGTGCAGTGTGTGGCCTGAGTTCCCCAGTTGGTTGGTGATACTTGCATCAAGCTCACAGGGAACTGGCCAGCCTGGCACATGGAATTGCCTGGCTCAGCAGTGCCACGTTGCTGTGCTGCCTCTTGGTGCTCATGACTATCTGTGCCTGTGTGTGCACTTGTAAGTTTAATAACAGCAATAGTTGCTTTTGTCAGAGATGATATGCAGGCCATAAAACTTGTTTGCCCTTTTTTTCCCCCCCTCCTACTAAGATATGAAAGCTGTGGAAAAGGCTCCATAGCCTGCTGGCTCTTTCAGATGGAAGTTATATAAGTAATATTAAAAGAATGCATTTCATAGTAGCCAAAGGACCTAAAAATACCACTTTCACAGATCTTTGCTTGGACATCATGAAAAGATTCCACAGCAGGAGATAGTGCTCTCCAGGAAATCATCCCTAGGCTGAGCTGCAGGCACAGAAAGCTCTTGTGTTCAAAAGCAGTGTAAGGGAAGTTGTGTGTTGAAGGGCAATCCTCAGAGCAGCCATCTCCTGTGACACAGGACATGGCTTGTAGGCTCCAGGGAGCCCAGCAGGATAAAACACAGCCCATGAGTAGCAAGACCAGCGTTTTGGGATGATCCCAGGCTGGAGTGACAAAGGAGGTGAGAGTTGGGATCGAGATGCCAATTAAGGACAAGGTTGCTTCTGGGACATTTCATGGGGGTTTTTTCTAAGTGAGCTGAATTCAGCAATAAGAAATCTCCTGTAGGAACTGAACTGATTTAAGATTAACCAGGTAAAGGGCAACCTTGATAGAACAGTTCATGGGAAGGAGTCCAGGAGAATTTATTGCTTCAAAGATTTGATACTACATATATGGAGTTTTTAGGGCATATACCCAGGTAAAAACAACCATGAATCACAACAGAGGAGTCCCAGGGTTTTTTTTTATTCCACATTAAAAACAATGAACGAACTCCTTTTCTTTCTCTTGACTAGACTAACCACTCAGTCCTGTGTGTGCTGGGATAGCATGTCCTGTGACTGCCTTTGGTTCCCTTGTTCAGGCATTCAGCAGTGGTGCTGGGGCTCTGGATCATCACAGGTGCACAGGTAGTGAGGGCAGGTTATTTGAGATCTGTCCTGTTCTCCCAGGCCCTTGACTCAGAGTGGGGACAGGCTCTAAATGCTGTCTCCACATAGTCCTCAAACAGTCAGGATCTCATCCCTGCATCTCATCCCTGCTGACACTGTCACTGGGAAGCCACTGGATGTGCTAATGGGATGGGAAATCGGGCTGCTGTACCTAGGATGAGACTGCCCACCTCAATTCTCATCAGAAGCAGATGGAGGAACATGAGGACCAATTCCTGCAGACCAGAGCTGAAAATGCTGCATGTTGTTCCTTCCCAGAGGCCTAATCTTTACAGCCATCTACACCTCTCTCCCCTCTTCCTGTTCTCTTCCTGGACATGCTGCAGCTGAGCATGGGCTCCCGTGGTTAGAAAAGCAGGTCATTAAAAGCCTTCTCTAATTGCCAGTCTATTTCTTCACCTTTACAGCCAGTGATAAATTGATTTTCACTTGATCATCTTACTGTGCCCCATAGGCTCAGTTTGGTTCCCACCTGCTGCCAGCAGTAGGGTGGCTGTGTTAGAAACAAAGGACAATCACCCAGCCCGAAGTGCTCAGAAATTACCTTTGAAATACAAGAGGGACATAAAAATGAACATGTTTGAAATGTGAATAACATATTTTAGCTTCCTTTGCTTGGCTTTCAGAATGTGGTTACTTAAAGCCTTTAAGCTCCTTGGAATCATGAAAGCAAATATTTATTTTTCATGTTTGTTTTTCTTTTAATGAAAATTTGGATTGTCATTCAGTCTTATGATTCCAGCACACGTGGCTTCAGGACAGACATCAGCTAGCATTGGGCTTGCCAGGAAATAGTGACAGCTGGCAACAGCATCAAACACTTGTTCGGGCTTTTTTCTCCATACACATATGCTTTGTGCTCAGACCAACAGGGAGGTTATCCCCTTGATTTAAAATAAATCCTCCCAGAAAAAAAGAAACCCATCTGTCTGGGAAAAGTTAGAAAATATTTTTGCATTTATTTTTCCTTTTTTTTCTTTTTTTTTTTTTTATGAATACAAACTCTTGTGAAGAAATATTCTTCTGTTTCCATTGGAAGGCAGAAACCAGCAAAAATTAATGTACAATACTGAGGAATACGTGGTGCAAATGGACCAAAAAGGATTCCTCACAATTATGTCTACGAACAGGAAAAAAGGTTGCTGCAGTTGGAAAAGACAGCCTGGTTATTACAGGATTGGGGGGTTTTTTTGCGTTTAATCTCCCAATTATACATAATCAATGTGATTTACAAAATAATTTACAGAAAATGATTGGATTCATCATTGCAATAAATTACTTGGTACGATGCCACCAGCATTGAGACCAGACAATACCTCTGACACCGCCAGCACGAGGTGTTTCATTTTTGCATTGGAAATCAAGGACAGACCTGCAGCTCCTCTGGCTGAGCTGGCTCAGATCTGTCCCCACCAGAGACCTCTTGGCAGCCAGAGGTTCACCATCCTCATCCTCCCCAGGGGCCAGCAGTGACTCAGGCCTGCAGTGGTGCAGGGCTCTGGGAGCTCCAGCCCTGCTGGCACCTGCAGGAGGGCTCCTTTCCTGGTTTCAGCTGTAAAACAAAGGTCAGATCCGCTGGGTTTTGGCACAGGCAGGCACAGAGGAACAGGGACAGGGGCAGGAGGGAGCAGGGCAGGCAGACCAAGGCTGGGGCAGACCCAAGAGGCTCAGGTGAGACAAGGTCATTGCTTGACCTCTGTTGCTTTCCTTGAAGAATTGTGTTTTTGAGATTGGTGCTCTCAAACACTCAGAGGTCTGAGGGAGTCATAACCAAATCTTATCGTGTTATGAAGACCTATAAATCTGTTATCAGCCTCTCACTCTAAGCTGAAGGAGTGGCACTGCATTGGAAAAGTAGAGTGTGTGGCACATCTTAGCATTAAAGTTTGGTCTGAACTGAGATCCTGGGTCCCAGTGCTCCCAGCATGTAGAAAGCTCAAGACCTTGATCCAGTCTGTGAGGCTCAAGCTCCTCTCACCCCGTAGGTCTCTCCCTTTCTTACATCTTTCCCCCACTTCCTTCCAAATAGGCATCCAATGGTTTTCTTCTGACTTCTGAGAAGCAGTAGTTGGGCCAGTGGTATTTTGAGCAGCGCTTCCAGCCTGTAAAAGGGTGACCCCATCCCATTAGCTGAAATCTCTGGAATCCCATGGTCCCTCACATTCCCAGGAGTCAGTGAGTGGTGCACGGGAAGGGCTTGGCAGTGGTTGCCTCTCTGAGCACTGTGGTGAGAGGGCAGGCATGGCACAGAAATATCAAAACCCCTCAAGAGGCAGAGGGATCCCAGCAGTGGAGTACCTTGGTGGGCCAGACTTTGCCCCAGCATCAGCTGAAAAGATTTTTTAGATCCAGCTGGGGGGCTTAGTATGCTGGAGAGTGACACCATGCAAAGACCTGGGACTAGCCAAGGCTGAGGAGCAGTTTTGGCAGTGCTGCCTGGGCAAACCCCATGTGTTTCACCTGCTGTGATGCTTCTGGGGGAGTTTCCACCTCCACCAGGCCTGGCTGGACTGGGGACTGTCAGGGGGGCTGGCACGGCCATGGGAGGGAATTGCTCCCTCCACTCCCATGGCACAGGGAGTTGCTTTTTCACAGGGTCTGCAGTGTGCTGAACCAGTGCTGAGGTGGCACTGGGGCAACAGCCTGTCCCCAGCCAGTCAGTGTGAGCTCCCCACAGAGGGAAGCAGAAATCTAGCCCTCCTTACAAGGACTGAGGGTTTCAGCAAGGCTTCAGCCTTAGTTCTGGGACTCTGGGGCTGCCCACGGCACATGCTGTCCATAGCTGCAGGAAGACAGCTTCTGGTGGTGGCCAGTCCATTAATAAGCAAGTCCATGTGTTCATGCCCAGGGACCTCTGGATGGCTTCTTTTTTCACAGTGGCAAAATCAGTCTGGACTTTTGTCCCACATGGTGTTCTGAAGGAGGCTGGCTGGTGTAGGGGCTGCTAGATGACCTCCTGTTTTGTGATGGCAGGCTGTGGGATGGACGTGGGCTGCTTTGCCACGGTTGCAATGGCTCCAGGCAGCAGCTTGTACTGCTCTGATCCTGAGCCTGCGGGTGGAGAAGGCTGTGGAGTTTCTGGAGTAGCTGAAGAGAGAGAAACCAAATCAAAAGAGAGCCTCACAGACCTGACAGCACGGGCATATGTCCTCAGTCATGCTGGGTTCAGATGTCAGCACAGCAGAGGCTCTTAAGGGACTGTGTGTTTGCTGTAGGGCAGCCCAGACACACAGGCATGGTTTGATGCCCCAGGAGAACCACAATAGCCAACATTAAATAAGGGGAGCTGCTGATGTTTTGACTTGTACTAACCACAGTTTTGGTCAGCCAAGGTCATCTCAGCACAAGGTCCCCAGTGGTGGCCCCATGTGGTGGGCCAGATCCTCCTGTGTTTTTGCAGAGGACGAATTGAGGTGTGTCTGAACCACTCAAGGGAAGGGGAGCTTTTCCACTGATTTCACTAAGCTCTGGATAGGATCATTCATCCCTTAAGGGCTATGTAAAAGTTACAGTCTGCCAAGGAGGATCTTGTTGAATCAGTTAGTCTGACCTAATCTAATCTAACCTAACCCACCTCTCTGTTTGTCTTTCCCTCCTTTCTGCATAGGGATTTCTCACACGCTCATTACCAGAGACTTTGTCTTGCTTGCAGATTTCCTTGCAAGGTAGAAACTACCTCCACAGGCACACTGGAGAGCTCCTGGTTTCTCCCAGGAGCTCTCTGTCTCTCTGGATATACTCACACATCTGCCCGTTGTGCATCTGAGGAGGCATTGTGTTGGCCACAATGACGTTTGTTCCCAGGTTCTCCTGGATCA